>NW_027530368.1:16486299-16784181 GCF_008692635.1 Crocuta crocuta | reverse complement strand
CCCCCGCCCCCACCTCTCCTCTGCCAACCACTTATTTGTTCTCTATAGTTAACCCTGTTTTTTGGTTTGCCTCTTTTTTCCCTTTGTTCATTCGTTTTGTTTCTTAAATTCCACATAAGGGTGAAATCATATGTTATTTGTCTTTCTTTGACATTTCACTTAATATTCTACTCTCTACATCTATCCATGTTGTTGCAAATGGCAAGATTTCATTCTTTTTATCATTGAGTAACATTCCATTGTATGTATCTATCACATCCTCTGTATTCATCAATCAATCAGTGGACACTTGGCTGCTTCCATAAAATGGCTATTGTAAATGATGCCATAATGATCTTGTAATTGGTGTTTTTGTCTTCTTCGGGTAGATAGCCAGTAGTGGGATTACTAGATCCTATAGTATTTCTATTTTTAACTTCTTGAGGAACCTTCATACTGTTTTCCATAGTGGCTGCACCAGTTTGCATTCCTACCAACAGTACACGAAGGTCCTTTTTCTCCACACCCTTGCCAACACTTGTTTCTTGGTTGCCGTGCTTTGAAACGCTAAATAAACTGCACTGTGTTTGCAGTTGAGAGCATAACATTTGTAGTGCACAGCCTCTACTTCCAGATTTATCTGAAAAGTAGGGGCACAGCCGTAGATAATGATGCCAAAAGATCCTATAATTTCGGTATCTGTCACAAATTCAGCAAGATCAAACTTGCTAAAGTTTTTAAAGGAAGAGACCATTAGACTCAAGTACCTCTGATGGGTTGGTCAGTTGCAGAAGTGAACCAAAGCCTAAGTCAGAGTCACTACACCTGAATATAAGAAAGCAAAACTTAGGAACAGCTGTTTACAAACAGCCAACTGGACTTGGCCCAATAAAGCAACTGCTTAAGCAATCAAATAATTGCTTTGCTTTGCTTCCGTATCTTCACTATATAAACCTTGCTCCTGGTTCCTGTTGGTGGAGCTCTCTGAACCACTTTTGGTTTGATGCTGCCTGATTTTGGTTGGTGTTTGTTCAAATAAACTTTTTCAAAATTTTAAATTGTCTCAGTTTACCTTTTGTCAGGCTTCCACAATGACTAAAGTTTCATTAGTTGCAGAATTCAGCAAAGTGTATTTCAACATTCACCAATCAAAGTCATGATCTTGGTTTTAATTGATTGGCTAGTTTATATGCTTAAAATTCAATATTGATATTTACAAGCAGGCACATTGGTTGATTAATTGCTGAATTTAATTCAGCATGGAGTACTTCTGATTCTCTAATCAGCATTTCTGATTTAATGATCAAGTACTCTTGTTTCCCAGGTAATGATATTAGGTACCAAAAATGACAGTTTGAAGACTGATACGTTTTTCAATTGAACTATAAAGTTTTTCCAAAAAGAAATGCCCTCCTGTCTCTCACTCTTTTTCTTTTTTCGCTTTCTCCACAAAAAAATGTATTAAATGCCTGCCAGGTGCCAGAGCTATCCAAAATGTTATGGCCGCAACAGTGATCATGAACGAGAAGATTGCAGCCTCTCCCCCGTATTGTAGGTTCTGTGAGGTTTATAGAACAACAAGAAAGTACACCTTCCTAAGCAACAATTTTTCAGTTGGGTTGAGAATGTTTTATAGAAATCTTCAAAGTTTAACTCTTTATATAACCACTTATATAATCCTAGCTCCAGTTTAATCAGAGACATTGTGGTGATGTAAGTTTAAGTCAGTAAGCATTCTTTGTTTATTGCATATGGTAGCCCCTGCCATGGCCTTAGTCAGCTTGCGCTGCTCTCACAAAACATCATAGACTGGGTGGCTTAACAGCATTCCTTTGTTTCTCACAGTTCTGGAGACTGAAAATCTAAGATGACTGTGCTCACATGATCATTTTTGGGGAGGGCCCTCTTCCTGGTTGGCATATCCTTACTTGATGGGGGGGAAAGAGAGAGAGAGATGATGTGTTTTTTCTTATAAGAGCATTAATCTCATTCATGAGGGCTGCACCCTCATGATCTAACTACCACTCAAAGGCCCCGCCTCCAAATGCCATCACTTCCAGGGATAGGGCTTCACCATAGGGATTTGAGGGAACATGAAGAACATTCAATCCGTAGCATGAGCCATACATTTCTAGCTGGAGATCCACCCGGGATACTGAAATTTCTGGTAAGCATGTTTGCCACTTGGTTAGGCAAAGATATGTATTGAATATCTACTGTGTGTCAGGCCCAGCCTGGGTGCTGAGTTAGGGCAATGAGTGAGTGTAACTCCTGTCTTTCGGGACAAGATGTTATAGATACTATGATACTATGAGACACAATGAGATGATTGCCCAAAGGGAGCTATATTTTTCCTTTCCTAACTGTTCTTATGTTAGGGAGGCATTTTGCCAGCTCAGGTTGACGGAAAATTATGAAGGAATGGTTTTGCTAGGTTCAAAATTTATGCAGTTCTTTTAATAATTTAGGTTTTTCAGCTGGAGATAAGGTTAAGCATTTAAACAAAAACAGTTCAACTGTAGCCTCAATCAAAGAAATCTAGGAGATTATGTATATAATTTACTTACTGTGTTTTGTAGAAGAAATTAGAGTCTGTTTTTTTTTTAATTTTTAAAAATCTTTTCATTTATCTTTGAGAATGAGAGAGGGTCAGAGAGTACGCAGGGGAGGGGCAGAGAGAGAAGGAGATAAAACCCAAAGCAGGCTCCAGGCTCTGAGTTGTCAGCACAGAGCCCCATGTGGGGCTGGAACTCCTGAACCACGAGATCATGACCTGAGCTGAAGTCGGACGCTCAACTGACTGAGCCACCCTGGTGCCCCAAAATTGGCGTCTTTGGAAATAAACAGTGTATTCTAAATGTTTAACTCATTTTTCTTAATGTTCTTAGCTGTTATAGTCTTCTCAGTTAAAGGGATTGCCTACTTTTAAGCATACAAAGCAAGAAAAATGATACATAATGAACTTTACCATGATGAAATACATTAACTCCTTAGTGCAGAAATTATCTATATTTAAAAACAACAGTAACAAAAACTGGGTTCAAGTGCAGGGCAATTAGATCAGTTTTCTCCTGGAATTACTCCATGCAGGCCTGATGACAGGAGTAACCCTAGCACCTAAATCAATGATAAGAGGTAGCATAGAAATTTAATGAACTAATATTTATTGAATAAATGGCCCTTTTTCTTATATTGACATGTATGAAAACTTTTAATCTGCCCTTCCTTGCCAAGGTCTGAATGTAAAAGTAATAATAATTAACGTGTCATTGATTATTTTGTGCCAGTTACTCATTTCTTATTCCGACCATGATTCTACAAGCTATTGATGTCTTCATTTTGCAGGTGAGGAACCGGAGGCAAAAAGTAGTGTTGCTAATAATCAACAGTATCAGTAGAATCAATGTCTCCGTGGCTGCAAAGCCCATGCCTTGTTCACACACTACACTGTCTACCTTAGTGAGGCCAGATGGTGGATTAGGTTGCACACACAGCCAATGGGTATTCCAGCACTGGGCTGCAGTGGCGCACAGTTGACGGGTTAGGCTGTTGTGCTTGATACTTAGTTCTACTTCTTCCAATGTCACGATGTTCCTATCTGCTTCTGGCCTTGCTCCAGAAGATATGATACATACGACTAAAGCAAACCTGGTATAAAATGATTTGACATATAGAAACTTTGATTTACACAGAAAAATCTATTCCAAGTACATCTGCTCTGTACAGATGGATAGGATTCATATATAGAACTGAGTTCTTGAGTGTTTTGAGCAGTGGCTATCGACAGTTGAGGTAAGCTTGGTTGTGAGTAACGGGGCAGGAAAGAAAGGCCTTTCTGAACACAGCCGTGATGACATCATTGCCAACAGCAGACAGTTCAGTGTCTTTAGGAAGTATATTTTCTATGAGTCATTACCATCCTCAAGTTCATTCACTCCAAGCTCATCCTGTTTTTATTCTTATAGCATGACTAAATATTTAAGGAGGATCTTTGATGACCTGGCTGCTTGAGCCCAGGCCAGACCATCTTGGGCACATCTTGACTTTTCCCTGAACTACATGAGAAGCCAATGTAGTTCACCATTTTCAGACATGTATTTTTCAGCAAGATTTTTTTAAGACATTATTTTTTTTGAGATGCTTTAAAAATACAGTTAAAAAATGGAGAGGATGGTACAGAGTTTGCCCATTTACCCCTCGCCCCAGCACACGCATAGCCTCCCTCATAAATATCCCACACCAGAGTGGTACATTCATTACAAATGATAAACCCATACAGACACAGCATAATCACCCAAGTCCATAGTTTACTTTAGGGTCTGTTCTTGGTATAGTGCATTCTGTGGGTTTGGACAAAAGTCCAATGACAGATCTCCATCTTTTTGACGTCATATAGGTTATTTTCACTGCCCTAAAAATCCTGTGCTCGGCCTCTTCCTCATCCCACCCCACTCTTGGAAACCACTGATCTTATTATTGCCTTTATTGTTTTACCTTATCCAGAATGTCCTATAGTAGGACTTCTATAGTATGTAGCCTTTTCAGATTACCTTCTTTTCCTTAACAATATGCATTTAAAATTCCTCCATGCCTTTTTATGGCTTGATAACTCATTTCCTTTTAGCATGGAGCATTATTTCATTGTCTGGATGTGCCACTGGTTGTTTATTCTTTCACTTACTGAAGGACATTTCAACTACTTCCACAAGAGAGAGATTTACATTCATCAAACTGTTCCTGTTCTGAAGCCCATTCTTGAAGCTGTCTATACATCTGTAAAGAGAACCCCCCCTTACCCCTCCCCCCCCACTTTTGGACTCCATTGGAGGGCAGTGTTGGGGAACTCTGATCAATAGATTTATCCAAGGACTCTGGATTCAGCCAATGTCATTCCAGGGAGTGGGTTTTACTTGGGGCACTGTGGAGCGGTGAAGATCTACTTAAGATGGGAGTTAGCAAGACTGAGCTTTCTTTTTGACCCAGAAAGACCTAGATTCAAATCCTGACTGTGCTTCCTTCTAGCTGTGTGAACCCAGATGTGGAGTGATTAAATTTCTCTGAGCTTCAGTCTCTCTCAACTGGAAAAGTGAATGTAATAATACCCACCATGTTATTTGTAAGGTTCTTTCTGTTGATACTAACATTTACTGAAAGCAAAGTAGGAGCTTCTGCCCAAACAGCATTGGTTTGTGAGCAAGAGGGAAGGGAACTTGTATGTATTTATTGGATGTCTACTGAGCCCACTCCTTTGGCAGATGTACATCAGGCACTGCCTCATTTAATGTGTATGCATGCATATTATACTTCAAAGCCAGCTTCTGGATCTTTCCATATGGCTTTGGAGTCCTACAGATTTACGATGGAATCCAGCCTTTTAACTTAGAGGCTATTTCAGGGAAGGAGAGTAGGGTGCACCTTTGGGAAAAATGTGGGGAGACTTCTTTAGAAACCAGAACTTCATTTTGGAGGTGGAATGGAAAGGTAGGTTCCCCAGCTTCCAAAGTTCCAAACTGTGAACTGCACCTTAAGACTGCTTCCTATAGAATTTGGGAAAGTATTATTAATATGATAATTTTGTGTTTAGAGCTAATGAGGTTTGTTTTGGTCACATGGGGACCTAGACATTCCTTCTGCAAAAAAAAAAGTATACAGAAAACATAATATATGAACTTTTGTAAGAAAACTTTTTCAGAGGAAAATAACTACAGCATGCAATTTTAGATTTTATTTCTTGTTTAGGCACTCTTCAGAAGAAAATAAGTGGTTTATGACATGAATCCTTACGATGGTTAAAACTAAATTTTTCTCGAAATCAGACTCCACTGTTGTATCTGATAGGCAGTTACACAGATCATAGCATAGTGGTTTTGTAAATATGTTTTAAGAGTTTGAGCTTGCAACCCAGAAAGTGACACTACCTGCATAGTTATTACAAAAGCTTCACAGACCCTAGGTGGCATTATGGGCTTGGTTTCTTAGGTGTTTCATGGTGTCATGATGGCTTACTTAATGTCACAGTGTAAAATATTGCTCAGAAAGTAATAGTGATGCTGATGTGAGAGCCACTGAGATTGTGTGGGATGTCTGGTTAACAACGGAAGTGATTTGGAAAATAAATGTTGGAGTGGTTTGGTGAACTAGGGAATGGAGTCTGCTTCCTAATGGTTCATCTTTTGATGGTCACGTTTAGACAACAGCTCCAGGAAGGACTTGAACAAATAAAGAAGCTATGGAATATCCCAAGTTTGGCATTGACTTTGATCATGATACTTGATGAGGGCCCAAAACCATGGTGACGGGGTTTGAAGCTGGCTTCATGGTACCACAGTTGGCTGAATGTCAGCTCTATGCCTGGACTTTATGGCTGCGGGTTTTTTGTTTTGTTTTGGTTTGGGGGTTTTTTGGTGTATTAAAGAAGGGAGGGGCAGAGAGAGAAAGGGAAGGAAAGAATCCCAAGCAGGCTCCACACTGTCAGCTTGGAGCCCGATGTGGGGCTCGAACTCAGAGCTTTGAGCTCATGACCTGAGCTGAAATCAAGAATTGGACAGACGCCTAACTGACCAAGCCACCCAGGCACCCCTATGGCTGCTTCTTAAGTTGTTATAACATAGTGTGTATTTTGCCTAATAGAGAAAAACACTTTTTTCTTTCTCCTTCTGATTTTGGCTCTTGAAACATTTGTACAAGGCCCTGGAGAAGTCATACTATTCACATCATCAACTTTCACCCTCATTTTGTCCCCTATGACATATGAAAAACCAGAGGCCTGAAGAAATTACATCCTTCTGGTCTCATCCACCTCTCACAGGACTAGAGTCATTTGCTCTCTTTGGTTTCAGTCAGTTTAACCCATTCTTACAGTCTTGGGGGAGAGAGGGCCATCCATGCCTTGGATGAAATGTCATGGCCGTGTTCACTGAGGCAGCTGAGGGTTGAGCACTGTTTGCTTATTTTGACAAAGGTAGTGGGGAGTCCAGAGAAGAGGGCCACCCCCAAACTTGAGAAGCAGTTTTCTGATTGACCAAGGACAGGGTTAGGATCCTGAGGAGGTTAACACATGTTCTTGGGTGGAAAATAGCTTGCTGTTATTTCAGTCACCTGCCACTACCAGAAGCAACAAGAAATCCCAGTATTTATCTGGGATGTAGCAGAAACATAAGAATAATTCTTTTTAGGCAAAATAGATTCCTGTATTCTAACGTACAACAAGGCCTTTGCAAAGTTGGACTGCCATGATGATTCTATATTAAGAACTAAATCAATTCAAACAGACCAATCAAGCAAAGGAACAAAGAAATTGATCTGCTTCAACTTTATTGGACCATCTGAGCACATTCTTAATTGATTGCAGCATTACTGTGATTATTAATTTTTTTAATGTTTATTTATTTTTTGAAGGAGTGAGAGACAGAGCACAAGCAGGGGAGGGCCAGAGAGAGAGGAAGACACAGAATCTGAAGCAGGCTCCAGGCTCTGAGCTGTCAGCCCAGAGCCCCATGCGGGGCTCGAACCCATGAACTGTGAGATCATGACGTGAGCTAAAGTTGGACGCTTAACCGACTGAGCCACCCAGGCACCCCAATTAATTTTTTTAACTCTTTGTGTGGTTGCATCTGAGAATGCCCATTTAAGATTTGCCCCAATTATGGGTAAAGAAAAATGGGATTTCTTTCGTTACCGCTGTCCCCTTAACATGTAACTGGGTAAGGACTTACAGCACTCTGAGCCGTCGAGGAAAAGAAGCAGCCTGGAATTCTTCTAGGAAGCAACATGGAAGCAAGGTCGTGTGGGCACCTGCCCATGCTTTTCAAGAAGAGAGGATTAGTGGGGCGCCTGGGTGGCTTAGTCGGTTAAGCGTCCGACTTTGTCTTAGGTCATGATCTCGCAGTTCGTGGGTTCGATCCCCGCATCGGGCTCTGTGCTGACTGCCAGCTCAGAGCCTGGAGCCTGTTTCAGAGCCTGTGTCTCCCTCTCTCTCTGACCCTCCCCTGCTCACGCTGTCTCTCTCTCTCCTAGAAATAAAATAAAATAAAAATAGAAGAAAAGAAAAAAAAGAAAAAAAAAAGAGAGAATTCGTTCTGTTTGATTTGCTACTTCAGATTTGTAGGTCTGGAGAGCCTGAAAATAAGACTACAGAATCCCTGTTCCCCAGCCTGAGCGCTGGTCTCTCTCTGGAATTCAGATCTTCAGGGAACTCTTGATCCTTGCAGTGCTGGTAACTTTCAGGAAGAAAATGTGAACCAGGACCTTTTCCACCTAAATCTCCTGTAAGTTCAGTGGCAGGGACCATACCCATTTCCATGGATACATTACTGTTACGTGCCGGTGGTTTGACTTACAATATAGGAAGGAAATAATTTTGATCCATATTTTCACTTTTAAACGTTCTTCAGAATTCTTGGTAGTCTCTGGTGATGAGGTTAAGGGGAAGGGAGAGAAAGGGAATACAAACTTGAATGTCCCAAACTCTAGCATCAGTCACTGGGAACAACCTTCCTCTGTGACTGCTTTGTGTTTTTCTCTCCTGCCCTCATTCATACTGCGTAACTCATACCATCCCATGAGTTTCAATGCCTTTCTCCATTTGACACTTTCATCAGTGCTTAGACGTAAGACGTTGGCATTTGGCGGCTCTTAGCAATTTTGCTGGGAGTTGCTTCCAGACTGCTTCTAAAAGCTCAAGCTAATGATCTGTTAATCATTGCGGTTGTGGTTGTTTTTAATCTCTTTGCGATAAAGGGAAAGTAACAAACATTTAATGAGAATCTATGCGTCAGGCACTGTGTTAGGAGCTTTTATGTGAGTTCAACTTATCTTTACAATAATTCCACAAGCCTAGCAGTAGAATTTCCCTTTTGCAGATGAAAAACCGATCCCAAGGCCGTGTTACTTGATCAGGCTCTCAGAGCGGCTGCCAGGTGGAGCAAGGATTCGGCATCCGTGGTACCCTAACGCCTTGCCTCTCAGAGAGTAGTCCACAGAGTAGCAACAAAAGTGCCAGCCCAGCCCAGAACCATTGAGCCAGAGTCTACAGTTCAAGGAAATCCATAGGTGACTTGACTGCATGTTCACATTTGAAAAGAACTGCTTTACTCAGAAGCCGAAATAAACTGGAGACTGCAGGACATGAGGGGCGTCATGGGCACTTGTTTCCTGGTGGCACCGTTCAGGGGTAATGCTGGGCATCTGCTTTTCTACCTTGATGGAAGCAGGAAGTAGGAGAAAATGAAGAACAGTGTTGTAGTAATGGTGACTTGTAGATTAAGTTTTGAGGTGTAGAGAAACACCACCATCACTATCCTCATCAATAGCAAATATCTCCCAAGCACCGCTTTCTTCATGTTTTTTTTTAAATTTATTTTCTTGGTAAGCCAGGGAGCAAATCTTTATTTATTTTTTAACTAATCAAGGAATCATATTTATTGACTACTTATTAGTTACCGGCCTCTGACACATGTAGAGCGCAGCTCCTGGTTAGCAAGGAAGAACATACCAGAGTTCACATCCTGATTCTGCCATTTCCAAGGTGGACAGTTCCAAGTGCATTAGCGAATCAACCTGAAACCTATGCACTTAAATTTTTTTTTGTATTTTTTAAAATTTTTATTTTTTAATTTACATCCTAGTTAGTTAGCATATAGTGCAGTAATGATTTCAAGAGTAGCTTCCAGTGATTCATCCCCTATGTATAATACCCAGGGTACATTCCAACAAGTGCCTTCCCTAATGCCCCTTACCCATTTAGCCCATCCCCTACCCACAACCCCTCCAGTAACCCTCAGTTCTCTATATTTAAGAATTGTTTAGGTTTTGTCCCGTTCCCTGTTTTTATATAAGCCCTTCCCTTATGTTGATCTGTTTTGTATCTTAAAGTCCTCATATGAGTCATCTGATATTTATCTTTCTCTGACTAATTTTGCTTACCATAGTACCCTCTAGTTTAATCCACGTAGTTGGAAATGGCAAGATTTCATTCTTTTTGATTGCTGAGTAATACAATACTCCATTGTATATATATGCCACATTTTCTTTATCCATTCATCCACCGATGGACATTTGGGCTCTTTCCATACTTTGGCTATTGTCGATAACACCACTATAAACATTGGGGTGCACAGCACACCTGTGGGGTGCCTGGGTGGCTCAGTTGGTTAAGCATCTGACTTCGGCTCAGGTCGTGATCCCACGGTTTGTGGGTTTGAGACCTGTGTCGGGCTCTGTGGTGACAGCTAGCTCAGAGCCTGGAGCCTGCTTCTAATTCTGTGTGTCCCTCTCTCTCTGACCCTACCCTGCTCACGCTGTCTGTCTCTCTCTCAAAAATAAGTAAAACATTTTTTTAAAAATTAAAAAAACCAGCACACCTGTATCCCTTGGATAAATACCTAGTAGTGCAATGGCTGGGCTGTAGGGTAGTTCTATTTTTAACTTTTTTGAGGAATTTCCGTACTATTTTCCAGAGTGGCTGCATCAGTTTGCATTCCAACCAGCAACAAGCACCTTTTTCTTTAACGACAGCTCTCAGTTGATATCATGATTGAGAAAGCCTCATGGGAACCTGGGTAGCTCAGTCA
The DNA here is from genome assembly GCF_008692635.1 of Crocuta crocuta. Taxonomy (NCBI): domain Eukaryota; kingdom Metazoa; phylum Chordata; class Mammalia; order Carnivora; family Hyaenidae; genus Crocuta; species Crocuta crocuta. The sequence continues at coordinate 16,773,631 of NW_027530368.1, read as the reverse complement.
GTTAAGTGTCCGTCTTCGGCTCAGGTCATGATCACACTGCTTCTGAGTTCCAGCCCCATGTGGGGCTCTGTGCTGACAAGTCAGAGTCTGGAGGCTGCTTCAGATTCTGTGTCTCCCTCCCTCTGTGCCCCTACCCCGCTTGCGCTTTCTCCCTCCCTCCCTCTCTCCCTCTTTTCCTCCCTCTCTCTCTCTCAAATATAAATAAACATTAAAATTTAAAAAAAGAAAGAAAGCCTCTGTCTGTTACGAGATATGCATGGTTCAGGAGAAAATGGGAGCCTAAATCAGAATTTCTAGGACTATGTTTGAACACCTGGAGGCAGTGCTAAAAAGGCAGGAAAAAATGTTGATAATGAAATGTTTAATGTTTGTTATAGTTATCGCAGTAGCTTGGGTTTGAATTTATAATATAATAGCATTGTATTTTTTGATGGAAGTGCAGTTTATAATGCATTGAGGCCGTTTGTATAATCACTGTGTCCCATGCATGTTGCCAGTATTGTGGGGTTTGAGGAATAACTTTAGTACTTTGCATGATGGTCAAGATTTATGAGTATTTTATCATTGCTCTTACGAGACTGTAGACTTATGACAGCTGTAATACTGAACCCTTGGTCAGAAACAAACATCCAGTTACAAACATCACAAACAAACACAGTCTCAGTGGGAAAGATGATTTGCTTTATTGAGCGTCCACTTCATCAAGTGATTTTAGGGATTTTTAACTTCGCAAAAGGAAGTACTATCTGCACAGCCCTTGCATTTTAACATTTACTTGATACTGAGTGCCTTCTATATACTAATTATATTCATCTCAAATGTTGATAACCTGACAATATTCACAAGGCCTGCAATGGAGCCAATGTACTCTTTCGTGAGTAAATCCTACAAAGTGATAGACTTGGGAGTCTGTGGTTTGATCCTGAAATACAAATGTGTGTTGGCTAAGTTGTAGAGCTCTTTGTGCTTCCAAAATGCCTCCTCTATACCATCTTCTTTCACCCCCTCATACATTAGGTCTTAACATGCCCATTTCAAGGAAAGATGGATGAGTCAGCTGATCTTATTGCCCTTGGTATTCTGAAAGTCTTTTATTATGTACATAGATGAGGAATTGGCATTACTGCTCTGAGCATTCATGGCTGTTATCGTTTGCATGAGCCAGTTGGCAATTAATCTTGCTCCCTTTTGTGATAACTCTGTCCTCTATTTTTGCCAGTCATTTCACGCATATGTATCTTTTTGTCCATACGAGTTTTGTTTTCCTATCTAGCCTGTGCAAATCTCGTGTGTGTTATATTTCCTTATATTCCTTATATTACCTGGTACACGATAGGCCCTCAGTACATTTAGTTGAAGCCGAAGCAGGAATAAGGAGGACTGATCTCCTTATTTGCATCCTGCCCTATTTGCTTCCTTTTCTAGGTGACGTTTGTTTTCTCCAGGTCAGGCAAGTCCAGGACTGCTGCGTCTCCTTCCCAGGCTCTCACTTGAAGGCATGTCGTTGCCCGGCGGACCGTGGTGCAACGAAGGGGATTTGGAGCCCACTACACTCAGTTTTGCCAAACGTTCCCTGCTCCGATAAATCCTCTATTGGCTAACTTTGGGGAATTGTCTGTGGACTTTAATTCTATTTGCTAGCCCCATCTGGTTGCCATGGAGACTTGCTGTGGCAGAAGGTTGTCCTACAGGCACTGTACAGGATGTTGCCTGTGGCAACAAATAGCTTGGTGGGCGGGTGGCAGAGGAACAGGGATGGGATGTGAGTACCAGATATTCACAGGGAGGGCAGGGACTTTGGTTGGACCCAGCAGGGTTACGGGGGTAGGAGGGAGCATTCTAGACAGGTAGCAGGGCTGGGCCGGTGAAGGGAGTGTATAGTATCCGGAGATGGTGTTGCTGTGAACAGTAATCAGTATTGAAGAGGTCCATTAAGGGCAGCAGGTGTGTTTTGGCTGGTGGTCAGCCACGTTGTGATGGGGACTCTGGTGGCAGGTAATCTGCAGAGATCCAGGTGAGCCCACAGTTGAGATTGGAACTGGTGTAAGAAGAATTGGTTAGGGACAGTAGTCAAGGGCAGTCTTGAATGAGTTTGGGCATTTAGCCGTGGAGGGAGAGGGAAGGCAGGGCATCAGATCACAAGGAGAGAAGTGGGGCTGAGGGACCGCTGCCTGTGAGAAGTGAACCTGTGCTCAGAACTGGAGTTAGAAGCTGTGTGCTGCTGTAGAAGAAAGGGGACTGACCTGGAATAGGAAAATTCCAAGTTCTGGTCCCTGCTCTTCCTCATACTAACCTTGCCACATCAAGAAATTATTTTGCTTCTCTAGGTCTCCATTTCCTCATCTGTAAAATGGATGGATTGAGGTGTATTTTCTAACCTGTGTCCTGCATAGTGTTATCTTTTGCAAAAACTATTCTGTGTTAAAATAGTTTGGGAATGGGGCGCCTGGGTGGCTTAGTCGGTTGAGCGTCCGACTTTCGCTTAGGTCATGATCTCGCGGTTCGTGGGTTCGAGCCCCGCGTCGGGCTCTGTGCTGACTGCCAGCTCAGAGCCTGGAGCCTATTTCGGAGTCTGTGTCTCCCTCTCTCTCTGACCCTCCCCTGCGCACGCTGTCTCTCTCTCTCTCTCCTAGAAATAAAAATATTTTTAAAAAAGTTTTTAAAAATTAAAAAAAATAGTTTGGGAGTGCTGAATAGTAGATCTCCCTCTAACACCGCCAAGATTTACAATGTGCATTATTAAAGTGGCCAGTGCTGACCTATGATTGATTTATGTTTAGCCTAGTGGTTCTCAAACTGATTGACCGTGAAATATCTTTTCCCAAGAGCAGCTATTGACTTAGTGAGGGCATCTCGAGAGGGGAAACTCACAATCTGCGGAAGATTGGGCTCAGTTGTTTATCAGATGCCTGCCGTTTGAGCATACCTTCAAGTATGTCTACCATTCATTTCTAAGGCCACTGATAACACAAATGGTTTGTCCAGTTGGGTAGCCACAAATGGCTCCTTCCATTCAGTTTTAACTTGGTTTTTCCTCTTCTCTTTCCTCTTGACTGTTCCTGTTGGGACTCCACTGTTGTTAGGGATTTCCTGTCCGCCAGGAGAGGAACATGGGTCCCTGTTTCCCGGATCACCACATAGAGGAAGGGGTGTGGAGAGAGTCTGTAATTGTTCCTCCTTCCCCTCGGAGGGCCTTGGTGTTAGGCATACAGTCAGCCTTCCCAGATCTGCTTCTCTCCCAGCCCCTTATACTTCATCTCTTAGAGGCGTCTGGAAAACTAACCTACCCCCTTACCACTCACCCCCACCTAGGGCATTTCTGTAACTGGGAAAGTGTTTTCCTCTTTCTAAATAACTGATTTACAAACAAGCTTTTGGAATTCTGCCTAGCGCCCCACCTCCCGTGGGGTTGGCTGAGGTAATTCCTTAAATACAATCTGTTTAAACATTTTGTAATCAAGAGTAGGAAAAAATACTAATTGTTTTTATCAGACTGCATTTTGCATACATAACTCAAGAACAGCTTGACTTTTTTTCCCCAGCAGCCTTTTGGGATTGGGAAAATTTCATAAGATAAATGGTGGAAGTAAACATGACTATTTTTTAGCGACGGAATCTACTTACGGTAATGACATTAAGACTGACAATATTTACTCAGCAAGCACTTATGCCTTTTATGCCACGTGTCTAACATTGTGCCAGACACAATGGGGCGTCAACCAAGCCCCTGCCCTCAGGGAACGTATGCAACTGAGGAGGTAGGGCCACTATTTAGCTACATTATAATGGAATCCAGTATTGACTGACATAGCATTTCACTGAGCTCAGGGAAAGTGTGGTAGGAATTCAGAGAAGAAAATGGCCACTACAGGCTAACTTGGGGAAGGGTGGCGCTGCTAAGGTGAAAGGGCTTGAGAGCCAGCTATTGAAAGCTAGGTGGGATTTGCAGATTTGCAAAGAAAAGTTACCATATTTACAAGGGCAAACACATAAGCAAATCAATCCTGCCCAATAAAATACTTGGGAAATCCTGCTGTGTGCTAGGAAGTGCTTTATGTAATGGGGAGAAGACTGAGAACTCCCTCCTTGAGGTGACAGGTGGATAGGTAGGACTTGGAAAGATGAGTGTGTGTAAACAGACTAACTGCAGATGGAAAGAGTAACAACTCCAGCTTGGTGGGGGTGGGCAGAAAAGCTAGAAGGAGCCTGCTCAGTGGGGGGGGCTCAGTGTTGGGCGACCTGGGGCCAGAACTGAGTGGCAACAGAGGAATGTAATGTTGACAATAAAGTAATCCTAATAATTAATACATCCCTGAAATGTATTAGAACTTAGAAACTTGAAATAGTTGACTGCTAATGAAATGGTACATTGCACGTAAGATGTTGGCAGTTTTCATTTGGAATCATCCTAAGAACTGTCCCCGTGCCAAACTGAGTTTGGGTAGCTTTTAACCATGAATCTTTGCCAGGACACTTAGATGGTTATATGGACAACTTCTATGGTTCTTTTATAACCTGTTCTTGGATTTCAGAGACAAAAGGACCCAATCCCATCTTGCATTTTTTTCCTCTTGTATATTTAGTTAGACAAAGCCTTCGACTGTACTTCTGCTTTTGACTGTGTTCAAGGACCTATGCAAAGGCTCTTTGGTCCTGTTGAGTGCATAGAAAGATCAGCCCAGTAATTCACCTGAGCTTTGTTTTTGGCGTTGTTATTATTTACAAAAATTGAGAGCTCTTAATGAAGCTAACCGGTCGGTTCTTTTGAAGGCATAGGCTAGCTGCTGGGGTAGACATAATCTTCGTACTTGACTTGGAAAGAGTCCCTCATCTTTGCCAGATCCTACCCGCTCTATCTGTTGAAGAGTGATGAAGCTATCCTGGGGATAAAACACAAAGTGTCCTGAAAGCACATAGTAAGGTGATGTTCTATTAAATATACTCTATTAAGATTGTGTGTTTTTCAGTACAGGCACATGGCTGACTGCCCACAAGTGTTTGTTAAATAAATGTGTGGTTAAAGGTTCCCACTACTGTTTAAGGCAATTATTCACAGAATGGCAAGATGGCACTTTTCTATAGTAAGCAGATGTCACTGACATTCAATAAATTGAAAATATTAATAATAGTTGTCAAAAGGTTTTTAAAATGTCTTTTTTTGTGAGTCTTATCCATGGCTGGAAATCCACTCTTAAACCAGAATTATAAATTTTTCTGTTGTGTGTTCAAGTGGACTTCCTGTTCATAGGGCAAATTTTAGCTTTATGTATATCAGAGAATTAACTCAGGCTATCTTGTAAGAGTTTAAGAGACGCACACAGTAAATGGAAGATGGTAAAGTGCAAGATTTTTCTTTTCTTGTTATTAAAAGCTGTATTTCCCATAGCTAAGCCAATTCAGCAAAGATGTGTAGGTACCAATTATATAAGATTTTCTTTTGAAGCAGCAAACTTTAATTAAAATACATAGTTGCTATGGTTTCCTAGCCATCCATTTGAGTAATTTATCTGTAAAGATATTTTCACAAAATAAATTCTACGTTAATTGGAGGTTTCCGTCTGTATTAAAGAGCACACCTATACCAGCATGTTGCAGTTCAGAAAGTCAGCTGGCATTGCTGAATATAGCATCTCCCCCAAATATTCTTTCCAAATGAAACATTATGCCACTTTTTTCATGAATATTAAAGTTTGAATTAAGGCTGTCTATCTTGACTTGCAAAGCTAAGTGGGAAATTAAATACTTAGCCAAGCAACTCAGTTCATCTGTCCCCAGACTCTTCTCTTTCCTCATTAAGAGGAAATTTTACCTGATATATTGGAGTTGTGCTCATAATAGGAAATGAGTTTTCCGGAAGGGACTTGAAAAGGGTGTTTGTTTCAAAGCCCCCAGCAGGGTAGTCTGTTTGATGTTCTTGAACAGTCTTTGGAGTTTCAACTCTTTAAAATCTCTGTCTCAGTTGACAAAAAGGAATTAAAATAATTTTTTAAATACCAAGTGGTTTAGGGGCATGGGTGGCTTGGTCGGTTAAGCTTCTGACGTTGGCTCAGGTCATGATCTTGTGGCGGATGAATTCGAGCCCTGCTGCAGGCTCTGTGCTGACTCCTCAGAGACTGGAGCCTACTTCGGATTCTGTCTCCCTCTCACTCTGCCCTTCCACTGCACATTCTCTGTCTCTCTCTTTCAAAACTAAATAAACAAAGAAGTAAATAAATTCCAAATGGTTAAGGGATCTGCTTGCCTATTGCTTTGTAACCTCTAGTCCCACTTTATCCACATCACCTCCATCCTGAGTCCTGTGGTCCTTCTGAGGTAAAGATGTGGGATTCTCATACTACTGTACTCTCTGGCTGACTAGATCACCACAAAGTTTATAAAATCCAATTCATCTTCTTTATTCTTCTAATGAAGGCTGATGACTCCTGTATAGATCATCTACTGAAATACCGTCCTCTGGCATTTTTGTATAGTCAGACCAAAGGGCTAGAGCCAATATAATCTGTACCTATGGATACATCACTTCTTATAGAGGTTTACAGAACTTTAGAGCTGGAAGAGATCACATGATCCTAAGACCAAGCTGGTTTGAGGCAGATGCAGACTTGATGCTTAACACTCTTCTAATTACACTCTCAATTAAAAAAAAAAAAGCTCATTTCCACCACAGGGCCTTTGTATGTGCTGCCCCTGCTGTCTAGAATGTTTCTCCTGTAGCCATGTCTGACTCTTACTCATTTAGTATTTGTCAGTTTAAGTGCCCATTCCTCAGAGAGGCCTTTCCTGACTATCTGATCATTCTTTCATTCCTCTTAATATATATGACATTAATTCATTTATTTTCTTCTTATCTATTATTATCTATCATTAGCTCTCTGCCATATCCCAGTATCTGGAACTGTCAGATTTTTGTTGAATAAATAAATCTACTACTTATACATGACCTTTGTTATGACCTAAACGCAGTGTTTATTAACAACAGGAGTGTAACTCATCAGTTCACTAACAATCGGCAAACAAATTTTGGGCACATTTAGTCATTTATTTAATCAGTGCTGCTTCAAAAGCATAGGTGTTTACTTTCTTTTTAATCTTACCCATTTGTATTCATCTGATTTTCACTCCCATTTCACAGATTCCCTCCACTGATGTTCAGTGGTCGATGTAGTAGTCGGGGTGCACTCAGTGAAAGTTGCTACTAGTTGCCAGTGTTAGTGTGGATGGCCGAGACACTGCCGGCGAAGGTCGAAGATGAGAAAGCTAGGCCGAAGGTCATGTATGTCGACTGCAGTGGCGTAGATGACACAAATGTTGAAGATAGTCCTTTCTGCCATCATGGCCCTGGAGTAGGAGTGCAGAGCAAAGCAAGCAATAGGTTCCACTGGAGAGAGCCGGTGTTGGTGGTGGTGGTGGTGGTGGTGGCGGCATCAAAACCACCTTCGAAACCAGAAGGGAGGCTTGTAGTAACAGCTAGGGTATATCCTAGGTGTCTTACACATAGTAACTTAATCTTCCACCTAGGAGATGGATGGTGTTATTAATCTATTTTACAAGTGGGGAAATGGAGACACAAGAGGTTAATAACTCCGTCAAGACCACAGAGAAAGGGGGAGAGCCAGGGTTCAAACTCACGCAGTCTAGGGGTGCCTGGGTGGCTCAGTTGGCTGAGTTTCTGACATCGGCTCATGTTATGATCTCTCTGTTCATGAGTTCAAGTCCCGTGTCAGGCTCTGTGCTGGCCGCTCAGAGCCTGGAGCCTGCTTTGAGTTCTGTGTCTCCCTGGCTCTCTGCCCCTCCTCAGCTCATGCTCTGTCTGTCTGTTTTTCTCTCTCAAAAATATATAAACATTAAAAAAACAAAAAAAAAACCTCAGGCAGTCTGGCTCTAGCATCTGTGCTTATAACTACTTGTCTGTATGAGACCCCAGATGAGTGTCCTTGGGGGAGTGGTTCCTAAAATTGCATAAAGAAAATATTGCACAGACAGAGCAGGGTAAGATAAGAGTTGAAACTGTGCAAGTTTTCTGGTTAAAGTCAGTAGACGCAAATGAACGGGGAAGGATACCCGGTCCTGGAAGTCAGGCAGAGGGCAACCCCAGTAATCTTCCAACTTGAGCTTTGTTCCTAACGTGCCTCCTTTGAAGGTCTGGCACCTGCCTTCCTACCTGACCTTTGCTTTCCTTAAGGATACAGTGCTCCACTCCCTGGCCTGACTTTGTATTTGGGGTTTGAGTCCAGGTCCAGTTCCTAAGACTAGACTCTGGACTGTCAGAGTGGATTCCTCCATGCACAGATGCTCAGGAGTATAGCAGATTGGCTCCAATTAGGCAGATTCTTATGGCCATGGACAGTAATCCTTTGTCTAAGAAGGAATAGCCTAAGACTTTGAATCTGACATGTTCCATATTACTGTGTAGAAATACAAAGCATAATTATGTATAATACAGTAGCATACATTAAGAGAATTTTTTAAGGCTAGAAACCTTTTATTTAAGAAAAACTTTTAAAAGGCCAATTAAGGGGTACCTGGGTGGCTCAGCCGATTAAGCGTCTGACTTTGACTCAGGTCATGATCTCACAGTTCGTGGATTCGAGCCCTGCATCAGGCTCTGTGCTGACAGCTCAGAGCGTGGAGTGTGCTTTGGATTCTGTCTCTCTGTCTGTCTGTCTCTCTCTCTCTCTCTCTCTCTCTCCCTCTCCCCTTCCCTAACCCATGCTCTGTTTTGTGCTCCCTCTCTCACTCTGTCTCTCTCTCAAAAATAAACACTAAAAAAATTTTTTAAAGTCCGTTAAAAGAACATCTTCTTGGTAAATGCTGTTCTAAAACAAATATTGTGCGCACTTTTCAGGTGCTGATGAAAGTGGATTAAGATCTTTAGAAAACACAATAAATTAAGTTAAACAATGGGCACAGCTAATGTCACTGTGATGCTGAAGCCATGCGGAAGACCCAAGAGCCAAAGACCAGACCCTATGAAATGTCCTAGAAATTGGCTTCGGAGTTCACTGGACCCCACACACAGAGTCACTGAGCAGTGAGCTTAGACCTTGGTGCCAAGAGACTGAACAGCAAGACAGAACTTAGCTTCTGCCAGTGTAAGAAACAGACTGAATCCAGCCACTGGGAGGGAGGCTGCGTCAGGGCTTAAGGGGGGCCCTGTGTTGAAGTTAACTTTGGAGCTACTGTGCAGCCACTTGCTGTTTAGATCACAGTGACCAGAAGATAGTAACAGGCATTTCTTGATCCAGTGTAGGTTTGAGAAAGTTCCATTTGCTACTCCCTTCCTTGGCTCAAACCTTCTCTGACCTGATGTGGAAGACATGGCTAAGCTTTGAAACATTCTTTTCCTCTCCCTACATACATATCAAATGTGCAGTGACAGTAGTGATCACAAAGCAATTATATTTCTAAGCCTCTATAAAAATAAGGCTGATTTCATCTTATTTACATAGAATTGAGGAGCACTGTCTTCAGAATTATAATATGCACTCCTTCTAAGCAATTCATTTTTCTCCATGTATATTAGGAGCTAACTTCTTAGCCTGATAGGAGTGATAGAATAAGGGAAGTTGGTGTCTCTCAGTGATAGATTGACTTCCCTGTCTTTGCATAGACAGCAATAGGAAAATAAATTTCAAGTGAGTTGTTATTTAGACAGAGAAGATTAATCTACCTATAGATCAGTTCGTTAAAATGGTCATTATGAAAAGATATATATTTTTTTAAATGTAAGAGGTATCCATCATTTTTTATGGATTTGAATAAACATGGGCCACAGAGTATTGTATTCTACCTTAATGTTCCTGGGTGTTTCTTAAGGACGGACTGGAAATGAAAAACCGTTCATCTTGTTCCATTCTTGAATCTAATGTGATGATTTAAAGAAGCTCTTCCTCAGTAAATCTGCCGAGCCAGTAGTCTCAAACATAAACCCCATTGGGTTTTTGTTGCTACTGGCAGAAAGCTGAGCCAGACACAGAGGAGAGAGAGAGATGTATTTATAAGCAGTTCTGTTAGCAGGCCCTCTACTTGACTGCATCATTTTAAGTTCTTGCATAACTTGGTTTATTCTCAGGGAAAAAGTAAACTTGTAATTCACTTCACACAATGATGGTGTCCCCAGCACTGTGTATTCCTAGAGGGTAGAATGATGTTAATTATTAAATGAAGGTAGACACAGGCAGGAGAGACCTCTTTGACCAACCTCCCTCCACGCAGCATGCCCTGAGATATCTTATTTGAATAGAAATTTCCCAAATGTATAAAAACAGTATTAGTACTTTTTAAATTTTTTAATATTTTTTATTTTTTAAATTTGTTTATTTTGAAAGAGCATGAGAAGAGTATGCAAGCAGGGGAGGGGTAGAGAGAGGGGGGAGAGAGAGAATCCCAAGCAGTCTACCTGTCAGCATGGAGCTGGACTAAGGGCTCAATTCATGACCGTGAGATCATGACCTGAGCCAAAGTTGGACACTTAACCAACTGAGCCACCAAGGGGCCCTGAGACATTTTTAGCTCTTAAAATACCCAAAGGTCTTTGTTTTCATGTTGAAGAAACATGCACATTAGTGTAGTAGTAACTATTTAGAGTTTAATGTCAGTGCCAGACTTGAGTTATAAAAGTGAGTAAAACATAGTCCCTTCCCTAAGGAATGTGGAGTTCACAGTCCACTTTAGGATTTATTTCTCCTTCAATTTTTATTTATTTATAAGTTTATTTTTTATTTATAGCTTAAGGTTTTCCCTAAACATTTAGAATGACTATGTACTGACAAGAAGAAAATCAGTGAAAACTTAAAGATTCTCAGTTCTATCTGCTTTGAAGGATCAGGAAGCAGTCTTGTGTTTTGTGAGCATGAATAAAAATGATTGACTTAAGAACACCATTTTATAATACAGTACATAACATTTCTAGGGTCATACATAATCCATCTGAAAATTAGTGTAAGCAGAACAGAGTGTAATAGATTCATTGTATGGCAAAAGATGAATTTAAAATATCCTTTTGATTGTTGTATGTATAATTTTGGGCTATACAGAGTTTGAGAAACAGCTATTTGAAGATTACAAGTATTTTAGGTATAGAAGTTTAATGTGCCTACTCGTTTTTCACGTACCATAAATATTGATATGTACTTCCAGAGTCCATAGGATTTTGTAGACAAGGATGATTACATTAAAAACTGCATTGAGATACTTGATTTGGTGGAATGATCAACTCTATCCAAATGCCTGTGATTACTTCTGTTAGGTAATTTATATCAAATTATCTTTTGTTATCACCAGGAAGAATGTTAACAGCTTTGATAGCAGTGACATTAAATTTTTTAATAATTTTTTTAATGTTTTACTTTTTTTTGAGAGAGAGAGAAACCACATGAGCAGAAGAGGGTCAGAGAGAGAGGGAGACACAGAATCTGAAACAGGCTCCAGGCTCTGAGCTAGCTGTCAGTACAGAGCCTGACCCGGGGCTCGAACCCAAGAGCCATGAGATTATGACCCAAGCCGAAGTCAGACACTTAACTGACTGTACCACCCAGGTGCCCCAGCAGTGACGTTAAATTAAGCAGAGTGAACATTTTATTGGACTCTCCCGCTGTTGAGAAGAGGATCCAGGAGAAAGGAAACAAAAATTAGATATTTACAAGTCTGAAGAAACTGTCCTTTGTGTTTGTCATCATTTTCTTAGACTGAAGATTTCTGAGACTTGGAGTTTAAGAAGTTTGTGAGAGTTTCCAAAGATTGCCTTGTGAGTGGCATCTACATTTATTAAGTACACTGAAGACTTGGCAGATCAAGGCACTTAGCTTGGGATGGTTTGGTGGTTTCGTTGATTGTGAAGCTACCTGTCTCCACATTGGCTGACTCCTATTTACTTGAAAGCATCACCATATGAACCAAAGAGGTGATACACTTATTTGCATCTTAGGGAAAAATAGTTTTCATTTTGTCAATAAATGCATCAACCGAGTGATGGTGTAGTGTTCAATTATGGTGATAAGAGAATTTAGATCAGACTGTACTGGTGCTGGTCAAATTCTTTGATAATTGCTTTATTTAGCCTTCACTCTGTTCTCTGGCCAAGGGAAGTATTCCTGATGCTGCAGATGGTGGGCTTTGTTGGGGCAGATCTCAGGTGGAGGTCCAGAGTTCACTCACTAGCTTCCTGACTCTGAGGAGTTACTAAACATCTTGGAGCCTTTAGTCTTTCATCTCTAAGATGGGGATAATACCTGCTTCGTAGTTTTGCAGGGAGGATTTAATGGATTAATGCATGTGAAAAATACATATGCCTTTTTAGCAAAGTGTTTGATACATGATAAATCAAGTTATTAACCATTATTTGTCATCTGATTTACTAGCTTGACCAAATTGCTTGGTCTGTTGTTGCCTAGCAACTGTTTAGTGAAGACAAAATGATTGAATGCTTGTGAATCTAGAAGAGCTCCGATGAACTTTGAGTTCAGCAGGAATTTTCCTAGCTATGCCATCTCCCTACTGTCCCTATTTTATTATTGTAAAGTGTATCTAAAATCAAAGGACATGAAAAACCGGAGGGATATGTTCAAGTTGCTCTGTGCTGGCTATATTCAATAAGACTTTTGAATTATATTTCCTATATTAATTTTACTATTGGAAGAAAAAACTCAGTTATCTTAAGTTTATTTAGAATACTCTCATTTTATTTAGACTAAATAGTGCTTTTATAGTTTTTTGACTTCCTGTTTTTGCACGCATTCAGTACTTTGTTCTCATCGATGGTATCAACTAATATTCCTTTACGGGAAGACGGTTTTTCTTAACCTGATGATTTTCTTTAGTGGAGGAGTTACTGAGTATACAGAATTAGAATTGAAATCTGTAAGGAAGTATTCTTAAAGAATAGTATTTGAAAGTGTAATGAAGCCTCACATAAGCATATTTAGCTGCCGTAATCAGGACTGGTATGCATCTATCACATGGGTGTGCGTTACTCCATTTCTTGGAATATTATAACATTGTCGGGGTGCCTGGGTGGCTCAGTTGGCTAAGTTGCCAGCTCTTGGTTTTGGCTCAGGTCATGATCTTAGCGTGGTTTGTGGGTGGGTTCAAGCCCCGTGTCAGGCCCCATGCATGGAGCCTGCTTAGAATTCTCTCCTCCTCTCTGCTCCTTCTCCACTGGTGCACTCTCTCTCTCTCAAAATTAATAAACTAAAAAAGAAAAAAAAAAAGAACACTACAACATTGTCTTAAATATTCTCTGCTTCCCCAAGGTCTTATACGTGGTAGATATTCCATAAATGTGTTTAATGAATAAATGAAACAAAAGAAATACACATTTACTGTTCGAAATCCTATGTTGTCTGCCTTTAGTGGTTAAACTGTTAGTAGGGATTACTATAAAATGCCTGATAATTGTTCCCTAGGAATGGTGGGTCTTTTTTTCTTTTTTTGACCTTTAATCTACTTTCGTTTGTTTTGAGCTTTAATCTCCTTTTGTCCCCCGCCCCTTTTGAAATTTAAATTTTATTCAGTGAACATACCATGCAATTTTGGTTTCAAGAGTAGAATTCAGTGATTGATACTTACGTACAACACCCAGTGTTTATGATAACAAATGCCCTCCTTAATGCCCATGACCCATTTAGCCCATCTCTCACCCACCTCCCTCCATCAATCCACAGTTTGTTCTCTATCATTAAGAGTCTCTTGTCCTTTCTTCCCCCCTCTCTTCTGTTTCCCCCCTTCCCATATGTTCATCTGTTTTGTTTCTTAAATTCCATGTATGAGTGAAATTATATGGCATTTCCTTCTCTGACTGACTTATTTTGCTTAGCATAATACATTCTAGCTCCATCCGTGTTATTGCAGATGGCAAGATTTCATTATTTTTGATGGCTGGGTAATTTTCCATTGTATAAATATATCACCTCTTCTTTATTCATCGATCAGTGGACATTGGGGCTCTCTCCATAGTTTAGCTATTGTTGATAATGCTGCTTTAAACATTGGGGTGCATGTATCCCTTCAATCTGTATTTTTGTAAATACTTAATAGTGCAATGGCTGGATCAGAGGGTAGTTCTATTTTTGGTTTCTTGAAGAACCTCCATACTGTTCTCCAGAGTGACTGCACCAGTTTGTATCCCCACCAGCAGTGCAAAACTGATCCCCTTTCTCCGCATCCTCGCCAACATCTCTTGTTTCCTGAGTTGTTAATTTTAGCCATTATGACTGGTGTGAGGTGGTATCTCATTGTGGCTTTGATTTGTATTTCGCTTTGATGATGATTAATGTTGAGCATGTTTTCATGTCTGTTAGCCATGTGGATGTCTTCTTTGGAAAACTGTCTATTCATGTATTCTGCCCATTTCTTAACTGGATTGTTTGTCTTTGGGGTGTTGACTTTCATAAGTTCTTTATAGATTTTGGGTACTAGCCCTTTATCACATATATCATTTACAAATATCTTCTCCCATTCTGTAGGCTGCCTTTTAGTTTTGTTTGTTGTTTTCTTTATTGAGCAGAGACCTTTTATCTTGCTGAATTCACAATAGTTCATATTTGCTTTAGTTTCCATTGCCTTCGGTGATGTATCTAATAGGAAGTTGGTCCAGCGAAGGTCAAAGAGGTTGCTGCCTATGTTCTCCTGTAGGATTTTGATGTCGTGATTTTGGTTTCGTGATTCACATTTAGGTCTTTCATCTACTTTGAATTTATTTTTGTGTACAGTATAAGAAAGTGATCCACTTTCATTCTTTTGCCTGTTGCTGTCCAGTTTTTCCAACACCATTTGCTGAAGAGACTGTCCTTTTTCCTTTAGATAATCTTTCCTGCTTTGTTCAAGATGAGTTGACCATAGAGTTGTGAGTCCATTTCTGGGTTTTCTGTTCTGTTCCATTGATTTATGTGTCTGGTTTTGTGCCAATACTAAACTCTCTTGACACTACAGCTTTGTAATACAGCTTGAGATCTGGGATTGTGGTGCCTCCAGTTTTGTTTTTCTTCTTAAGGATTGCTTTGGCTATTTGGGTCTTTTGTAGTTCCTTACAAATTTTATTTTATTATTCTTTTAAATGTTTATTTTTGAGAGAGACAGAGTCAGAGCACAAGCAGGGGAGGGGCAGAGAGAGAGAGGGAGACACAGAACATGAAGTAGGTTCCAGGCTCTGAGCTGGCAGGACAAAGCCTGATGCGGGGCTCAAACTCACAGACTGCGAGATCATGACCTTAGCCGACGTTGGACGCTCAACCAACTGAGCCACCCAGGTGCCCCCATACAAATTTTAGGATTGTTTGTTCAGCTTTGCAAAAAAAATGCTGGTGGTATTTTGATAGGGATTGCATTAAATATAAATTGCTTTGGGTAATATCGGCATTTTAACAATGTTTGTTCTTCTAGTTGATGAGCATGGAATGCTTTTCCATTTCTTTGTGTCCTCTTCAACTTCTTTTATAAGTGTTCTATAGTTTGCAGAGTAAAGATCTTTTACCCCTTTAGTTAGGTTTATTCCTAGTTGCCTTTTGTTTTTTGGTGCAGTTGCAAATGGGATCGAAGGAATGGTGGGGCTTAAAGAGTCTTTAAAGATCATCTTCAATATTTATGTTGGATAAAGGAAAATTAAAATCCTCAGAGCTAGCCCTCCTGGCCACTGTGCTCTACTTTGCTTCTTCCAAAAACTACTGTGCGAGGGCAAGGGATCCGAGATGGTAAACAAACAAACAAAAAAAGGGCGGGGGCATGGTAAATGGAGTGGCAGATCAACCAAAGCATGGGAGGATTGATTTCGGAATGAAACAGAGGTGAGAGTGAAGATGCATAAGGTTTATCTCCTTAAAGTCTACCCCTGTGGAAGTCCAGGCCATGTCTACCAGGGAGGCCGGGTGGTGCTCAGCTTTCCGAGGCAAAGGGCTGGGGAGACAGGGGATTGCGGAGGGGTATCTGCCCTGTGGCTCTGCCTCCACCAGGCTTCTGTATTCAGATCAGGCTTCGACACTCAGGCTTCCTTTTGACAAGGGCTTTCTGCTTGACTATCACATTTAAACCAAACTCCCAAGTGTCTTCTCAGAGCTCCAGACTTGTGCATTTAAGTACTCACTCTATGTTTTACCTCAGATTTCTCATGAACAAAATATGTTTCTTGATTTAACAGCCCAATCGTGATCCTTCTCCAAGCAGTCTCGTGATTGCCACCGCCATCCCTATTCATGTCGAAACTGTAGCCATATTTCTTATTGCCTTTTTCCCATAATACCTCACCTCTACTCTGTGATCCTGCTGTGTGGCCACTGCCTCCAGGAGACCCAACGAAGGCAGCCAGCACTCTCTGTGCCACTGCTACAGGTCATTTGCAACACACAGTCCTCTCTCTGCACAGGTAGAGGCCCCCTCTGCCAACACCCCACCTTTACCCCCACAGTCTTCTCTCCGAAGCAGCCAGGAAGATCATTTGAAAGTAAATCAGTTGTGTCACATTCTAGTTGCAAAGCCCCTTTCTGTCCTGGCCTCTCTCTGCAACCAGTACAAAACCCTGACTCCCACTGTGCCTCCGGACTCCTTCTGCGCCAGCGTGATCCTCTTTCCTCTCCCCTCACATTCTTCACCTGGCTTTGGCCGTCCAAGCCTTCTTTTTGGTCTTTGAGTACCTCTAATTCATATCCACTTTGGGGACCTTGCAAATTAAGGTTTTAGCTCTGTTGCCGGAGATGTTCTCAAATGATCCAGGTCTAAGCTAAAATGGTGGAGGGTGTCCGGGAGAGCACTGGAGGTATTTATGTGTCTGTGTATGCATGTCTGTCTTCCATACTAGAATGTTCCTTGAGAGGAGTCCTTTTTTGTTTTCAGTGAGTGTCTGGAGCGCGTGAGTCTTTAGCACATAGTTAGTACTCAAATACCTGTTAACTGACTAGTGAGTACAAAGAGGGTGAAGTAAGTCACCCTTATGAAATAAGGGTGAAATAAGTCAAAGAAAGACAAACATCATATGATTTCACTCATATGTGGAATTGAAGAAACAAAACAGATGAACACAGAGGAAGGGAAGGAAAAAATAAGATAGAAAGAGAGGGAGACAAACCATAAGAGACTCGTAAATACAGAGAACAAAGTGAGGGCTGCTGGAGGAGAGGTGGGTGGGGGGTGGGTTAAATGGATGACGCGCATTAACAAGGGCACTTTGAGGGATGAGCACTGGGTATCATATGTAAGAGTCGAATCACTGGGTTCTACTCCTGAAGCCAAGACTGCCCTGTATGTTAACTAACGAGTTTAAATGAAAAAAAAAAAAGTGCTTTTGATAAACCAAAATAGCTAACATACAAAAATATATTCCTGAGTATATGATCTTCCCAATTTTGTTTATCTAAATTAACTATTCATTATCTAACTTTAAAAAAAATGTTTAATGTTTATTTATTTTTGATATAGAGAGAGACAGAGCATGAGCTGGGGAGGGGCAGAGAGAGAGGGAGACACAGAAACTGAAGACAGGCTCCAGGCTCTGAGCTAGCTGTCAGCACAGAGCCTGATGCGGGGCTGGAACCCACAAATCACGAGATCGTGACCTGAGCTGGAGTCGGATGCTTAACCGACTGAGCCCCCCAGGCACCCCTCATTATCTAACTTGATTCACCCATTTTCCAACTTGATTCACCCATTATCTATCTGCCTTAACTTTGTGCATAGATAATGCTAAAACATTGGGAAAACTTAGCTTTTCTTATGTAAGTGCACTATTCCTTAATTGATACTGTGAGTTTGTTTTCCCCACTGTTTCATAGCCAGGGCAGAGAGCATATATAGGCTCAATTGAACAGAGCTTTTATGAATTCTAAAACGATGGGATCCAAGTTAATGACGCTTTGCTCTATAATGTGATAAAAATTTATTTTGTTGACAAATACGACAGTGGAAACAACCATATGTAGGCTTTTAAAAATATCTAAATATACACAAAAAGGAAAGTAATTATTTGAAGAGAAAGTAACATTTTTGTAGATTTTACTGTCTTTTGCAAATTTGTTTTTTTTTACAGATGTACTTCCTTGTGCACCACTGACAATACTGACGAGATACACTTGTAAGGGGACTACATACATTAAAGAAAATGGTTACATTTCTTAAAATGACATCCTTTTTTGTCTTCTGGCATTGGGAAAAGGTGTTCTTTTCTCTGGGAAATGACAAGATCGGCAACAGCGTTAATGTGGACCCATTTTAACCGTGAATAACTTTTAAAATGGTACTCATGCTAAACGGCTCTTCAGAGTTTGAAATATTTTCCATACAGTCCCCAATTCTTGTGCTCAATTTACTGCTATTCACCTAGTACCTCCTTTGTGGGGCTAATAGTAAAAGTGAAGGCAATTTTAGGGCACAAAGAGTTCCTCTGAGCCAGACTTCAACTTAGATTGCATGTTATTATATGTTTTCTATAAATATTCTAAAAGTGTATGTATTTATTTTGAGAGAGAGAGATACAGAGAGCAAAAGTGGGGGAGAGGTGGAGACAGGGAGAGAGAAAATCCAAGCAGGTTCCCCACTGTCAGCCCGGAGTCTAATGTGGAGCTTAGACTCACGAACCTGTGAGATCATGAGCGGAGCCAAACCCCAAAAGGCGGACGCTTAACCAACTGAGCCACCCAGGTGCCCTACATGTTGTTGTGTTTTCTAGGAGGAAATCTGCCCGCGTTCTGAGTTAACTACTTCAGACCGTTCTGGGAGTACAAACTTTGAGTAGCAGCCAGAATGCTTGGGACCAGAATCATGGGCCCTTCATTCCTTCAGCAGTAAGTTATTGACCACATAGCTCCGTCTAGTCCTAAGGCAGCTCAGAAGAGAACTATAAGGCAAGACTTTGCTCCACGGAGTCTCCACCTTCTCTTGAGGGAGAAAAGGAGACAGAAACCACCAGGTGCCAATTACTGAGGAATAGGCCACGTGGATGACAGCAGATATGCAACAAATGCCATTTTCTCCCCCCTTTAAAAACACTTCCATTTGGGAAGAGGAGAGACTAGAATACATTTATGGTGATTATTTTCTGGTACAAAAGTGAGGATATAGACTCCCCGGTAATTTTATTTTCTGAATTCTAAATTATATACAAATCATTGGGTTACAATACCCATTTAACTATTACTCTCTTATAGAAAACAAATGACAAAATCTGGACTGTGTCAAAAAATGCAGCATTCACATGGCATCGGGAGAATAGCACTCATGATGTTTTCTGTCAAAGCATTCTTGGAAAAAGATGCAGCATTTTCAGCCTTCATTCTAATTGAAATAAACAGGACAGCACATTGCTCTGTTTCCTTTAACTTTGGAATGACAGGGCTTTCCCTTCTCAAAGAAACCTGGCCTGTTTTGATATGGACCACTGCCCACCGCCCTTCTCCAGCTGCTCTCTGACAGCTCCGAGCCCCTCACTCAGCCTCAGCTGGCACCTGCTGGTGCCCCCAAAGTGTGCGTGCTCCTGCACGCTCAGGGCGCCCCTCGCTGGGAGGCACCGGGAGGGGATGTTCCTAGGAAGGTGCCATTGTAACCAAAAGGCAACCTGACTCACTAAAGCAGATTTGCAGCTGAAGGACATTTGTATTGAATCCTAAGATGTTAGTGGTAGCAATGGTCCATTTTTGTACATCCCACAGCTGTTATTCTGTCTCTCTGTTCTTTGTCTCTCCCCTCTTTCTTTCCTTTTTCTTTCCCTCTTTTCCTCTTTTTCCCATTCTCCCTCCCCCCCAACACACACACACACACACACACACACACACACGTTTCTTTTTTACCTGCCTGATGAAAGCACAGATCCTCTTATTGAAGTTACCCACCAGTGATTGTGCTAGGACATAATCTGAGAACCTCTGCAAAGTCTCCATCCTAAGTTAAGTGTTCTATGGTATGTTTCTCAAATGACACAACAGAATTGATATTAAGCTCCATTTAAATACCCTGTCTTGCCGGGAGTGATAGAAAAGCGTAAACG
This sequence comes from Crocuta crocuta, assembly GCF_008692635.1. Taxonomy (NCBI): domain Eukaryota; kingdom Metazoa; phylum Chordata; class Mammalia; order Carnivora; family Hyaenidae; genus Crocuta; species Crocuta crocuta. Next base: position 16,753,668 of record NW_027530368.1, on the reverse strand, counting down.
TGTACTATGAAATAATCCCCTTGTAGAGCACTGTCTGCATAACTGGTTGACACATTCAATAAATATTTATTGTACTGGACGCTATTCTAGGCACTTGGAAGATATCACTCAACAAACGTCCCTGTGTGGAGTTTCCATTCTGATGGGGAGAGACAGAACTTCTACAACAGAGATAACATGTGTAGACATTAACTTATATGCTAGAAGGTGATGAAATATTTTGAAAAATGTCCAACAGGCTTGGGGATCAGGGATGTGGGGTGGAGGGGGGTGCCAGTGGCAGGATTAAATGAGGTGAACTGGGTGAGTCGCACTGAGACGCTGAGATTTGGACAAGACTTGTGGGAAGTGAGGAAATCAGCCAAGCAGCTGTGTGGGGTGAAGAACATTCCAGAAAGTGAGGACCCAATGAAGAACATGCCTGGGGTGCTCAGGACAGAAAGGAAGCTACGTGGCTGGAGCAGAGAGTGTGGTGGCATGAAGTGGGATGGCTGCCAGGTGGCCGGACCAGATCATGTGGGGCCCTGCTGGACTTACTAAGGACTTAAGCCTTTTTAAAAAAAAAATATTTATTTTGAGAGAGAGAGAGAGACGCAGAGCGAGGGGGAGAGAGAGAATTCCAAGTAGGCCTCATGCGGTCAGCACAGAGCCCAATGTGAGGCTCAATCCCACAAACCATGGAATCATGACCCGAGCCGAAATCAAGAATCAGGTGCTTCACTGACTGAACCACCCAGGTGCCCCTCTAAGGACTTTCTTTTATATGCAGCAAAATGGTGAGTTACTGCAGAGTTTGGAGAGGAAAAAAAAAAGTGGTCCAAGTGGAAGTGACTGGGCTTAGCATTTTGGAAAGAAAACCCTGGCCGCTATGGGTTGAAACAGAATTGGAATGAAAGTGGACCTGGTAGTGGAAGCAGAGCTAGAAAGTGGACCCCTGCTAAGAGACCACGGTGAGGCTGGGGTTTCAGACTATTCCGGGGTGGGGGTGGGGGGATAAGGTCAACCGAATTTCCTGGTGGATGGGAGCTGGGGTATGTGAGACAGTGGAACCGAACACATTGAGGAGGTTTTTGTCACAAGGCAAGCCTGGTGGTCAAAAGGTTTAAGCCTAGGGGCGCCTGGGTGGCTCAGTCAGTTGAATGTCTGACTTGGGCTCAGGTCATGATCTCACAGTTCGTGGGTTCAAGCCCCGCATCGGGCCCTGTGCTCACAGCTCAGAGCCTGGAGCCTGCTTCGGATTCCGTGTCTCCCTCTCTCTCTCGGCCCCTCCCCCACTCACGTTCTGTTCTGTCTTTAAAAAATGAGTAAGTGTTAAAATAAAAATTTTTTTAGAAAAAGGTTTAAACATAGGCCTCAGAGGTAAACAGCCCAAAAGAGGACAAGGTTTTAAAAACGTAGGCAGTGGAGGAAAGTGACCAAACAGATCCGTGTGCTCGCCTATCACTTCGCCCTTTGCAACCAATTCCATACCAAAGGTGTTCCCAGCTTGGGCCTATGCACTCACCTTGCCTCGTGTCTAGAACTCTCTTCTCCAAGGTCTTTGCATATGTGGTTTATCCGCAGGCCCTGCTCCCTACCATAGCTGCATTTCCCTGAATCTCGCTACGCCAGTACTCTGTCTGGTCTTGATCACACACATCTTCTTCACAAAACATTGCATTTGCTTTTCATTGCCTGTCTTCCCCACTGGAACGCAAGCTTCATGAACACACAGGCTCTTCCCACTTCGGCTCACTGCCATATCCCCAGTATGTAAGACAGCATCTGGCACAGGCAAACAAGTCTTGGTATTAAAGTAACTTAACAAGTCTGTATTAAACCCCTGCAGAGAAGACCACCAGTCACTGTGTAAAGTTTAGGGAATATTTCATGTAGCGTATTTGGGCAAAAAAGCAAAAGCATGAAATAACATATGAAAGTAGGTAAGGAGAAATCACAAAGCACTCAATACAGGATTCGTTAGCAAATGAGAAGAAGTAAACTAAAGGAGATTTATGGAGTAGGAAGAATTTAAATATTTAGGATTACCGAACTTCAGACAGCCACTTCAAATGGTGGCTTTCTTTCCACTGGTAGAAATCTCTGTGGCATCTTACTGAGCTTTCTCCAAACACCTCCAGTAACATGAAGTGTGTTATCATATAAAGCAATACATTCCAACCTTGAGATATTCTAATAATTAGAAAGTTACTTTTCATATCATGCATAGAAGAATGAGGAGTGTAGTGCTGAGCAGAGTAGAGTGAGTATTAGTCAAGGGAAGGTGCCGGTATTGACTCAGACCTAAGGGAACATGGGGCTATTGAATAAGCAGTGAATAGGTTTCGACATGGGGGGAACAGGATAGAAAATATTTCCTGTCTTTCAGGGTGCCACAGAAGAAGGATCTGAGAAGAGTAATATTAGCTTCATAGATAATGGAGTAGAGCAAGACCTAACATCATTTTTTACTTATTCAGGACAATTAAGCCTCCCAATTAAAAAAAATCCTATTTCTGCCCATGAATAAGGTAGTCTAAGTGAAACAGCCAGGCAAATCCAAAACTGCTGATTCCAATAAGATTTTTTTTAATAAGGAAAGCATCAAATTATAGTGAAAAATGTAATCACTTCTGGAGCAAATATGAATTCTAAGTAGGAGGCTGACCTTTGCTTGCCTGAGGAAGAAAGAGAAGCACTTCTAGTCAGAACAGTAATAATTTTTAAAAAAATACAGTTCTGAAGTAATTTCCTTAAGAATGTGCAGAAGCCTGTGGATGGTGGGATTAATTTGGAACTAATCCAAGCAGTGTCTTTAGAAGTTGGGTTTTCTTGAGGAGATTGCCTCCAGATTTGAAGTGACGTGGCCATTGGGCTCACTAGCTGAAGGGGGCTAACTCTGAGAGAGCCACTGAGAAGCTACCGTCTATATGCCCATGGCCACAACAGTCTTCCAAGTGATTTTCCTCCTATGTGCTCTTCCAAATGCTATAATTTGTCTTAAAATGGACCATTACTAGATTTTATTTTCTGCTCTGAAATTTTGGAGACACGATGGCACTTGATCTAATCAAAACCGCTCAGAAGTTTGGCAAACCTTAGACCGCAGCAACTACCCACAGTAAACCTTTTATGTACAATAATCAGAGTAAATCGTGGGAGATTTCAAGGGTGGGTGTTCCCCTAGGGAGAGAAACACTGCTTTCAAAAGCAGGGGGGAATGAGAGGGTTTAACATTTTGCTCAGAATATTTTCAAACTAATAGAGAAAAAGTCCAGCTACTTTATATGATTGAAGGCCTTTCAGGCAAAATGAAGTGAAATCAAGCCCAGGATATTGTCCAAGGAAAACACCAAGTTATTTTAAGCAAAGATCCATCTAAAATATCCAAAATCAGGAAGAAAAAAGAACTTGGAATTTACCTATGTAAGAAGCTGGGCGTCACTTCATAATTAGAAGATCCAAGATGGCAATCACCGTGATGCCCCAGCAGTGGACCAAATTCTTTTGAATGTATTTAATCCCCATTGTGAGAGGCCAAGTTTACTACCCTCTGGGTCTTCTTCTCTTATCTGCCTAATGAGGGGTCGGGGATAGGCTGAACTAGGAAACCTCTACGGCACATTCCAATTTGAAAATTGGGACCATTCAGAAGATAGGAATTTGGTGGAATTTTTGCCACTGTTGACTGGTTCTTATACTTGGTTTATCATGAGAGGTGCTGTGAACTTTTACATGTAATTTCAAAGAAAAGTAAGATACACAGAGATAAACTGTTTCTGCTTGGAAATAGGCCCAAGATTTACCTGAAGAACGTTTTGATAATGTCATTGGATTTTCACATTGGTATTATTGGCTTAACCTTGTATAGACGTTCTTGATTTCCCACAGTGGAAAGAGAAAATACCTTTTGGGGGGCGACGTTGAAAGTAAATCACCATCTGCTTAACTGTTTTGATGTTAGCTTTGCATATACTTGATTGTGTGGCCTTTCCTCCTTCTCCCCAGTATGTCTCTCTCTCTTCCTCCGTGTGACTCTTTTCTCTCATCGCTGTTTACAACACTATCATTCTTGGCTTCTGGTCCTTGTCCACCCGGTGTCTACACTTGCATCTCTCTGGCCTGTCAAACTTCTGTTGATCCGTTAAGCTCAAGCTTCTCTTTCATAAGAACTGCAAAGAATACTGACCTCTTTCTATATTCATGTTTTACATGATTCAGCACTGAATATCATATTACCTTACCATTTCCTTTATTTTTCCTTCCCCCGCACAACTTGTTACATACTTTTGAAAAGCAGGAGCTTTCTGGAATACGTTGTATATCTGTGTAGAGTATGGCATAGTGCTTGGCTGTTTTTCAGGAGCCTCCATCTCTGAGTTCGGAAAGCCAAGATGACATTCTAAAATCTAAGTTTCAACAGCTATCAGATACCAGTATAAAATGTGAGTGGTCAATTAAGATTATAGCACATTCTAATGAAAGGCTCGTGTGTGTGTGTGTGTGTGTGTGCGCGCGTGTGTGTATAGATGTCACTTTATAATGAAAAACACCATGAGCCCAGCATAATGTCTAGTGTTAGGGAATCACGATGGTGTAACCTGAAAGTAATTAATTTTTTTTAATGCTTTATTTATTTCTGAGAGACAGAAAGAGAGAGAGAGACAGAGAGCGAGCGTGTACAGGGAAGAAAGGGAGATACAGAATCTGAAGCAGGCCCAAGGCTCTGAGCTGTCAGCAGAGAGCCCGATAAGGGGTTTGAACCCACGAACTGTGAGATCATGACCTGAGCCGAAGTTGGACGCTTAACCGACTGAGCCACCCAGGCGCCCCGAAACTAATTTAATATTATATGTCACCTATATAATTAAAATTATAATTTCCTCAATTAAAAGGAAAAGGATAACAATGTTTGTCAGATACCTCCCTTAGGTCAACACTCAGCTGTAGTCCTCATTCCCTGCGTGTAATGGAAAACCAGCTTATTTTATAGTTGACGCCCTTTTGGAAATCCCATTGACAAGGAAGAAAGGGGAAGCAGCAGCCTGGGGAAGGGGTCATGGCAACATGGCCAAATACATCGTAGCATAAAAGGGGCTCCTTTTCTTTCTTATAAGAAGATTATACCTATGTTTTTTCCAGAGTTCAGCTGGAACTGGGATGTAGAATGTGGTATGTTTTAAAAGTATGGAGTTTCTTATACTTTATCCTATTATGTCTTATTTTTAAAATGTTCACATATTTCCTATCCCAGTATTTGCTATGTACTAGTAGTCAGGTTTGGCTAGCCTATGGAGCAGTAACAAGTAAACCTTGCAATCGTAAAAGCTTAACAAAACAAATGCTTATTTTTCTTTCATATCACAGTGGAAGGATTGGGTAGTTTCTTCAGTGGCTTTTTATATAGTGACTTGAGGACCAGTAATGTTGCAGAAAAATGTTTGCCTATTCCATTCACTAGGGAACTCTATAATTAGGTTATTGATGAATAAAAGAACTAACAGCTTGAATTCTCTTATTTATGCATGCACATCAGCTATTCTTCCTGTTGCCCCGCCCCCATTCCCTGAGGAGTTTTCTCATTGTGGTATCCATTCACTGTTAAGTAAAACTTGTAAAAGAGACCACCTGGAACAACAAGGCCTTCTGAAACACAGAACAATGTGGGCAGGTAATCCTAAAACGCAATCTATATTCTGAGAAATGTAATGAGTCTTGCAATAACTGGCCTTCTCTTCATCCCAAACCTAGCATCGTGCCCAGGGATGCAGTAAGTATGTGTCGAGTGAATGAACTCCCAACTCTGCTGAGCTTTGCTTTATATCTTAGGAAGCTAATTTTTGAAAAAGATTTTACCTCTCTAAAAATGTTTGCATCTTTTCCTCTCCCAGCCTGTATTTGCAGTGAATGCTTGGAAACAGAGATGAGGACTTCATCTGTTGTAACCTGACACTAAAATTTGGAATTTGGGAGTATTTTCCAAATTCATAAATCTACCCTCTTTAGTTTGAAGTGACATAATGAGAAATTCATAGTATAGATGGATGCCTAGTGAAGCCATGAAATATGTAAGCTGAAAAAACTTTAAAAAGAGAAGTAGATTGAAGTGACTGAAGATAGTTACTGAATTAAAATCTATTCAGTGGCATTTTCAAATGTCACCTAGTCACTCTGTATAGAGTCATTTCAGCTGTGTTAAGTGTCACGGCTTTGGGGATAGTGCAGTACAGGGACAAAAAGATAAGGTATAAATTATGAACAAAGGATAAAAGAATTATACTTGCTCATGGTTTAAACAGAACGTTTCTGAGCAACTTCTCACCTGGATGGCCCTTTTCAAGGGGCTGTTTTTCTAGAGTAGAGAGTGAGGCTTACAAAACTGTGTAAATCAGGCAATTTTACACTCATATTTTGATGATCTGCAAATCACTTATTCATTTGCTAGAGTAAACCAAATTCATGAAATCAATATGTTTGTTATTCATTTATGCTTTACGTATTTATTTATTTATTTGCCATTTGGAAGAGTCCCTAAAGCAAACATTTAACATTTCATTGATCTAAAAAATGAGAGCATATTTCTAGGAAATGTCTTCAGTTTCCCCTACCTTGTGTTTCTGGCTTGTGTGAGGGATGCTTAAAGCTAAGTCTTGTCCATTGGTGCGAAATCAGTGAGTCTTTGTATTAACGTCAGTGATAGGGACTGTCTGCAAATATTTGTGAAAACAGACATGCTGTAAACTAGTCTGGGATGAGCTTAATTGTTACATTTACAAATTAAAGACTAAAGTTTCTTATGTATTTTAGGAAAATAAAATACTGTCTTACTGCTTTGAAGGTCACGAAAATGGAATTGAGTTCATATAACCAATTTCCTTGTAAAAATTACAGTTTCCACGATGAATTTCAGATCAAGGTATTAATTTGCCTCAATATCCATTCTAACTTCAGATTGGTAGGGGCTACAAATATTTACCATTTAAATGCACTACCATCTTGGTCTTGCTTCTTGCTGTTTTATGTTTCTGAAGCAGAAGAACATGCACTGAGGTTTAATACTAACTGTGGAAATATGCTGGAGGAATTCTATTGTCATGTACATTTTACTATACCTGAAGTAGGTTTGTTCTTGGTTCATGAATCAACGGCAACTATGTTGCTATATGATGCACTTGAATATTTTTGCTTTAATGAAGAAGAGTTGCTGTCAGATTGTTACTCAGAATGAAACTCCTCTTTCCTTCCTGTACGCCCTTTCCTGAGGTCAAGGTATAAACTTGCAAGTTCCCATGGAACGGACTCTAAGCATGATGCCGATTCTTACCATTCAGTACACACCTGAGCTTGTGAAGAAATGAAAACAAAACGAGTTTTAAAGTCAGCACATGACCCCACCACTACCACCGGCTTACCTATAGATTTGGGGAAACCTTGGATCTGTGCCACGTTCTGCCAAACTGAAAGTCAAAATGTAGCCTCAATGCCCCTTAGCCCTTTTGTAACAGTTCTCTGCATTATAATCCTAATATCTGTAGATTGCTGAGAAGAATAAATTTTGCTCTTAAGACTAGAAGTATTTATTGGGAAAACGAAGGGAGCTGGGTGTTGGAAATGTTTTTTTTATTTTCTATTTTTATTATGACCTTGTAATTTATTTTGGTTATAATCAACATTACAAAAAAATCTTACATGGGGCACAGCTCTCCGAAAGCTCAAAAGGCAAAGTAAGTAGAAAAGGGAGTAAGTATCTTCAAGACGTCTAACATTCTGAGGGTTACATAGTGTACAAAAGCCTGCAGCCACACCTCCTTTAACTTCACCTAATTGTCCTTAACGTGTACAGTTGTTCAAACCGCTCGTGGTTTCGATGGCTTGTGTTACTGTTTTTCTGGGGAGAAATATATTTTTTTAAAGACTAGGTAGTCACTGCCTGATGTGAATAAATCGAACCAGAAATACCCTGACAGTGCACCAAACAAGACCTGTGTGTATAATGTGAGTTCTTTCTTTTTAATTTTAGAATCAACCTTGTCCTATGTTAGGCAGCTGGAGGCAAGAGTAAGACAGCTGGAGGAAGAAAATCGCATGCTGCCCCAGGTGGGTGACTTCCAGAAGCTCATAGCTAGTCAGTGTCATTTGAGTTGTAGCATTTTATCTGGAATTTAAAGTCTCAATTACATTTTCTCCTTTAAATGATAGAAATCATTTCGTAAATAGTCATTCATCAATGTACGGTGTGATTGCTTTCCATAATGACCATCATATTATCCGGATTCTTAAGTGTGATATTGAAGGATGCAGATGTCTAAAAAAAGAATGCAAAGTAATTTTGAAAGGAAGAACACAAGAGAAAGAGAAAATGAAGGGAAATAGAAAACGCTTGGATTGTACTACTATACATCTGGCACGCAGTTGGTGAATATAGGGAAGGGACTCTTATTTAAATCAAAAATTTGCTAATGTATGAGCTAAGGAAAGCTGCAGGTAGTTTGAAGATTTCACATTTTAATTAAATTAGTACTTGCTAAAATTCTTTCTGATATGATTAAACTCTTTCAATACAACAAAGCCATGACAGTAATTGACAGTTTTACTTTGGGGCTTACTTTCTTTTCCCTGGTGAATATAAAGTCGCGCATTTTCTGGGACTTAATGCCTTGCCATGTATTTTACTTATAAAATTATATGTATGGGCTGAAGTATCTTGGTGAGAATGATGTCGGTTGAGGTGGTGGTTCTTGGGAAATGGTGAGGAGTTGAACAAATCTCCTGAATCTAGGTTGGTGTTCTTTACAGACATGTAGACGGTAATGCATTCTAATATTTTAGAAGAGGAGTTTTCTAAGTTTTTAGTCACTAGTGTTCTTTCCACATTCTGGTGATTATTTCTATTTCATAAGTATCTAAAGGAAAATGAAGTCCTAGAAAAACTAAGTAAACAGTAGTTTAAATAAAAGACAGACTGGTTATAATTCAGGAGAAGGTATACAAGCATTAACACTTTGCAAAAATAACTTAGGTCTTTTAAATCTTATTTTGTTTTCAAACTCCTCTTGCTCATTAGTGATGATTTGGTCTGTCAGGTACTGCATGTAAGAATGCCTTTCTCTTTCTTCCATTGGCCAACCATCTGGCTAAAAATCGTGAGATTAAATGAAATGAATCTACTTCTCTCCCATCTCAAACTATACATATGTCAATACTCGTGTTGACAGAAGGGATTATTTGCATCATAAAATAAGATACTGCTGGTAGTTTTCTCTTTGCTCTTCCCTACTTTCCATTTTGAAAATTTCCTTTGCCATTTGTCCTTTTATATTGGATTCACAGTATGACTGTACCAGGGCCCTTGACTGAAAACATTGAACTTCTTTCTGTTCCAAGAAACCTAAAAATATAATCAGTTTATTGTGAGTATTCTATATGGTTATACCATCCCTGTTGCAACGGGGAATGTAAATGAAAAGCGGGGGGAGGGGAGTGAGATTTGTGTCTTAGTTTCCCTCTGAGTGGGAATTGAGGCTCATAACAAACACTGAAATGCTAGCATGTGTGCTATCTTATTTAAGAAGAGGCACAACAAATATGAAAATGATTGCAGGATTGATTTTTAAAAATCTGTAAAAGTGTGAGAGGTCTTGAAGAGAAATCAAAAGAGTCTTCAACTGTACTTAATATATCAAGTATATGCATAATTAGATACATAGCACTTGCATAGTTAAGAAGTAGAAGAGATTTAAGCAACTTTTCATCTTAAAACACGTTCTTCAATGCATTGCTATTTTCTATGAAGGAAGGTTTTTTTCTTTTTTCCTCCACAAGAAATGGCTAGGAAAAATCATGTCTTAGTGAATCTTAAGCTGTTATTGATGTGGGATGCACCATTATCATATATACTACTTAGAAAGAAAAAAGATGTTGTCAATTATACCTTGTCAGATTCTTGCTGATTTCAGAGATGTTAAAATGGAAAGACAATGATTTATAATTAAACAGCTCTGTACGTGTCCGATGTACTTTAATGAAAAGAAAAGCCATTGTTTGCTATATGCTATTGGACATACTATGCACAGAATACAGTTCAAAAACAAGATTTCTGTTAAATGTGTGTATCCGAGAAGAGCCTTCATTTATAGCTAAGATAGATATGATGGGACCACCAGTTCCAAATACTTAATGAACAGACAATAGAAGAGATCTGAGGATGGAAAACAATGGAAGAATCTCAGAGCAGTGAGAATCATGTACTCGTGGCAGGCTGAGATTGGACCAGATAACACAAAGGCATATGCAACTTATTCTTGGATGTTATTGGTACTATTACAAATAATTACGTGATATCCCTGCAGAAACTGTTTTTGACTGCATGATGTTCACTGCTTTGCAAGGTCAATTCAATGTGACAAGCTGACATCCCTGCATAAATTAGTCTCAGCACTTGATTTGAGTCTGAACACCTGATTTTTCCATTGTAAGAACTTGCTCACTGTGCCTTTATTAGAAAGTATTCTTTTTTTACTCCCAAGCTTGTAAAAAATATATCCTCTTAACTTTAGATACACAGGAATAAGAGTATAGTTGGCAATTGGGATTCCAAGTATATCGGATACCTTTTGTGCCTGATACTATTCTTTGCTGATAGTTCACTGTTTAGCCTAATTATGTACAGCATTTTCCTGGAGGAAGAAATCTCCTTAATGCTTATTTTATTCTTTATATAAAATTGTATGTAATTAGCTGAGAGTCACAACTTCACCCTACCAGTGTATATTTAAAAGTCAACAAGATGAGTATAATAAGTGCTTACAGATTTCTCTCTGGTTAGATGCAAAGCCTTCATTTTCCTAATTTATAAATGACACAGTTCCTCCTAGCTTCTTATAGGCCTAAGTATAAATAAAGCTTGGGCCCAGTTGTATATCCATGCAAAGTTACCAAGTCCCAGACTGAAGGGTTTTTTAATGCAAGAGCAGAGAGAAAAATGTAGTGAAAATGGAGTCAGTTCTGTCCAGTGGCGAAGAGGAGCCCACAGAAGGTGTGGGTGGGATAGCAGCACAGACACCGTGTGAGCATGTGGCTCTTTGCTCTGCCATGGTTTCTACAGCATCTCACAAGGATCACTGAGCAAAATCCAGTTTGTGAACACAATATTTCAAAGAAACAGTCTTAATATTTTCAGAAAATGCAGTATTATTTGCTAGGTATTACTTGAAAAGGAAATGTGTTTATTTAAGTCTTTATTTCGATAGGAAGACAACATGAAAGCTACCATCTTGATAGATTTTCAAGTATATGACTGTTATTATTTATAGGCATGATGATGTACATTAGATCTCTAGAACTTAATTCATCTTGCATATCTGAAATTTTATACACAGTGAATAGGAACACCCCATCCCCCCTTCCCCTCTGCCTCTGGCCACTACCATTGTATTATTCTTTGCTCTTAGGAGTTTGAGTATTTTCAATATGTCTTGTAAGTAGAATCATGTGGTATTTGTCCTTTCATGACTATCTTATTTCACCTGGCATATTTCCAAGTGATCATTACCATATGATCTAGCTGTCCCCGTTCTGGCTATTTACCCAAAGGAATTGAAATAAGGATATCAAAGAGATATTAGCACTCTCATGTTCATTGCAGCACGGTTTGCAGGAGCCAAGGTGCAGAAGCAACCTTAAATATCCATCAAGAGATGAATGGGTAAAGAAAATGTGGTATCTACATATAATGGAATATCATTCCACTAAAAAAAAGGAGATCTTGGAATATGTGACAACACGGGTGAATCTTAAAAAGTTTTTTTGAAAGTTGGTACAAAGGATCATTAAAGATCACCTGAATTTGGGATATTCTTTTCTTGAACACATAAACTGATGCAAACATTTTTTCGCTCGTTACATACAAAAATATCTCATAGGATTGCAACTAACCTCTCGTAATGCACTGAATGCTACTGCTCAGACTGGCCTGTGAGCTCCATGGGTACATATTCAATATCATATAAACCCATATGAAGATTGTGTGTTGAATAAATGTAGCCGCCATCTATGAACTTTTTATTCACTTTTAAATCTAATGAGGTAGATAGAGTCACCCACATGACATAAATAGGTATTTATATGTAACATACCCAGTGTGGTATAAAGTAGTTATAAGGAATTTTGTATCAAATTTAGAAGGAACATACCTATTTTGTGTATGGACATTTGTACAAAAACACAAACTATGTGTGGATAAAAAATTCTTTTTCAAAGCTGGATAGAACCTGAGAGATCACATTGGACAACCCCGTTGTTGTTTTGTTTTGTTTTGTTTTGTTTTTAAGTAAAGGCATACAAGAGCCACAGAATGTTGGGAGTACTTGGTGATACAGCTGTTGAAGGATGGACTCAAGCTAAGATGTAGGCCAATTCAGTGTTCTTTCTAGCCTATACCCAGCACGTCCTTTAATCATGTAATACCATGAATGGCATTCAGTGTAATTAAGCTGCTAAATCTGTTTTTGTCTTACTATCAGTTTCTTTTTTTTGAACACTTTTTTACCATTGGGTTTGCTTAGCCATCTCAGATTTCTTAGACACTCCATTCCTGATTTGAGGTAAGTGTTCTATGTTCCTTAAAGCTATGAATGGTATGGAAAAAAATGCATTTTACAGAGTCTTCTCCTCCCTGACATGTTTCCAAAATACTTCAGAACTGTAGTTTTGTACAAACATACACACCCATACCTGTGTGAGAGATTTATATGTAACAGAATGTGGTCAGAGAGGGCCTTTCCGTTCAGAGCGAATGGAGGTATGGGGGTAGGGGAACAAAGACTTCTAGTAGTGGTTTTGAAGGTACCCATGAAATGTGTTATTTTAACCCAAATTTAAAAATCTCGCTTGCATCTCTCATTCCATTGTCCTTGATGGTCACAAAGATTTTTAATCCAGATCTAGCTAATATATTTATGTGTTATATCTGCAATGAGGTCTACTCAGCCAGAAAATATCTTCAAGTGGATGATAGAGAACACCTATCTGACGATTTTATTATAAATCACTGTCCTTTGAAGAAATCAACCTGTTTTCAGACATAACCATCAGGTAAAAATTGTTATTTATTATTTTTTAAACGCTTCTCACCTATTTTGTGGGCGTACTGTGGATTTTTCATCAAGAAGAGACCAGAAACAAGCAGTTTGCTGTGATTCTAAAGTCCGTCAAGTACATTTGTGTAAAGTCCTACTGGGAAATCTGTTTCCTTTCATCAAATGCTTTGGCACCAACACCTGCCTGGAAAGTACTCTGCGTCCTTTGTGCCCCCGAGTCCCTCAGCAAAACAAGCCTCCACCTCTTGAGACTACCTTTCAAGAGATTTTCTAGAATCCATAGAAGTGTCCTAGCATATCTAGTGTCTGATGCCCACCCATGTGCTGTGGGTTCAGCCACTGTGTTTGAACTGCATGGCAACTCGGATCATGACTGTGTGGTCTCCTTTCAGCAAGTGTTTCTATTTCTGTTGTGCTAGCACACACAGAAGAGTCTAATTTTAGGACTGGAAATGAAAAATCTTCCTCTCGTGTAATTTGGTTAGTGTGGCCTCACAATGCAATGCACTGGGAAGGAGGCAGGGCCATTTCCAAAGCTGTTTCTGAACAAAGGAAAAGAAACTGTCACCATTGCCAGAAGTGCTGAGGAGGGCACACAGGCTGTACAGGTACTGAGCTTGTCATGTCTGTGGCAGCACAACCCAGGTCAAGCGGCACACCTCTGGAAAGCTCCCTCACCTATGTGCCAGTGCAGAGGACCAGCATCCTGGACAGAAATGAGGACTCTTTCTGATGCAGAGATTTCCCTCCTGTGCTATTCCATTTTCTTGCCGTGGAGATACTTATTTTGTTGCTCTTTTTTTTTTTTTTTTTTCACATTTTCTTACTTTGTTTCTCAAGTCATTTTTGTCGTATAGGGCCATAAATATCTGGCTCTGCCAGGGTTTGGAATTGCTCTGAAAAAAAAAAAAAAAAAAAAAAAAAAAAATCAGCCGCTATTGCACAAAAAACAGGCTTTAACAGAATGATGTCTTACAGGATGCTTAAAGCAAGTGGTGCTGCTATTCTTCAATTGTTAACTTGCATGGAAATTACCATTCTGACACCCCTGAGGAATAATTTGTGCAAAACTTTTTTTCATGGATACAACCCTATGTTGCACAACCAAAGTCGAATCTAGATGCTCCTGACAGAAGAAAATTCATTAAATCCATTAAGGCTTGGTTGCTGCTGGAGTCCTATTTGGGAAAAAATGGACTCCAGCAGAGGAAGAATGCTTGTGGATTGCCATTTTCTCTAAATCACCATGACTTACAGAATTAAAGAAAAGAAAAAAAAGCTTTCATGTATAGTTCAACGGGGTTTTCAGAGGACAGATGGGAGCTGCCAAGTGGTGTGGGTGTATTGCAATAAAAGAGACAGATCTAGAAAATAAATGTATAGGAGGAAAGTCATGTTGGAGAACCTGAATCAATGGAGACTGGAGTAGGGAAAAGCTAAAATCTATTAGTAAAAATATTGAAGAGCTGGAAATTCTTAGGAAAAACATCTAAATCAACATGGGGGCTTCCACAGTGAGGGGGTTTACAGCATTCTTTTGAGACCCACCTCAAGCTTGAGGGATCTTGTTTGAGAATCTTGGATACATTATGAGAAGTCTTCATGCTAATGAGAGAAAATAGATGAAATAAAAATGCAAGAAAATACAGCTATGCCACTTGCTAAACTTCTTAAGAGAATTATTGAATTTAAAAGGTACTCAGCTATTACAGACTGTGGTATCCATTCTTGTTTAACAGTACTGCCTTTTTCTATCCATACTGGCATGATACTGTGTGTACCACAAAGGCATATTTAAGTATTTTTTTTTAATTCGCAGTAGCCATAAAAACAGCATTTTGGCTACCTGTCCTAGGCAAAAATTGTCACAAAAAAATATAAGACTCTTTCAGCAAAAAGTTCTGCTGTGTAGTAGGATCAACTAGAATCATAGATACTTGAATGAGAAGCAATAGGGAGGAATATTTGGGGAAACTTGAGATGGAATTATAAGAGAAATTAATGTTGCCTTGAAGAAATGGCTCTCTACTCTTTTCCAAGTAAAGTGAAAAATTAAAAAACAGATGAAACAGTCTTCCCTTTTCTAATAGGGTAAGGAAATAGTCTCATAGAAAGTGATAGAAAAGAGGGGTGCCTGGGTGGCTCAGTCGGCTAAGCGTCTAACTCTTGATCATGGCTCAGGTCATGATGCTATGGTTCATGAGATCGAGCCCCACATTGGGCTGTGTGCTGACAGTGCAGAGCCTGCTTGGAATTGTCTCTCTCCCTCCCTCTTTCTCTCTCTCTCTCTGTCTCTGCCCCTCCCTCGCTGGCTCTATCTTTCTCTCTCTCTCAAAAAATAAACTTAAAAACAAGATAGAAAAAATTGTGTAGTATTTGATATGGGAATGAAATTAAGTAAATACCTTAGAAATATATATATATTTAACAAACACGTTACACTGAAAACTTGGGTCTTAATTGAAGCTTGTAAACAAGTAAGATTCCTAATTGAGCAGCCTCACTTTGATGTCCATTTCCCACTGGAGGTCACTACCTCTCTGACTGCTGTGACAGGGACATCTAATCCATCTGCCCCTCCTTTCTGGTGCAGACCTTTCCTATAGGCAGCTTCAGGCACTTTTCATTTAAAAGTCTCTACTTCTAATTTGTTTGTTTTGCTGCAGCCTGAGCAAAGAGATCAATCATGCTTATATCAAATTAAAAATTAAGCTTGGTGCCTCTTAATATTATCTACTATCTAAATGTATAGTAGACAAAGAGAAATGTAATACAGGAAATACCTGTTGCCTAAATAGAATATAATAATAAGTCTAGTATAGGCAAATAATTGTTCTTTGATAAAATAAGACAGTTTAAGTAAATACATTTCAAAGTGATTTGAGACTTTCCTAAATTATATTTAAGCTAGCATAGTATGAAAGCTAAGCAAAACATAACTAAGTTAATTTTAGAAAGCTGAGAGAGACCTAGTCAGGCGTGACTTTGGACTCTGTTAGTTACCAAGTAATTAAAGGAGTCCCTATGAATATTCGAGAGCAGAGAATAGGAATTAGAAGAGCTAGGACTCTGCATAATTAGCACTGGACCAAGATGACAGGTCTTAATCTTTGTGAACTTTATATGCTTTGAGCAACAAAGAGGATTGCCCTCTGTGATATGGAAGGTTCTGCTCAGCTCTGAGAACCCATGACTCTTTATCCAGAGAAAGCTTGCTTATATGTGTAATGTATAAGACAAAATAGGTGTGTCCTTTTTATTTTGATTAAAAATAATTCCTTAAAACTACAACTTTTACAACACTGGGCCTTTTATTTATAGATGCATATTTCATGTCCCTGTGGGTTATTCTACCTCATTGGGTTCTAAAGTTAATAGACTTTCATCAGATCACTTTTAAGTAATAGTCAAGGGTATCTATTTTTGAGGCTCCTATCACAGTAATGTGTATAACGGAGCTCACGTACTAGTCTAAGTCATGTGAGTTTAGGTGTAGTTTGAGAGATGAGATGCATTAATGTCCCTTCATGTTCATTTTTATTCTTTATATAAGCCCCACGTAATAAACATAAAGGCACTAGTTTCCCCTAACAGTATACCTATTTAAAAATAAACAAGGTGAATATGTAAACCCTTATAGATTTCTCTCTGGTCAGGTATAAAGGCGTCTGTTTCTTCTTTGCTAAGTGTGGTTCCTTCCAGCCGTGAACATTCTGAGCTCCAGGGGAAAAAAAGAAGACTGTGACCCAGTCCTAGAATCAAGGGACCTTCAGTCAAGCACAGATAGAGAAATACGGTGAAGATGGAGTTGGTTGTACCAGTTGTAAAGAGAAACTAATAGGACATATGGATGGACTATCCGTCGTTACCAGCGGGCACAGCACCCTTCCTCCGCTGTGCTCTGTGCTCTCCCGCAAGCGTCATGGATCTGTACTTAAATCCCGTGTGTGACTGTGTGAGCCCAACATTTCAAAGAGAGACCCAAAGTAGGAATAGTCATATTAGGTATTATTTACGTATTCCATATTATTACTTGAGGACTTAGCTTTTAAAAGTTAGTACAACTAGAGGCGCCCGAGTGGCTCAGTTGGTTAAGTGTCTGACTTTGGTTCAGGTCATGATCTCCTCGTGTGTGGGTTTGAGCACGTGTCAGGCTCTGTGCTGACAGCTCAGAGCCCGGAGCCTTCTCTGGAGTCTCTGTCTCCCTCTCTCTCTGCCCCTCCCTTGCTCACGTTCTCTTTCCCTCCCAAAAATAATCAAACATCAAAAAAATAATAATAAAGAAATGAAAGTTGGTACAAATGATAGTGAAAGGTCACCTGAACTTAGGACATTCTTTCCTGAGCCCATAAACAAATGCGAACATATTTTAAAATCACATTTAAAGATATTTTCAAAGATTTCATAGAATAAGTCGAGACCTGACATTTTAGAGAGAATTTGTTTAATTATGATGAAAGAGAATACCAATAGAGGAAATGTTGAAAAGTTAACTTTTATTTACCTGCAATTTATGCAGAAACAATCTATATTCTTTATTTTTAAATGTAGCCTACTTGTCAGGAATTCAGTTCTGAGATAAGTCAAAATAAATTACTATGAAAGAGACATGACAAAGACCTGATATTTCACACGTTACTATTTTTGCAGTACAATAGACTGAGGAGAGAAACCAGAGGAATTGCATATGAATCGAAGTCAGCTAGACTTGTGAGATACGGAAGGAACCATGTCCAGAGAAAGATAATATATTTTTCAAAAGATATATGATTTATTGTATTCATTCTGTATACTAAACTTCTACAAAGTAGTTTCTATGTCAATAAGCAGTGGACTGTTCTGAAAAATAACCACCACCCACACTTGTAGATGCGGCCTTAATGAATATAATAGAAGACTGTGTTTCCTCATGCCACACCAGAGCAGACTAGGGTCAGCCAGATGGAATCCAGCTCTCCCAGCTTACCTTCAAGTATATGGCTTTTTACCTGTCCTCCTAAAGCTGTTCCTGACTTTGACTGTTGACTGGCTGTGATAGTGATATCCTGGCCATTCCCCTGCCTCCTATGATCGGGGCTCCCAACATTGTCTGAGAAAATCCCTCCACTCCTTCTTGGGTTCTACCTTATTCCAGACCGAAAGCTAAGGGGAAAATACTCTGCCATGCCCACAGGATCTAGTGTTAAGCCCAGAAATGGAGGTGGGGAGGTAGAGTTACTATTAACAAAGGGCCAATCTATTCAAAAATTGTTCCTCCCTCTCAAAGAACTCCATTATCCTTCATTCAAGAGTCTCTCTCTGGTCTAATTCTTTCCTTTGGGAGAACTTCTTTTCCTCAAGTTTATCAGGACCTCACAAAAACTGATTCAACTTAGATATTTGTGATTTCAAGAGCACTAGTCAAGGCACACAAGTAATCAAGCCCTCTTTCAGAATTTTTACCTTCTTTGAGGTTTTTCTAGTTTTCATAATGTAGGTTAGTGGAGTAGAAGCAACTTTTGAATTAATATTTCTCTTAAAAAGAAAATTAAACACAAAAGGAGATCGCTAATCACCTTGCTTAAAACTCTTGGACTAATTATTATTTTGCTAGTTTCACTAATCTAGCTGCTACTCTTAGCAGTTGATTAGGAACAAGATTGCATATAGAAACATAAGGATCAAAGAGAAATGCAAATTTGACTCAAAAATAATGTAGCAAACAAATTTCGTACCGTCTTATTTGACCTAAAATTCCTCTCATTTGCAACAGAACAACATGCCAGACATAAGTTCTAATGTTTGACAGATAACAAATAACTAATAAACCCAGGACCAGCTGGGAGCCATTCTGGACTTACATAAAATCTGGCTCCAAGAAAGGAGTTTTTTGTTTTTTTTTTTAATTGTCAAGATATTTCAGCTGTTTTTGACCCCCAACTAGGTGTATCTTAATGTCAAAAAGATCATTTCTTTATTTAAATATTTTCATATGCTAGAAAATTTACTATTTATAACTACAGGAATCTCATACAAGAGACACAAAATACACACTCAGAAATAAATGACTACACTAAACTTAATCGCAAATAACATTATCCTTTTGGGTGGCAAGCATGTATTGAGTGCCGAAAGGTAACAGAAGCTACAGTTTGAATTTGGCTGACATCTTTTTGACAGAGTTTTACAGGGGGCTTCAGCAACTTTACATCTTGAAATTAGTTACCTTGTTTGGAGCCAGCGCCATTCATTTTCCATTCCCTGTTCCTGTCCCACTCCTATTTTAATGCATGAGTCCTTCCTTAGCCAGCAAAATTCGCACACTTTTGTCAGTGAGTTTGACAAATGGTACAATAGTCGGTCATGGCAGCTCAGGCTCTTTGCCAGTTGAAAAGGACTTGAGAGGTCAGTGTAAAACTGGACCCTCCAAATGCTCACTTGTGAAGAGGGTGGCTCATGTGGCATCATAGGCATTCATTCTGCTGAAGAGGATTCTCTTGGTTAGAGAAACCAGTTATACAGAGGCTTTAACATTTGAGAACGAGATCAAGATGGACGTGAGGGCAGGTAAAGGCAGTTACCTCTCCACTGTTTTTCACTTAAAACAAGCACCCTGCCCATGATCTTGATATCGACAAAGTTCTCCAGAATCATTCATGAGAGTGTCCTAGGCTCTCAACTCTGGCAGTTTCTCAGGGCTGTAAATGATGCTGTAGTGACTTACTAATCAATAGGACCTTGCTCTTTAAGCCTAGAAAATGTCCAGTGTTGCTATCACATTGATTTTTAATACTTTATCGCCTTATTAAATTATGCATTTTAGATATGTCTTTTCTGTTCGTTCTGTTTGAAGGCATCAATCCTATTGGTCTTACGTGTTCAGAATCTTAAATCTTCAGGGCCCAAGGAGAGACGTTGTAGGTCATGAAAGGGATAGTGCCCTATTCTTTTATTTTTATAAGCTCTTAAATGATGGGACTGCAGCCTGAAATGGACCTTTCTGCCTGTGAGAAACGCAGCTTGGGCCACAGCAAAATGAATAATTTACAAGAATCTGTGACCCTTCCAGTTGAGTCTGCCTCATGGTGCAGACGGCACACAGGATGAGGGTGGTTGAGTCACCCAGTTTACCCTAGAGTCTTGTTGCTGTCACAAGCACTATAACCACATCCCGAATGTCAGCTGAGGTCCTGGGTATTGGACAAACACTGAGTCCATCTGGAGGCTGATTCCCATTCTGACCATGGCCCCTATGATGATGTCTGTTTTGCAGGTTAGAGAATGTTCACTCATGGGCAGAGGCAAGGTTTGTGCCCAGATGTTCCATTACTATTCCTCTAGCATTCTTACCATTCTGCTGAAACCTGTCACTTGGCAAATGTGTTTCTTTTGAAGCAAGATAGTGATGAAAACACCACAAATCACCACCACTGGCTTCAGTGTCACCAGCCAAAATATACCTCTGGTATGGTATCATTGGGGTCCGAATTGGGCATTAGCCAAGAAGCATGGTTGAGTTTTTAGTCCATCTGTTTTACTATTCGCTGAGGGATTTCATTGCTCCAATAATGGTTTTCTCAGCATGGGAAGATCTCATTCTTTTATTAATCTTAAGGACATTTCTAGCCCTTAGATAACTGATTAGTCAGGGAAGAATATTTGTCTACTTAATACTTAACATTTCAGGCTCGATTATAGTTTCTTTGTAAGCCACTTGCTTCTTCTTCCAAAAAGTTCCCTGACTATTCCAGTCTGTAATAACTTTCCTATCCTCTTATACTAGGGCTTGGTGCTTTTTAAATTAAGGGCCAGAGAGTAAATATTTTCAAAGTTGTGAGCCATGGGGTGGTTTGCAACTACTCATGTCTGCCATTGTAGCAGGAGAACAGCTGGAAGTAGAGTAACTAAATGAGGGGGTATGGCTGTGTTCTAATAAAACTACTATAAAACAGGTGAAAGAGTCTGGATTTGACTGATAGTAATTTGCTGACCCCTACACTACACTGAAATCGCTTGTAGTTACTGAAATCTTAATATTTAAAAATTTTTTTAATCTTTATCTTTGAGAGAGAGACAGAGAGCATGAGAGAGCAGGGGAGGGGCAGAGAGAGAGGGAGACACAGAATCTGAAGCAGGCTCCAGGCTCTGAGCTGTCGGCACAGAGCCCAACATGGGGCTCGAACCCACAAACAGTGAAATCATGATCCGAACCGAAGACAGACACTCAACTGACTCTTAATATTTTCTTTAATTAGTCTATCCGATTGTTATGTAAATTTCCACGTGTACATAAAGAATGTATTCTATACAAAGAATTTTTCCTCTAAGTATTACTTATATTTTCATTTCCTTTGTCTTATCATCCCCATACCTGCCCTAAGTTATCAATATCTGGGATTTGAAAAGTGCTGTGAGTAAACCAGAGGAGCAGTTGAGAAGACACAAAGATATTCTTTCCAATAAACCACTTAGCTTTAGGAGGAAAATCTGCTGGAGATCAAGATGCCTGCATTTGACTTGAAAAGACAAGCCCTCCCATATAGGAAGGACACTTGTGATACTAATGTATAGGAAGTCTATACTCTGAAACACACGTTTGGCGATTGAAGCTGTCCTTTAGTAAGTGATTGATTATATTGCTTTTATGTCCTTGCATGTCTTAGAGAGATTGCTGGAAAGATAACATGGGGCAGGCTTATCTTTAAAATAGATACCCCATGGCTGATGGCTTGGAAAGAACATGAATTGCTATATAGTCCTTTGCAGACCAGTGAAATTCTAAATCCCTGTCTATCATGAATAAGGAAAGCCATTTCTGACTTAGAAGGAGGTCAGGAACCAATTAATCTCCCTTGTTCTTTAAGGGAAGACATTGCGTGATAGAATGAAATCGGGAGATCGCTAGTAAGAATAATGTGAATTCTTTATTTTTCTGTATTTTAATATTCTCTCCTTCCATGATCTTTGTCAAATACATGGTTTTTAATGATTATCTGTGTCATGCTTGAAAAGGACAAAAAGGAAGGGCCTCCAGCTGTCCATTCATGCAGTCTCTCTTCATGGGGATCTGCAGGGGCTTTGGGAGGAACAAAGGAGGGCCAAGGGTAGTTGGGGTCTCCTTCATGTTGCCTGTGGATCAGGAGGAGACCTACAGGAAGGTGAGAAAAATTCTCACTCATCCTCTTGGCTTTATCACTAGGATTCATTGACATCAGAAGAGTCCAGGGGTGGAAAAGAGCCTAAAAAGAGCCAGATGCATTTGCAATGCTTTCATGGTAACTGATGGTAGTCTGGCAATTATGAAGCTTCTCTATAGCCCTTAATGTTCTCCAAGTGCCCTGCAATCAAGTTGATTAGTCACCCTTCACTGCCACCACATGAAGCTAATTGATAGGGCTCTCCATTTTGGTCTCTCCGTTGAACAAGTGACTTGCTGAGGATCAGGCAGTGGGTAGCTTATGGAGCTCATTAGTCTCTGGGTCATTTCTTGAGCTAGCGAAAGTCTTTTGGCTTTTGTTTTTGTTTTTAAGACTGCTCTGGGCAGCTTAGGAAAACTTATTATTATTATTGGTTAACCTCATTGTTTTCCAGGGTGATAGTTTTGTAAAAATTCTAACTTTTAAAAATTCCTTTTTAAAATCTGCCTTTTCTAAAAGGAATTTCTAAATTTCCTGGGAGTTTTAGCAATGCATTTTAAAGTTCAGCCAGGTCCTTGACTTGGGTGATGCTGTCAGAATTTTGGGACTAGAGACTTCAGGAAAAACAAAACTTTTTAACCAGGCAGACTTGGTTTGTGGCATTCGGTGTGGTCAGAATTTGAGGGGAAGCCATTTTCTATATCATCTACTTATGCTGTCACGTATCCCCAGAATTTCAGAGGCTAGACGAAAGCTGTGACCTTGCAATTTGGAATGAGAAACATTGACATTTATTGTCAGGTTAATGCAGGGGTATTCATTCAATGATAGGTGATTAGTGGGCTTCCCCTGCTTTTCTCTGTATAACCAAAACAACCCCCAACAAATAGGGAATGGGATTTCTGTTGGCCACGAAAGGCTGGTTGCTCATATCGGCCACTCTTTCAATAGTTTACCCCGCAGATATTTTTCGAGCACCTCTTGTATACAGATACTGTTGTAGACAGTGAGGATAGAGCCCCCATTGCATGAATAAGAAATTCATGCAGTTTACATTTTAGTGGGCTATTATTTTAAAATGATAAATATGTAATACGTAGAAGTAATGATCACTGTGAAGGAAAACAAAAGCAGGGTACAGAACTGGTGAGCAACTGGAGTGAGAGAGGGTATTTTACATGGAGTTAGAAGAAGAAAGACTCTTGGAGGCCATAACATCTGGAGGATCAGAAGGAATATGGGAGAGCATCCTAGGAAGTGAGAATAGCCAGGGCCTTCGGTGGGAGTGAGCTAGGCATGCGTGAGGAAATGGGAGCAAGAAGGCTGGTGTGGCTAGAGCAGAGTGAGACCGAGAATAACGGGGGGTGAGGTCAGAGACAGGCACGTAACAGATGCTGTGGATTTTGTTGACCCACGTCAAGTGTTTGGATTTGGGTCTGAGTTGATGGAGAGCCACTGGAGGAATTGAGCAAGAGTGTGATATATCTAGTTACATTGTCAGAAGGTCACGGAATACTGGGTAAAGACCAGACTGAAGAAGGGAGAGGGAGAGGGCATAGGGATACTCATTAGTGAGCTAGGTTGGTCGTGTAAGAGGCTAGTGGTAGCTTGAAGTAAGTGGTAGGGTAGAGTTGATGAGGCTGCGTCACATTCACAGAATATTTTGAAGTAGAGTTGAAAGTGCTCAACGATAGGTTGGATCTGGAATATAAGAGATAGAGAATGCATATGGCTTCATAGTTTGGACACTGAGAAGCCCAGGAGGAACTGTTTACACAGGCTATCCAGTGACTGGCAGCCTAGTATGGTGTGGCAGCACCACGAAGAAGTAAGAATGACTCCTTGGACTTTGATCTAAGTAATTGTATGATTGGTAGTGGTGTTTATGGAGATGCGGAATACTGGAGACAACAGGTTAGGAGGTTACAGGGAATCAGGTTCTGTGTTGGACATGGTACATTTGAGATGGACATCTGTGAGGGAATGTCACCTACAGAGTTAGATGTATACATCTGAAAGTCGGAGGAGAGGTCAGGGCTGGAGATACAAATTTGCAAGAATAGATGGCTAGGGGACTGAATTAGAACTTCTTGTTAGAATGAGTGTTGGGGAAAAAGAGGTTTGTGGACTGTGACCTGGGACACTCTGAAATTTAAAGATAGGGAAGGAGAGAGTACAGTGCAGACTGGAAGGAGAGGCTCATTCAGCTTTTTAATCTTCTTGAATTGCAGATGATTTGTGAACTGACTTGTGTACTAATTCTGCAAGGTTTTTTATACTTGAACTGTCTGGGGGTTTTTCAATTTACCTTTTGGAATATTATCTACTTAAAAGAGCATTTATAATTTGAACCCAAAACTGTTGGTTTTCACCATAAGTTACCTATGTTATGAGGTAGGGCACAGACAAACCTAATTTTTAAGTCCCTCATTTTCTTCCTTCCTGGTAAGCATTGTTTCTGAAAAAGGGCTCATGCTTTCTAGATGCTTCCTTTTGTGCTCTGATGGTATTCTCACTAGTGGGGGATTTCGTTGCTCCCTGCTAGAGATTTTATTACCACCATGTAGGCAGAGGCTACACTGCCTGCAATCTTTTTGGCCAGTCTTGTTTTTGTAAGACTTGAAGCATGAAATCATTGTGAGTACTCCAAGAGAGAGCCTCCAAGTGGCGTGGGTGGAACACAGGCTAACAGACAGCCTCACTTGCTGTAGTATTAATATGGATCCTAGAGACATAGCTTCCCTTGGATGAAGCTGACTCTGCCTCTCTGTCCTCCTCTCTCTCATCTTGACCTTCCCATTTCGCGATCGAGCTTTGCATAATGGAAGACTCCTTGAAGAAAACGAAGATCCTTCCTTTTGCCAAAGGCAGGGCAACAAACATCACCCCACTGAGTACTATTTCTTAGTCAACTCAGCAAGTAATTTATCTTAAATAGCTAGCTGCTTAGTCCCTGGGGCTCTCGCTNACACAATAATAAATCAATCAGCTCTGCTCTGCAAGCCAAATGCAGTATTGAGTAGCGTTCCTTTTTAGCTTCCACATCTATCCTGGCAATTCAGCTCCATGCCCTCCCAGCCCCACTCAGGCCTCCTTGACCTCCATTCGTACACGCCTGAACGTATTCAGAGATGTTTTTCTCAACAAACATGCCACCAGTGTTCACTATTTAATTATGTTAACCGGATTGAAAAACCATTTAAATGTATGCTCCCTTTTTTTTTTTCCCCTAGAACTTTCAGGTTTCTTACTGGGGATTGTATGGTTAACAAAAAGACAAGAATTAAACACATAAACTCATTACCTAGAAGCAGAACATATGTCACTGTAATTGTTCACATTTCCTACCTATTAACAGCTAACTTTTTTTTTTTTTTTTTTTTTTAACCAGGCCTTCATTGTTCTTCTTTGTCTGCTGTCATTCTGGCTACAGAGATACAGGGTGTTTGCTGTCTTAGCCCTTTCAAGATAGTCCTTTTTTTCCCCCTGGGGTTTGCCCTCTCTTATTCTTGTAAAAAGGCATCCTGTTAACCTCTGTAATTACTTTCACTCATTTATTTTTGGGGTGGAGGAACTACGTTTCTATATCTGCAAGTTTCACCTGGAGTACAGGTATTTAAAAATTACTTTGTTTTTCTCCCAAGAATATTAAATTGTTTGAAGGGATATTTTCATCCCATGAAGATAAAAGCCTTTACAAGTTAAATATTTTACAAACTCTTACATGTCAGAAGAAAAACTGTGGGAGTATCTGTGAGAAAGATGTTTTGGGCTTTATATTGGTAATTATCTCTTTGATCTTGATTTTTAAATCTGATGAAGGAGTTACATTCATTACTTCCACAGGCATTTTCTAGCCTGGTGAAGGGCATGACCAGTTAGCTGGTGCCCAGCTGGGAAGCTGGGAGCCATCCTGGGTTCCTCCGTCAGTCTTACTGCCTACATTCAAATCAACACGAAGACTTATAGGGTCCTGTCCTTTAGTCTATCAATATTCTCCTTTTCATTCCTTCTGCTATCGTCCGGTGAGCAATGAGTAATCATTGCTCCGTTTTCCCTTGAACTTCTCTGTCAGTCTCCTAATTGGACTTCATCCCAGCTATTCTCGTCCTATCCAGATCATCCCCCACATCATTACTAGAAGGATCTATAAAACACAAATCCGGTCTGGTCACAACTCCTGCCTCTTTGTGGAATAAATTTTAAATCTTTCATATGGTATAAAAGGTTCTTCATGAACCTTCTTTCATATCAGCCTCAGTTCTTGCTGCTCTGTCCCTCACATCTTTCTGAACCACTTCTGTTTCCCTGATCTTGGTGTGTATCTAAAATTTCAGATACTTTGACTTAAAATTCTTTGTCACATCTTCTGTGACTCCACAGACCTCAATCTTAGCCGTTATTTGGCATAGAAATGAAGAATGAGTGAAAAAATATTGCTTTGTGGGTTTTCCTAGCTGGAAATACCTGAATACTCACAGACTGGCCTACACTTAATGAAGTTAAGCATAGCATCTCTTTTGATGATATTTTGTTTTCATCACTTGATGTTTCTCATTATGTAATGATTTTGATGAGAATCAGCATATACTTTGGATGCCATGCTAATAGTCTTTTTCTACTTTTGGTCTACTAACCATCCCTAGTGATCTTTTCGGTTACTGTTTTAACATATTTGAGCTTTACCGTAGCTTTAGAAATAGAAGTAATTTAATGTTTTCAGGATAAATTTAGTTTGCTCAAATATGCGTAACCAGGTAATGAGGGGAAGAAAATAATGGGAATTTAGGCAGAGTTTAACTGATGTAGACTTGCCAAACTACAGACCATCACAGAAATGGAATTTTACCTCTTTTAGGCCAGGCTAGCACTCTACAAAGTGTACTTTGTAGTACAAGTAGTTGGGTATCTTCTGATTACCAAGCGTATAGCCACATAAGTAGAGCATTTATATAACTCTTTTTGTGATGATAAAGGAAAAGCCACAGTCTCACACACAGATTTTGACCATCCTGTAACACTAAGTTTATTGAGCAACTACTATCTGCAGATAGGGCGCTAATCATCATGATTACAGAGTACAGTGACCTTAAGGAGCTCTAAGATATATGGGATATTTCTGTAAGATGTGATAGGGCTTAACATTGAGCTATGAACAAGAGCCTTACCAGCTCACCTGAAGGTGGGTGGTCAGAGTAATTATACTCATCTGTTATACAATGAAAGTAAAGTCCACATGCTCATTACTTGTTCATCGGCAGAGCCAGGAATGAAGCAACTCTTTAAGGTAGCTATTCCAGAATGAGAGACGGAGAGAGGATATGAATACGAATGAATATGAACCAGAATCAAGAGAGTGACATCCTGGATCACACTGGGATAGGACAAGAAAAACATGAGATCCAGAAAAGTATCCCGGGAACCCAAACTCAAAGAAGAAAGTTAGAACAGGAGATGAACTATTCTCTTCATAACTGTATTTATCTGCAGCCCTCCTGTGTCTCATTTATAGCATGACTCCCATAGTGTTCCAAAGTGAATGGCAGTAGTTCTCCACAGTTTCTTTAGGAGACTTTGATAAAATCCCAAGTTTCAAAATCCTTGGGTATTATTGTAGGTACAGATTTTATGTAACTGTTGGGGCCACAGTTATATACCTCAAATGGAGAATGTCAAATGAGCACAGAGCTGGTGTTCAGCTGGTAAATACCAGTTCATCTGTATCAGTTCTTAATATTCACAGTCCCTGCCAAGACCCTGGACCATTCCAGACAACCTGATCCTCTCCAGGATCTCCATGCAGCCCAGGAGCTAATCAGCAGGTACACAGAATGGGAGATCTCTAGGACTCCAGTCAAACAAACAACAAAATGTTGGAGCGTAAATTATTGAGAAATAGCACTGGGCCAACAGTTAATGTCTTAATAGGTATTAAGATGTAACAGGAGCTCATCTTAGTGAGTCTTAATAATCTTGTAAATGACAGCATTTAGGGAAGTCCTAGCAGGTAGTAGGAGCTTAGCAACCGAGTCCTGTTAGGACTCAGACACCCCCTCGAGAGTCTTCTACCTATCGAAGAGACAAACATGTAAACAGAGAACAATCCTTAGCCGTGTGTGAAGGAGAGAATGGTCCCCCTTCAGGTCTGGAGGTCTGATTTCCCTCTGCACGTCACACAATGCTCTCTTTCTGCACTGGGATGCTTCACGTGTGAGGGCTTTCATTTCTATTTTCTGGCAATTGTATTCTTTCCTGATGTGACCGTTTAAAATTGATGGCAGCATCTTTGCCTGTTGTACTGCTAAGGAAGGTTTCTCTTCTTTCATAATTTCCACAAAGCACCTTCTGCCAATTTTATTCTCTGTAGGATTGGTGTCTTGATTTTTAAGGTGCTTGTAGCCTGCTCTCCCGCTCTCCACTCAGGCAGCTCTTTGTTCCTTGGACCACTGCCTTGTGCTAGCCACGTGTGTTTTGTTTCTGCCAGCGTTGTTAACAGTAGGATGTTTGGGGTAGTTTTAATTCTTTTCCTTTTGTTAAAAAGAGCGATTTCCTACTTGGGGTGGAGATATGGATGTCTTTATACTTACACCGCTTGAGGGCTGAAACTTAGAGCACTTCCTTTACAGTCGTCACAGGCTCCATCCAAATCCCATGGGCAACTTGTCCTCCTATGCAGAATCTGCTATGGAGCTGTCACCAGAAATTTTGCTTCACAGTTTTCCAACACAGTTCTTCTCGAAATCAGTTTCTCCGTTTCAGCACTATTGACATTTGGGACTGTCTTGTGCATTGTCAGGCGTTCAAGTAGCATCCTTGGCCACTACCCCCTAAATACCCATAGAAATCCCCTGGTTTAGGAGCGCCTGGGTGGCTAAGTGGGTTAAGCGGCCAACTTTGGCTCAGATTCTGATTCGAGCCCCACATCAGGCTCTGTGCTGACAGCTCAGAGCCTGGAGCCTGCTTCCCATTCTGTGTCTCCCTCTCTCTCTCTGCCCTTCTGCTCACACACTCTCTCTGTCTCTTTCTCTCAAAAAGAAACAAACATTAAAAATGAAATCGCCCAATTTTAACAACTAAAAATGTCTGCATTTTTGTTACATGTCTCTGCTGGACAGCCAACCTAACGCAGATTGAGAATTACTGCTCTCGGTAATAAATATGTGAAAGTCGATTGACAAATAAGTTATAAAATGTGTTCGTAAGCAAACACATTCATTATAATGACAGCATTTATTTGCAGAGCACGTAATGTGGGCCAGGCATTGTTTTAAGAGCTCTTTTCACGTAAGTAGCCGCATAGAGGGAGGGACCCTTATACCATTATTATCCATACTTTACAGATGAGGAAACTGAGGCTCAGAGAGGTCATGCAAGTGTCAACTGTGCGATCAAGAATCTGAATTTGTTGTGCTGCTCTGTAAACAAAAAAGTTACTGGATTAGATACCTACGTGGCATAGCATGGGCCATTTCCTTTGGTAGTTGCTTAGTAAATTAGTTAAGTGAGTAAATGAATATCTAAAAAGCCAGGACATTATTTAATATTTTAAATCAGTATTGAATAGGTCCCTTACTTTGGTTTATTTAAATTTTAAAACTGTGCCTTTCTTTGAATACAGTCAACTGAACAACATGTTATTAGAGCAAAGCAGAGGGTCTCTTAGATTTCGAACCTCATTCACAGGAATTTTTTGGAAAGGTTTGTCTGGATAATCTATACAGTTTCTTGTAAGCTTCTGTTTGTGTGCTAGTGCAATGCTGGAGTATATCAGAATAAAGACTGGTCACACTGAACAAATTCTTCTCCTGATGAGATTAAGCAAAGTAGCTGCCCTTGCCCTATATAGTAAGGAAAGAAAATCCATCCTTCCTCCCAAACCAGGTATGCATTCTGATGAGGTATAATGCACTATGTGATAGTTTGACCTCGCTTCAAAACTTATTAAAAATTGAACATCTTTACCTAACAGGAAACCACTTTAGCCGATCAATCTTTAGCTTTCCATAGTTGGCTTCCTATAATAGATCAGAGGGTTGGGCTCCAAAGTTTGTTACAAATGCATTGCATCTGACTTATATCTGAGTGGGAAGGCTGCATTTTGTATGATAAAATATAAAAACATTACATTCTCTGTGTTAAAGACTTTAATATGTACCTTTGTAAAGTGGAAGAATGGAAACTTCCAGAGTGTTAATTAAAATAACAATACATAAAATAGAAGCATAAAATCGCAAGAAGACCACTTAATCACAGTAGCTTCATCTTGCGGGCTGTCTTAAAACTCATATTATTAATTATAATAATTTTACTCAACGAAGCCCTAAGTAATACATTTTCTTATTGTTTATATGATCTTTTGAAAAATTTGAGTAGCTTTTTTTCCCTTTAATTCTGAAGAAGTCTGTTATTGTAAGGACAATACTTGAAAATATCCCAAATCTCAATTTTCTTGGAAAAACATCTTCTGGATATCATGTGATAAAAGGCATAACAGTACCAATATATTTTATCTTCTTCAGGGATAGTAAGGGATGTTTTTGTTTCTTGATCTAGGAGTTTGCTTATAGTATTAGAATTCATGATTTCTGTAATGAGTACTTACCACATAGTAAGTATTCTGTAACTTACCTCCCATGCAGTCTTGATCCAGGGGATTACTTCGCTATTAGCATTTAGAGTGGGCCATCGTGATACCTAAATTAATTTATGGGTTACCCTATGCACCTGTATATAAAATGGCTGCTGAGTACTCAGATTCTACTGGAATAGTAGGGTCATCCAGGCATTGTTTATAAACTTGGAATTTTGGAAAACCACAGCAAACAACACTAAGCGAGATAGAACTTGTCAGAAGATAGAAAGTGACTTTTTTAAGGTTTGGAATTGTTGTCCTCATTGATGGCCAGAATCTGGATTCTCCTGCTTGAAGCTCTGAAGTTGCCAGAAACAACTTTGTCTGCAGAGGTACTGATGGCTCACTTACTATGTTATGAAGCAGTCTTCAGAAAATAGCACAACGGACCACTGTAGAACTAGCAAAGAGGCAAGCCTTTTATTAGTACATAAATACCATTCAATTTGCCTGAAGGCCAGAATGATGACCAGTCTAGACTAAGACATTTTTCCATGACCTGGAAATGTTTTTTAAAAAGCTCCCAACATGAGTAGAAAGTCATCAGTAGATGAGATCAATAATACTATGCAGTCTGTATTTAATTTGTTTTAAAGGAATCCTTTACAAGATTCTAAAAGGCACAGCTATTATTTCATGTTGTATCCACTTTCTAAAAGCAGGGAAATATTGTAGTGAAATGGCTTCTCTTTCTAGCAGGCTCCTACGTGCTTAGAGATGTTACCTTAAATTTCATGGTTATGATAATAAGCTTGTTACAATGGAGAGGCATAGAGATTCAGTCTCACTACACAGTAAGGAAGAATGAAAGTAGAACTCTATGTCTTAGTAATTGATTCCAAAAACATAAGATCTGAGAGATGCATAAGTCATGAAGGCAACCAAATGTGGAAGATAGGACTTGTTTGTAAAACAATCGCTGGCACTTTTTGACGATCATCTCAAAAATAGAACTCTGCAGATTTGAGGTGAGAGGTGGATTTTAAGCCATAAAACAGATTATAATTTATTGGATAGACTTCTTTTGGTGATGGAAAGAAATTAGACACGGATACATGAAATGATTACTGAAAGAGCCACGTTCAAATCTGTATTGCTACAATTAAATGATGGTCATAGTCCAAATGTAGAATTTTCTCTGTTGTATGTGAGGAATATGTGTAGTTGACTTAATAGATAACTGGTACTGATTTCATAGATTAAGAAAGATTTGTGAGTACCACTCCTCCTTTTCACTTAAGACCATGGCACAGTTTCTTTATTGTTCACCTTCCAAATATTGAAGAAGAGTGACAGACCAGTGCTATTCACAACACAGTACATACTTCTAGAAGAGATCAGTGAGAACTGAAAAATTAATTATGGCTGAAAAATATTTTTCAGCCTTCTAAAATTGAACATTCAGACACTGGAATTTTGGGACTATTTTTGTAAATTTTCTTTATTTTTTAAGTTTGTTTATTTATTTATTTTTGAGAGAGAGCGAGCACACAGAGAGAGGGACAGCGAGAGAGAATCCCAAGCAGGCTCCACACTGTCAGTGCAGAGCCCAATGCAGGGCTCAAATTCACAAATCAAGAGATCGTGACCTGAGCCTACATCAAGAGTTGGACGCTTAACCGACTGATCCACCCAGACCCTGAATTTCATATATTTTAAATTTGTTCTTTATTTTGAGAGAGAGACCGTGTGAGTGGGGAGGGGCAGAGAGAGAGGAAAAGAGGGAGACTCCCAATCAGGCTCTGTGCTGCCAGCACAGAGCACAACGTGGGGCTTAAACCCATGAAATCATGAGATCATGACCTGAACTGAAGCCAAGAGTCGGTCACTCAACTGACAGCTACCTAGGTGTGCCTCTCTGTAGTAAAAAAAAAAAAAAAAAATTTTATTCTTTAGAACACAGCATACTTACAGATAAGGGTCTTAGTGAAAGTTGTCAGGGAGAGGAAATTATGCTCAAGTAAGTTCATTTTGCTTCTGATGATTTTAATGGAATTATGTGGTTTAGTCTTAGAAAAAACTGAAATCAGAGGAAAATTTTATTTATCTGCTATCTTTAGCTCTAACCAGTATAGAAATTTGGAGATTAACTGATTAATAGAGATTTTGATAATGATGTATATATGTCCCTTGTAAAATAGTTATTTTAATGCGATGATGACCTCTGGACTCATTACATCCTCTTCAATGTGCAGAAATTTTGCTGAGAATTTGATACGGTGTCAGTTTTTCTAAGTATTACTGACTATATCGACCTATGTTTTGTGTCTCAACAAAAGAGCACAGTGCTCCCAATTACATTTCAAATAATTTCTGTTAAGTTCTGAGGTTACACAATTTTAAATACTTGGAAGACTTACAGTTAATTCTGTATTTCTTGCAAGTAAAGCCACTAAAACAGTTGTCAAAATTGCTTCAGTTTTTTTCCCTAGAATTTTGGCTATATCATCCACTTCTTCATAGCTTAAGAATTCTAAATTTTTTTAAAAAATCAGTATTAGTTCTACTAGACAATTTATTTTTATTTTCATTTTTTCCCCCTAGTTCGAGGTGCATGTAACAGCTTGCCATTGTGGTCATTGTGGTTCATTTCATGAAGCTTCTTGTTCTATCTGCTTTCTTGAGACCTGGGAAACCGTATTTTTCTGAGTGATTGTACTATATTGTTCCAAATATAAGGCCACCCAGAATAGAAGGCAACCTCCAACTAGAAACAGCTCAAATATGGAGAAAGGCTGGGGGCCCAGAGCCCGGCGGGTCTTGCAGTGGTGGCAAGGGTGCCGAGGAATAGGACGATGCCTGCCCACTCTCCCGCTGAGAGAAGATGAGCCAGCCGCGGCATTGGCTTGTGCACACAGATGGCTTCTGTTGCGAAAGGCAGAGTTACACTGGGGGGAGAATACAAGTCTGTACACATGAAAGAAAGGTGGTGTGTGTGTCTGAGTCTGGGGAGGGAAGCTGGGAGTAGAGCCTTTCATTTCCTAAACGGTCACTGTCGGTGGTTGCCCCCTCACCCCCCCCACCACCACCACCACCAACACCCTCCGAACTTGGTTGGGGTTGAAAGTGGAGTAACCCCAAGCGTTGGAGGAGATCAAAATTACCCTGCATCTTTTGTAAAAAGGAGTTTAAAAGATCCATGAAAATGAACTGTAGACCAGCCCGGAAAATTCTTCCTTGCCTTTGAAAATTGATCGCTCACCCAGGAGGTGGTGCATGCACTGTGTGATCATGTGTGGTTGGAAAACAAGTGACCCTGAAGCTGGGAGTCATGTTTCCAATTTTATTAAGGGTCTCTTTTCCTTAAATTCCCTATCTCCTGAGCCAGTCAGGTTACAATTTAAATAAACAGACTTAATGTTATTGTAATCAAGTCCAAGAGACTGTTTAAAATCATTTGTTTTACTAGTATTTCACTAGGCACATTTTAAAAAGCATTTCCATGAAAATGTACTAGTCAACCAATAGTATGTATTGATTGAACCTAGATAACTCTCTCCAAATATTGGTCTGATTCTACTAAGCACATAGATATATAACCTTTTCTTTTATAGCAACTAAATGAGACAAGGTAGAATGAAGTGCTTGTTCTGTTATAATCTAGAAAACTATTGAGCACGTGGACAGCTTTACCAGGCATTTGCTTACCTTTGTGACTTTACAAAAATGACATAAAATAGGAACCTTGACCTTTCTGGTAGTTACTAGTCCTTGGTTTACCAAGCACATTTGAAGGAGAACTTTAATCCGTGCATGTTTTCTCCTCACGGTGCAATTCCTATTTTAGCTATTATTTATTATTATTGTTGAAATAAAAGGGTGTTTAAAGGTAGAAGAGGACTTGCTTTAAGTGTCAGCGGGGCTAAATTGCCCAGAGGATTTGGTTTAGGGAAGCTACTTATCCTTGATCTTAGAAACTCTTAAACCAAAATACCCTGAAAGACAGAGGCCCCTTGCCCAAGCACAAGCGTGCTAGGATTGTTATGCCCACCATTTTGCCAGGTGTGGAAAGGCAACATTGGAAACAGAAGGGCTGTGCAGCAAAAGGTTTGAAAGAAAGAGCTGAAAGGAGGGAAGCCCCGGAGAGAGAGGACAATTGGCTGCCCCGTTAGCTTACCAGGGAGAAAACTGCACTGCAGTAGTGGGTCCTAAATGAGAAGTTTGAAGTGAACGCTGCATAACCTCAGAAGCCTTTTGGAAACCATTCATAATGGTGGTAGCGGTGGGGAAAGAGAATAGTAGAGGACCATAGCCATTGAGAGAAGAATAGCTTCCTTTATAACCCTTTTATTTTGGAAACCTTTCAGCTCTACAGAGGACGAGGATGTCCCAAATTTGGTGGTGAAATTGTGGGATAAATGGTATGCCCCTTGACCATCTTTAAATTTCTACTAAGGTCCCTTCTATTGTTTGTTTCAGCTACTCTTATGTCTGATATGATCTGAATTACAAATACAGGAAAAGATACCCATTTTATCCCCAGAGGGGGTTAGGGCTATTATAACTGGCTTTCCTGTGTCATCACCTGTTATTAATGTAATCATCAGTAGCAATGGAGGACAGACTGGGGAAGTCCCCTAAATGTCCTATTCCACAGCTTCCTCTTCCTGTTGATTAGTAAGGGTGGGGGGCAGGACCTGATTTGCTTGCATAACTCTTTGAGCAAGGAAAATAACATGGCTTCAGTTGGCTTGTGAGGTGGCAAGGATAGCCTTCAAGAATACAGGAAGAAAGATAGTGACCAGGGAAGGGGGAAGGTACTCCAAATTGCACAGATTATAATCTCTGTAAAAATCAAAGGGGATTGTCAGTTTCTCTACAAAGGGTATGGTTTGCATAAAACCCATACTTCTGTTGCTGCCCTCAGATTCTCCCTCCCTTCCCTAAAATGCACAACACAGAGACTCTTCTGTAGGTGCTGGAAAATAAATGTCCCTGATCAGTTGTTTCCTGCATTTGTGAATCCACACATGAGGTACCTTCAGTGGCTCCTTCTCAGGGTATCCGAGTCCTAGGATTGACTTATATGGAGCAGTTACTAATCTCGTAGGCATGAACAAAATCAGATTGATTCATGGACAGAAGTTAAAATATCTCAGGTGTTTTTGAGTGTAATGATAACCCTAAAAACAGGTTTGGAGAATTCCCATTTGGCTGCTTTTTTCTAGAAGGGGAAGTAACTGAAGTTTTACATTTTCCCAGTTACTGTATGGGTGACTGCAACCCTCACAAGCCAAATTAATCATGCCTAGGTTCTGGATTTTCAGCAATTAAGTCAAAGAGTCACTAAAGTACAAATACGTAATTTGTGACCGGTTTCATTTTCCGTTTTTTAAAAAACCGAAAAATAATTTTTCCTTAAAGAAAATGTTGAATTTGGTGGAATCTCTTTGGAAAATGCTCCACTGTAGGTCTTTCCCACAAAGAAGGGTTTTATAAGACCCGCCATGTCTCCAATGCCAGAATGTGATGTGTCCATATTTTCTGAGACATATGGAATGTAGCATTTGTCTTGCTGAGTGAGCATGTTTAACTCAGCTGCAGAGTAACTCACAAATTCCCTACTCTTGAGTACCTTTAAGTTTCAAGAATCGTTCCTGAAATGTTCTTAACGGGCATTCCTTAGGGGGCATTGCTCTCTTTGGCAAATCAGAAATGACATCTGGACGTGCATCGAGAAGGCTCTTGCTTAAGTGTTCTTGCTGGTCAGGCAGCAAGTGTATTCCAATTAACAGGTTGATAGCATCCTAGGACCGGCTAGAAAAAAATGAACAAAGTGGCTGATTCTCATTTGGCAGTGAAATTGAATACTGAATGACATCTATGCAGTTCTAAACGACTTTTGTTTTAATAACAAAGTTGTTGATTTTCTACTAAGGGTTCTTTTAGGTTGTCATCAGGGGCTGATGGGAGTAACAGTCCACCCACCTCTCCAGCTAGCTTCAGTGGACATACCACACCTTCTCAGCAGCCTGAACCCGTGGTACATTCTCTTAAGGTAACCAACTGTGTACAACCGTTTATCCAGAACTTCAGTTGTGTTGTGGCTCGTTCGCTATATAGTCTGGTAGTCCTCACGGTCTTGTTTTAACCATAGATACGTTATTTTTTGACCCCCCCTTACGGTGTAACCCTTTTAATTCTTGAAGTGTACTTGTTTTTAAACTAACAATGGGTTTGAGTACTTACGGTCGAATCTCTAGCTTTATCATGTTGTCTTGAGTAATGTGCTCCATATCAATCTGCATCGAAGTTGAAGTCTGATGTGCATGTATATCCATGTGTGTAAAATATTGTTCTGGGTATGTGCAGTGTTTGTAGTATGCATGTCTTCAAATATAGGGATTTAATAGTTGGCCAAAATAAGGAAGGATACCATCTTTTTCTTTATGCAGTTGAGGTACGTTGTGCAACTTGAAAGAAGATTTTGAAATAAAACACCTACTCTATCCTCCATTAAATAGAAGTTCGACCTTCAAAGTCTAGTTAATACTCTTCAATAGAGTATTAGCAAATAGATGGTCTTATTCATAAAGCTATTTTTATCTTTTACTTCAGATTCTGCAATAACTTCAAAAATCATTTGATAAAGTTCAGCCATTTATTTTCTTTACTAATAATGAGCTTTACAATAAATAAGCCCCATAAGTAAAATTATTTACAAACCGTATAAGTATTCTCTAAGAGGAGAAACTGATGCAGGCAATAAAAATCACCCTAAACATTGAAACAGTTCCTTCAAGCTTTAGCACTACCAAGGTATGAAATACTGTCCTTCAAAATATCTGTAATTCCTAACAGGTGGCCTTGGCGAAACCTCTCTGAACTGTAAAGTTGGTAGCTTGCTTCAGTTCTGCTCTGGCCACAAGAATTTCACAACTTTACTAAGAGGTTCTGGTTTTAGAATGATTTATCAAGAGCCTGAAGATGCACTCTTTTGGAATGGGCCACACTTACTCTGGCATGCAGAAAGCAAATAAGCAGAGGAGAAATTAAAAATATTTATTCAATGTGGTGTTAGCAGAAGATTGAGCTCCCTCATTATATTTTGCTATAACTTTAATGAAATGAGTTGCTCCTCCCAAGCATATACTGATGGCTCCTGAGGCAGAGTAGCAGCACCGTGCTGGTGGCCAGTGCAATGCACTTGGCATTTCCAGTCTTGATTGGAATAACTCACCAAGTGAACAACTGAGAGGAATTTACGTGGCAAGGCGTGCCCAAATGAGGGGCTCCACCTTGCATCTGGTAGGTACTGATTTATCAACCGACTACCATCTTGTTCTCTGCAACAACGTTTGGATGGTGTTCAGCATAAAGAGCATTACTTGAGCATGAACCAGACCCTAGCTATCTGAAAAGCATCTCAGAAATAAAAATGAGAGAGTGGCTTCCATCCTATAGTGTTGATGTCTGTACATACTCCAAAAGCAACCCATTGCTCTCCTTTTCAAACTGAAAACTGTTTTGGCCTCATTAAAATGGCAAGTATAGTTTGAATCAGATGAGGATAGCCCTACAATCTTTCCCAAGTTTTTCAATGCAGCTGTGTCCCTATGGCCTAAAAGAAAGGAAGGGCAAGGAGGAGCTCTTCAATTTTCTCTACATTCTCTAATTTTTATATAAAATTTTATCTCAAGAGAAAGATATTGTTGTTATCGGAACATGTTAAATACCCTCAGTTGGCAGATGGGTAACACTGAGCAACTGAAGCATCTTCTTGGCTAAGTGGAGGCTCTTGAATACAGAATATGTTTGCTTCCATGAGTTAACTGTGTCGTGAAACAGAAATATGTGCCTATAGGAAATAATGCCTGTGGAAAATGCATGAGGGATATCACAATGCAAAAGAAGAAATGTAGCTATTCAACATGTTTAAAAGCCCATATATCTGGAGCTGATTTAATCATAAAATTTTTCTGTTGTGAAAGGATTAATTAGAACAATGGCTCAGTTTCTCATCTTCTGATACATATCCAAAAAAAAAAAATCTCTAGGCTTTAATAAACTCTGTGGTCGTGGTTTTGGAAGAAAGTGCTGTAAATCAGTGTGAGAAATTAGCCCACTTGTAATAACACCACATTTATATTACTGTAAAATTCATGCTATTAATTGGAGCTTCACTTCATTTAGTAGAAATTAACTGATTTGAAGTACACTTTTCTGAGGTGCAATTAGAAATTGAATTTGTAGGCAAATGAGCTTGTTCCAGGAATTAAGTTTTCTATGAATATTCACTGAGCATAGTCAGTGATTTCCTGTAAGTATATAAAGAATGTAAACTGACTCTAAGTACCAGGATGAAGCTTTCATTTACTACCGCGATCTCCTTTAAAGTACCTACATAGTAATAATGGCTAGACATTTTGAGTTAACAAGGGAGTAGTTTGGGAGTTAGTTCTTATTTCAGGATTGAACACTAGTAAATAATCCATATAGACTCCATAAGTATGAACTTGACATGAAGGGTCCACTTCATGTTGAAGTCATTTATTGTGGCTCAACTGTTCATCTGGCCATTCTCAGGTGATACCTTTAGGTGTGGCCATAAGCACTGACCAACGACATTAGCAATGTCACAGTCCAGTGGGATTCTTAGAGAAGCTTTTAGAAAAAGCATTTATTTTTAGTTGTGTGTGGGGGGGGTCTTTTTGCTACATTAGTGCTTGCTCACGAGCTGTTACAGAAAAAAATAACAGACAACACTCAAAACCAAAGGTTTCTCCCCTTTTGACCTATAGAAAGTATGGCATGAAAATTCTACAGTCATATTTCAAGAAATATTATTTTGAATCCATTTAGAGTTAGAGAAGTGGAATATCAGGCCTCTAAGATTGCTTAAAAGCATCTCATCCGAACACTTAGCTCTAATGAAAAATATTGAAAATGTTTCTCAAATATTTTCACTACGAGGAGCCAGTTTTTCTCTTTGATATCATCCAAGCACCATCTCCATAGTTCTTTTCTAGTCCCTGGGAAGTCCAGGCAAGAACTGTGAAGTTAGTGCCAATGTTACCTTGAGTTCTTATGTACATATTCCTGGCTTCTGACCAGTTTCACCTGTCACTACCATCTCTTTTAGTCTTCTTTTCTATAGGCCATGTCTACATATCATTTGGATTATTTGGCATATAATTAATTATATTGCTCATCTTTACAGTGGAGCAAGAATTATTTTCTCCAAATAGTTGACACAGTCATCCTAATGACCCAATTAGCTAAATGCATCCAATTATTTTAGGTATTAGTGAATTCAATTGACTATTAATGATACAATAGATAGCTGTTAAAGGCCATTTGAAAATCAAGTAGAATTGATTCCCGTAGGTTTCAGAATAATCCACTATTTTAAAAGATTTTGCCATATACTAATCCACTCTGATATGCAGACACGGAGAAAACCAAAAGGTTTTGCAAAGTGAAGCTCCTTGATGGTTTAATTCGTAACTAACGAGTTTTTTTCCATGTGAAATTTGCTTTTCTTTTTCAACATATCCAGGTCTTGGATGTTCAGGAAACTATAGATCGTCAACAGGGTAAAGAGTATGAAAATGACCTTAGTGAGACAGAAAAAGCTATAGTCAGAGAAATGTGCAATGTAAGTTTAATGTGCTTTATTGTGTATTCTGTGTTGAAAGCCCCATTGCAGCTTAGTTACCACTTTATGAATACCTACTTTTTATAATGCTGATCAAATGCCTTTATATTTTTATATGAAAATAAAACTAATTTCCTTGTTTCTATCTTTAGTATATTTTATTGTGGTTTTATTAACACAGTTATGAAATATTCAGGTAACTGATAATCAGCCAATTCTATATTCCAGAATGATCTAGGAAGATTTTTACATAATTTGTCAAAGATATTGTGTTGCTAGTTTTGATAAGTGGGTTTCTGTTTCATCCTTTTAAGAGGTACCAAAATATCAGTTTAAAAAATTTTTTTAATGTTTTATTTATTTCTGAGAGAGAGAGAGACAGCATGAGCAGGGGAGGGGCAGAGAGAGAAGGAGACATAGAATCTGAAGCAGGTTCCAGGCTCTGAACTGTCAGCACAGTGCCCTACGCGGAGCTTGAAACCACCAACCTTGAGATCATGACCTGAGCCGAAGTCGGATGCTTAACCGACTGAGCCACCCAGGTGCCCCCCTCCCCACCAAAAATCAGTTTAAAAGCCTATGAGAAAACATAGCCCTATTCAGAGTTATTTATAGCTAGACTTGGGAAAAAATCATTTTAATAGGTAACATTTGCTTGGTTCTTCATATGATAGGTGCACTTCATGTCATGCAACATAGTAGCTTTACCTTTCAGGGTTGATAAAAGCTCAGAAACATAAATGGAAATAAATATGAACTTGAGATAGACCTATAGAAATCTATGAAATTAGAGAAACAGTAAAAGAATTGACATGCTATTTTCATGATGCATATCTAATCAAGAATGTGATTTGGATTTTATTAATCCCTGGCTAAATTGAGTAATATGTATGGATACATCATTTAATCAAGAATATAATTGGTGGAGGGGCGCCTGGTCAGACTTCAGCTCAGGTCATGATTTCATGGTTCCGGCCCCACGTCAGTCTCTGTGCTGACAGCTAGCTCGGGGGGTGGAGCCTGTTTCAGATTCTGTGCCTCCCACCCTCTCTGACCTTCCACTGCTCAAGCTGTCTCTCAGAAATAAATAAAACATTAAAAAATATATATTAATTGGTAGAGTTGTTAAAAACCTAAATAGAATATTATAGAGGAAGCCATTTGTTTAAAAAAAAAGTCATAGATTAAGCACTGATTTTAATAGGTTCTATACTGTACTTTTATCCCATTTGCCCATTAGGATAGGAAAATTGCTTAGAATTGCCTTTAAGCTATTAGGACCAGATATTCTCACATACTCACCATGTTGAGATGTTCTTGGAATCCAGTAAATGTTTTAAGTCCCATGGGCATTTTGTATGTGGTAGGGCCACAGTTTTAATCTCTTGCTTCTCTGTTTCTTTCCTACATATCTGTTTTTGTCCATTTTTAAAAGGTCATTAGTCCTAGAAGTCCTAATTTCCCACCACTCTTCCCCTTCTGTAGCTTTTCAGCCTATTCTTAGTTTTATGTTTAAATATTTCCTTCAGATACATTAAAAAAAATTTAAGCCACACACCTTAAAAATACCTGTTACTTCTCATCTGTTAAACATGGAATGAGAAATAAAGTTCAGACATTAGGAATTACAGAACCAAAAGAGACCACAGAGAAGATCATCCCACAGTGATTCTCCAAAGTAGACTACATGGGTGTCCTTTGTAATTCAGATGTCTAGGCTTCCCCCCCATCCTCTGGATATTTGGATATAGGAGCCTC
The DNA here is from genome assembly GCF_008692635.1 of Crocuta crocuta. NCBI lineage: Eukaryota > Metazoa > Chordata > Mammalia > Carnivora > Hyaenidae > Crocuta > Crocuta crocuta. The sequence goes on along the minus strand of NW_027530368.1, from coordinate 16,711,488 downwards.
TGGGTATGATCTCTGCACTTGCATTTTATGTTGTAAGGACTAAATTCCCAAAATAAAGCTGCTTGATCAAATTGTTCTCTAGTGAAGTCAAGACTATACCCCGACCCCCTGAGTCTGAGCAATCACCCCTTTCCCAAGTGTGGTGAATCTGGGGACTTCTAAAAGCAAGGCATCTTCCCGAGAGGACTCTCCTTTTTGCGTAATACCTGAATTTCTGTAAAAACACATGCCAGGATTGCTGCTTTTCTTGCCTTCTTGTTTCAGATATAAGACTTCTGGACTAGAAAATTCATTTCTTAATCACCCAAGAGACATACTAATGGGATGGGTCTTGATTAGTTCGTTTTGATCTTTTTATTTTTGGCGTATATTTCCAAAAATGTTTCAAAAATGCTTCAAAAGACCATATGTAGTGGTTATGGTGTTTTTCCCTGTAGGAGATACTTTCAGGAAGCCAAAAGCTTGCCCTCCTAAAAGTTCCTTTTACTTGTCTACTTTTGTCTTTGAGTCCCAAAATTTGAAGAAAAAAAATGCAAGTGAGCCCAAATCTGATGTTTAGCACTCTCATACTCAGAAACTACTTAAAAGCCAAGAGCAAAAAGTGTTGAGTTAAAATATTTGTGTCACCCTTATAAATTACATGAACATAGAACTCAGTGCATACTGGATAATAAAGAGAAATATGAATTGTAAGATATTTTCATAGATAAATCATTTCATAGATAAATCATTTCTTAGCTAAAATGTTAAAACTTGTGAGGAACTATGTGCTTTTATAACAATTTCACAGAATAAGCTTTCTTATAACATGAGATCGGTTAGGAGACTCAGGTAGAACTCAGGATAAGAAGTTGGGCCTCCGTTTCTCGTGTTTCTACTGGAGATCAGTTGTCAACACCTATACAATGAAGTGACTATTATTAGCATCACATGTTGATTAGCAAGAAGTGTTTTTATTGTCTTCCCAAACTGTGCCACAAAAATACATTCACTATTTCTTACAGTGCAGTATATTTATCTTTTTGTATTAACGGTATTATTCAAGTCTGTTTGGCTCTTGTAAATTCCCAGAGAACAGACAGCTGAAATACTTGACTAACTCCAACACTTACCTACTCTGTTCTTTTAGTCAATAAGTCACTACACTCTGTGTCCACCTTAGTATCATTGGCTCATATCAGAGTTTTGCCTTGTCTCTTTCACCACATAGTACTTTCACGGTTAAGGCCCATGGTATTCTACATTTGAGTACATGAAGAGGGCTTGCACTTTGGAATTGTAACCCTCTAATGCTTTGTGTCTATATTCTTTTGAGGTCTTTGAGTCAATCCTCTGCTTCTCAAGGAGACATTCAAAACATTTTGGGCAGCTCTAACTGTATGTACCACGTAAGGGCTAGATAGGCAAGGCCCATAGCATTCTTTGGCTCTGATTCAATGTTTGCACCTTTTCAGTCTATTTATTAAGAAATGATACTTTCCTACCTCCCTTGTGGACTGCTTGAGCCATCCGTTGCTAGAGCATTCCTCTCCCCATCTTTAAAGACCATCAGTACAACTCTCTTCAAATAAAACAGCTTATTTCTACCACATAGCCGTGTCCACTACAAGAGAGACTCATGGTTTCATTGGCTTAGCAATGAAGGCAGACAGAATCATACATTCTTATATATTACTATGAATAGTATTAAGTTTCCCTAGAGTATCTGTTCTATTTAAAAGAAATGCAAACACAAAAGAAGAAACTTATCAATAATTAATGAACCAACAGTTTTGTGTTCATATTAGAGCAAATTTTTAGGGAGTAAATCAATCTGAAAATCATCATGGTTGTGAAACACAAGGAGGGTTGCTGTGGTTGGGCAGGGGGCTGGGGGTATATGTGCATTTTCCAGTTCACAGTAGCACATTGGTATATCATTGATGAATTCAGTGGTTTTACTTCATAGTATTTTTAACCTCACCTTTTGCTACTTTCCCTCTAAAATGGCCCAGCTTTTTACGTATTGTATCTATTTTGGTGTTTCTTGAATTTATTCTTCTATTTTTCCTGCATTTGGTTGCTCTCTGCTTTGATAATCTGAGAGATCATACCGTTTGGTAGCTAAGATGTATGACTGAGGCCCCTGCTCTGTAGGGAAAGCCATGGAAATTTACTAGTGGCCCTAAGTCTGCCAGCTGAGGGCTTAAATAGTTTAAGAACAAAACTTCATTTTTCCTTAGTGGATTAAACATTTTCGTATTGCTTGTGTTCAAGATGTATAGTAGAAGAACCAGGGTAATTTTGTTCACATGTTCTTAATTCTGGTTATACAGAATTATATTGGGAACCTTAAAAAAACACAGATGACCATGCCTCCCCTTTACCATGCAGTCAGTCTGAGAATTGGAGTTACTATTTATTTAAGATTCTTCTGTGCATAGTGTACAGCCTGAGGTGAGGACTGCTTACAGCCATCATTCTTTAATTTTGACCCTGATTGCTAGCAAAGCATTGTAATTCCCTCTACTGAGTAGCTCTTGTGATTTAGAAACTTCCATCACATTTCATCGTGTTTGAGCTCATTCATGGGGATATTTTGTCTCTTATCACATTCCTCTTTGCCCCTTTTGCCCCTCTCCTAGATGCCCCCTTAAAACCACCAATCTCTTTGTGGAAGAGGTGATTAAGATGTTTATTTTTATTTACTTTTACCTTTTTTAAGGTTGTGTGGAGGAAACTTGGAGATGCTGCCGGTTCCTGTCCTGGAATTAGGCAACATTTGTCTGGAAACCAGTACAAAGGACCAATGTGACAGGCACTTTTCAAACCGGAGGTCACCACTGCCAGAGAGAAAAGAAGAAAAAAGTGGGTTTCTACAAACCTGGACTCTTTGAATAACACGGAATGATTGTACATTGCACATATTTTCCCTCTAACACCTTTAGTACTACTGATGCCGTGTTTCATGTCTCTAGTTTCCATGTCCATAATAGTCCATCACAAGTTAACTTCCAATAGCTTTGAAAATCACCATTTTGGTACCAAATTTTCATTAGAATTAAAGTTTCTGACTCTTCAGATCTAAGATTGGAAGAGTCCAATAGGGCCTCAGTGGTTTTCATAGAGTTGACTCCTTGCACAGGATGGTGGGAATTTTCTTCCAATTTGTGTTGAGGAAGCGGTGGCTTCGAGCTTTCCAAATTGAGAGTTGGGCACCTATTTCTTGTCTTATAGTCAACAAATTAGGAGTTCCTGATGCACAATAAATCTGTATGTAAGGCAAGATTAGATTTCTGGGATTTTGTTTTGACTTTTGAGGTGCTAAAACTACCACAAATTCTCTTTACCAGCCAAAACGGTAGCAAGATGTTTGTAGAGTGCTTATCAGAGAGTACCATTTATTTCTAGTGATGATCAAGATAAAAATAGCTTTTCTTTTAATCTTGCTGTATTCATGAAGACACATCTTGGGGGCATAGCCACTTCCATATTCATTCAATGTATCCATTGATGTTAATATTAATTGCAATTAAAGAACAAGCAAACAAATTTTCTAAGTGTTTCCAGCAGTGAGATGTCAATTTCTACAATTTAGTTTCTAGATCTGCTGTTATATTTAATAAACTTTATGTAAACTTTAAAATATTGCACTGCATTTATGAGAAAGCTTTCTTTGCCTACAGCAGCTAACATTTTATGAAACTGACGCATGTCCTTCATTATTGAGGCTAAAAGCTCTTGTTCAGATTGCTTGAGGTTTGAAAAAGAGGTGTGCTAGCTTTGCTTAGTTTCTTATTTTTGGTATACATACATACATATATATATATAATATTAGATTGTGTGTATTGAAATGCTATGATAGGTATTTTGTGTTTTTTCAAATGCAATGATAGTTTCTTGTATGAATGTGCAAGAAGCCTGTGACAGAATGCTATGTTTTTACTGTAGTTTAAGAATATAAAAGTAGGAATTCAACAATTCCCAGTTTTTAGAGTTCTTCTAAATTCCTCAGATTGGATTTATAGCAGATATTCATCATTGCTGTTGTTTTTATAATGGACTCATTATAGTGTATTAACTGTCATTGGTGAACGAATGTGAATTTTGTTATACTTTTTAAAATGTTACTGATGAAAAAAACAACCCTGTTTTCAGAAAATATTTATGAATTAATTTACTATAGAATTCTCTAATGATTGTAATTGGGTTACCAGTTAAACTTCTCTTTCTTTTGAAATATTATTTCTCTGTAAAAGAAAATTGCTTGCTATATTTACACTTTCTCTGGTAGAAAAGCTTTCATCCTTCAATTGTTGTATTCCTACACTCTGAAGACATTTAAAACAAGTTTTTGTGCCTGCGGTAGAGATGGCAGAAGTTAATATACAAGGAACACTGGTCTTTGGACAAAATACTTGTGTACATTTTGATACTGTATTAAAACTATTTTTTTAAAGTTCTGCATAAAATCGAGTATCAAGTATATGTGTTCATCTTAGCAATGGTAATAAATTATTTAATCTCAGTGTTTTTTCCTTCAAAATGTTGTTCCTAAACTCAGTAGATTTCTAACAGTCACTTGCTAAGTATCATAATGTTCCTTTATGATGGTAATCCAGATGATTCACGATCTTAAATCCCTCATCACGAGCATATTTAACAACATGCCCTTGTTTTATATTTAATATTCAGTTTCCTCCATTCACACCACTCACCATTATAATGTAGTTAAAAATTTAGAATGGTACTTAAAAGAATATTTAAAAATTAGTGTTATATAACCTTTCAATTGTTATAATTCATATAGATTAAAATAAAATTCAACTATTGTTAAAACAGTCATCAGGAGGAAATCTATGAAGGGGAAATACTGTAGAGTGAAAAATTTGACTTCTATACTTAACATATACATTAGTGGGGGAAAATGTAGTATACGTGATCAACACATAAACCTGAAAACATCCATTATACACATGCTCAGAGAACACACATACTTCTGAGAAACCACTAACAGGACTGGAATAAAGCTTTCTACACTGAGCATTAGACCCACCTTTAAATGACCTACGAGATAGTCCAGGGCCTGAGTCTTGCTATTGCCTGGTCTGTTTATCAATAAAAATGTGCAGCATCATTCTCTCATGTGACCAGTTTATGGTCTTATTTTCTCTGGAACAAAGGTTAATTTACACATCTTGGCAGAAAATTTTTACCATCCTTGAAAGCTGATAGACTCACAATCAGAATCTAAGCTTTATAAATGAATGCCTTTTAAGTTTCTAACACATGCTCAAGGTACTATAGAAAATTCAGATCTTATGTGACAGCTAGGAATACGTCATTGGTTGTGAGAGTGTCCTATATCACATTGTCTGGAGCATACATAAAGTATGCTTTACTAGGTATGGCATTGAAAATAGGTTCTTAGGCTTAGCAAAGCCAATTTTGGGCCAGGAAGTTCAGCATTCAACTCTATAATTAGCTCTGAGTTTGAAAAACTTAACGTTGCTGAGCCTCTGTGTCCTGATCTGCTGAAAGGAGATAACATCCATTTATTGAATTGTTGTAAGGTTCTTTAGAGCCTCCATACTTCAAAAGCTCATGGTTTTGACAATCCACAAGGAACAATGGCAAGTCTTTCAAGACATAGACGCCTACAATGAGCTGTGACAGTGTTATTAGACCATTAGGCTGGGAGAGGGAACTACATCAACACAAAAGGCTTAATAGCCACATAAAAAGATTCTAGCTACATAGTTCACACTTTCAAGCTCTGTTCTCTATACATCATCCAGCCTACTGCAGGCCTTATCATGGCCAATCACAGTAATTGTGAAAATGGAGGGGAAAAAAAAAGGGATATTGATCTGACTCTCATAGGAACCGTATGTTCGAAAAAATTTCTACAACTATTTAATTCTACATTTTTCATATCACTGAAGACATTTGAGAATAAAGACTTTTACTTTAAAATGGCAGAATATCTGCTGTAGCTCCCTCCTCTTGGCTTAAACTCTAAAAATGGCATGAGAGATTTAATAAATTTATAATCCCACTAGAAAACAACAAATAGTGTCCTCTGGGGACCAGTAATTAAGATACATTCTTGAAAAGTGGGAGACACAGTATCCAGTTGGAAACTGGATTCATTATTCAAAATACATGATGGAGGATATTGTTGAAAATGCAGAATGGCTTCAAGGATTCTCCAAACAAGGCAGAGTTTGAAACTGCATTGCATGGGATCCTGGGGCAACTTACAGTAGCTAGGCATTTTGACTCATGTATATAATCTCTCTCTCCTTGAACCTCCTAGGCTAGAGCAGAGAGTAAGGATATTTGAATTGCAGGCAACAAGCAAAGTTTTCAGTTTCTTAACACCCAAAGGAAAAAGGATACTCTGTACCCAGATCATTACTAGCTACTGATGCAACCTGCCTCCAAGTTTGTCTCATGTTGTCCCTTACACTTAGACTCAACTATCTCCCAAACCCAGCATCTTGACCTGTTTCTTCAAGCAAGTTGCACAGTAAACACAGTAGATTAATGATGAAATTTCAATACTAAGGTCTACAAACAAATATTACCCAACATTGGAGAGAAGCCAATGAATCAGAGGCACAAAAATTAAATTTATACCAAGGAAAATAATTAAGAGAACTTCAGAAATATGACCAGTTTTCTCAAAAAGATGGCAAATATTGCATTCATTACAAAGAATTTCACATCTTGGAAGTAAAACGTTAGTGTGAAAAACTCAGTACATTGGCTATATAGTGGAAAGGCCACTGCTGAGAGCAATGTACCAGGCTTGAAGCCAAGAAATTTTTCCAGAATTCAGAATTTTAAAAATCTGAAAGTTAAGAGAAATGGCTGCTACTGTTTTTCTCTCACTTACTCTACCATTTCCCTTCATTCTTGTAGTTGAAGGGAGTGAGGACTGCCTTAGGCTCTTACAGGCCAGCTCAAACGTCTTTCAATGTATACTGAATCTACAAGGGCTTAATCATGATCATCCATCCCTTAGCTTCCCATTGTCCAAGCCATACGGTTAATCACTTAGAATAGCCCAACTGTAAATGCAAAGAAAGGGTTAACAGCCAGGACTCATGAGTGATCAGCCAAACAGTTCTGAGTTCAACCCACTGGCTGCTGTGGTCCATTCCGGTTTCTACCTAGATCATGTCAGTATTAGGCAGAAGAGTAGCTGCAGTCCATGTGGGCAGGTGGCCTCAACTGAATTCATTTGTAGACACGTGTTGGAATTTCCCCTATTCCCTCTCTATGGGCCACATCAGTAAGAGGTGTGCGGATAATCACAGTGTCTCATAGCACTAGCCTTTCTAAAGACAGTAAGCTAGCAAACATGGTGCACCTCTGCTACAAATAGGCATGCCGTATAGTCAAAGTGGGGTTTGAGCCATGCGAGAGGCGAGTGGATGAAAGATATTCTCAACACACCCATTGACTGGAAGAGAACGTCTTACCTCTTCCTTCCTGAGTAGCTCTACTGGAGGAATGCACACTGCTAGAAGCTGTTGCTCTATGGATGTATCAGGTTTCTGCCCCTTTCCAAAGCTGGGACCCAAATGCTAAGGGTACTCTTCTCCTTCTGTTGTCTCTGCTACAGTACCTAACCCATACTTTTCCGAGTCATGGGGGCATTGGGAGGGTGCCCAGGGCTTTAATCTGCTTCCCAAGTATTTGTGCCTTCTCAAATGTGGCTTGCTGCTGTGATCCCCAGTCCCACACGTGCTCTTTCTTGATCTGACGGTATAAGGGTAAAAAGGCACCGTGCCAAGTGGAAGATAGAAGTTCTCCAAAGCACTTAAGTCCTACAGTCTTGCACATTTTCCATGTCAGGACTGGATATGCTTGTGCCTTATCAATATGCAAAAGATGAAATAAAATGGGGTTGTTGTTCATGGCAAAGGGTGTTTTAAAATGGAGCCCAGAGGCCCTTAAGGAGGTGCGTCTTATGCAAGTCCTCACCGGGGAAACCATGATTTTTTTTTTAAATGGGTCAAACCACAGTATCCCAAATACTCCAGAATCTGCAATATCTGCAACATGCTACCATAGAAGACTTTGCTTAGTGACAGTCTTAGCAACAAATTCCATTTAGTCAAGATTAGTTTTCTGTCACCAGTATCAGACAAAATGCTTTCTAAATAATATATGCAGGGAAATCCAAGAAAAATGGCAGAGTAGAAAGACCCTGAGCTCACCTAGTTTCATAGACATAATGAACCAACAACTCTATCTATTACAACTAAGTCTGAAAATGACATGGAGACAGAACAGATCATCCACAACTAGTCAAAAAGAGAAGGCCACATCAAAAGGGGTAGGAGGGACAGAGACGTGGTCAGAAACCAAACTCCCAGAACAACTAACCACAAATGAGAGGGATAATGCAAGCATAGAGGTACAAGGGAGTCAGACCCCATATCTGCACTGGCAAGATGAGCCCCTGTGACATCTGGTTTGAAAATTATCACAGCTTAAATCCAGGAGATCCTGGAGGATTATAGGAAACCAACTCCCTACCTTTAAAGGGCCACCACACTAAATAACTTGGCCTGAGACACACCACAGCACAACACATTGAAAAATCACCTGGAGTATACATCATGAAAGAGATTTGATTAATCTTAGGATGTGTGCTGGAGGACAGGGATCTGTAGCAGATTTCTCCAGGAAAGCAAGTGCAGGTAGGCACCATTTTTCTTGACCTTCCCTAGCCCTACAATGCATATCTATATCTATATTTATAACTATATTTATATTTATACATCTGGACCCTTGCAGGAACTAGTTCTAACACTATTTAACTTGCTAGCACCTAAGTGCCCCACTTGGGTGTTTCCCTGCAGACTCACCCCACCCAAAAAGCCCACCTGAACAGGTGGGCTCCTCCAAAGCAGTTCCTGCCCCATCAGACCTGACAGACAGCCCCAGGGGGACGACACTATTCCAAAGTGATACCTGCCCTGGCAAACAGGGGAGATAATCCCTCACATCAGAATGCCTGAATTTCCTAGCATGCTGTGTAGGGAGAAAGCCCTGCCCTTTGGTGTACTACAGTTGTCCCAGGAGCTAAATGTAGACAGCTAGGCTGAATTCCAGCCCTGCACAGTAGGTAGCCTGCAGAGGCTGCAGCTAAGCCTATCAATTCCCTAATCAAGCCTTGCCCAGTGTGCCTACAGCAAGCAAAGAAGATCATTGCAGCTGACTGGGCTGAGGGCCAGTCCAAACCACCAGCATGCCCATAGAAATTGTGCTTAACTACAACAGGAGGGCGCATACAGCATACCGAAGGGCTATCTCTGGAGCACTGGCCTTGGTGAACAAGAGGGGTTGCACTATAGGGGGTTATAGGACCTCTTCTATACCAGACCACTATTTTCAAGGTAAGAGACATAACTACCTACCTAATACACAGAAATAAACACAGAGGATTAGGCAAAATGGAGAGACAGAGGAATATGTCCCAAATGAAAAAAATAAGACAAAAACCACTGGAAAAAAAACTAAATTAAACTGAGATAAGCAACATGTCTGATAAAAAGCTCAAAGTAATGGCCATAAAGATACACCTCCAACTTAAGAGTAGATAAACTCAGTGAGAACTCCAACAGGAAATACAAAATATAAAAAAGATCCAGTCAGAGATGAAGAATACAACAACTGAAATGAAAAATACACTAGAGGGAATCAAGAGCAGATTAGAGGATGCAGAAGAATGGATCAGTGATTTGTAAAACAGGGTAATGAAATCAAGCCGGACAGAAAAGAAAATAGTGAAAAATGAGGACAGGTTAAAGGACCTCTGCAACACCATCAAACATAGTGACATTTGTATTAGAGGGATCCCAGAAAAAGAGAAACAAGGGGGCAGAAAATTTAATTGAAGAAATGATAGCTGAAAACTTCCCTAATCTGGGGAAAGAACCAGGCATCCAGGTCCCAGATTCAGCGAGCCAAGGTGAATCCAAGAAGTTCCACACCATGACAAATAATTAATATGTCAGAAAAAAATGATGAAGAGAGAATATTAGGGGCGCCTGGATGGCTCAGTCGGTTAAGCGTCCGACTTCGGCTCAGGTCATAATCTCGTGGTTCGTGGGTTCAAACCCTGTGTCGGGCTCTGTGCTTACAGCTAGCTCAGAGCCTGGAGCCTGTTTCACATTCTGTGTCTCCCTCTCTCTCTGATCCTCCCCTGCTCATGCTAACTCGCTCGTGCTCGCTCTCTCTCTCAGAAATAAATAAAACATTTTTAAAAAGAGAGAGAATATTAAAAGCAGTAAGAGAAAAGCAAACTGTTACATATAAGGGAAGACTCCACTTCCCACCCCTACCCCCTTAAGGCTATCAGCTAATTGTTCAGCAGAAAGTTTGCAGGCCAAAAGAGAATGGCATGATATATTCAAAATGCTGAATGGAAAGAAAAATCTACACCAAGAATATGCCAACCAGCAAGGTTATCATTCAGAATTGAGGAGAAATAAAAAGTTTCTCAGACAAACAAAAGTTAAAGGAATTTAGCACCATTTAGTCAGCCTTACAAGAAATGTCAAGGTGAATTCTTTCAGTGAAAAGAAAAGTCCATAACTAGAAATAAGAAAATGATAAAAGAAAAACATTTCACAGGTAAAATCAAACATGTAATAAAGGTAGAGCAATCCCCTAATAAATCCAGTATGAATTTAAAACACAAAAGCAGTAAAGTCAATGACATCTACCACAACTAGTCAAAGGATATATCATATGATATGTAAAATATGACATCATATACATAAAATGTGGACAGGGAAGTAAAAATATAGTGCTTTTACAATGTGTTTGACCTTAAACAACCATCAACCAATAAGACTGCAATAGATACACATAAAATGTTGAGAGGAAGTAAAAATTTAGTGCTTTTACATTGTGTTTGACCTTAAACAACCATTAACTAATATAGAGTGCAATACATATTAGATGTTACACAGGAACCTAATGATAACCACAAATCAAAATTCAACAATACACAAAACATAAAGAGGAAGGAATCCAAGCATAGCACTAAAGAAAGCCATCAAACCAAGATGGAGGAGTGGAAGAGAAAAAGAAAGTGACAGAGAAGAACTACCAGAAAGCAACCAGAGAGTAAGTAACGAAATGGCAATAGTACATCCTGATGAGTAATTACTTTAAGTGTAAAAGGGACTCGGTGTTCCAATCAAAAGACATAGGGCAACTGAATGGAAACAAAAACAAGACCTAGAGAAGGCGGGGAAGATGGCGGCCTAGAAGGACCTTAAGCTTACCTTGTCCCATAGATACAGCTAGATAACACTCACATCAGTGTAAATAACCCGGAAAATGACCCAAAGACTGGCAGAACAAATTCTTCAACCAAAAAGATAGAGAAGAGGATAGGAAGGACAGAGACACAGTCAGGAGCTAAATGGCCCTGTGGGACCATTGAAGTAGGGAAGCAGACACAGTCACAAAAAAGGGAGAGAAATAGATCCTCACGCCGGGGAGCCTACAAGGGCAAGACAAATCCTCAGAACATTTGCCTCTGAAAACTAGAAGGGCCAAATATTGTGAATTCTTACAACTAGCGGGACTTAAGCAGGGAATTTTAAAAATCAGTGTGCTCCGTTATGAGGAGCCCAAAAGGCAAGAGGAAACGGAGTCTCTACCCTTAAAGAGACACGACCACAAACAACCATGGGAGATAGAGCATAGCAGCAGCAGTTTGGGAAATGCCTGGGCATATGGTAGGGTGAGTTATTTACTAAACTTAGAGCCTATCTGGGAGGGGCAGAATTCCCCCAAGGGGCTTCTGCAGGAGAAAAGGAGCTAGCAAGTGCCATTTTTCTTCCCCCGCCCCTCCCAAGCATAAATACATGGATGCCTATAGGAACCAGGTGAGTGCCAACATTTACTGCCTAACATTGCTAAGACAAAGCCCTGCTTCCTGCATTTTAGGCATCTGATTACAGGGCTCTCCTACCAAAGAAAACTTCTCAAGAGACAACATGGGGAAAGTGCTCTGCAGTTTAGTGCTGCTGCGAACCACTGGTCTGACTAAACTGAAGCCCAAGGTGGCCCTGGAGTTGTCAACTAACAGCACAAGGACCAAACACTGCCCACAACAGGTACAGGTAGAGACAGCCACTGCAGACAACAGGCCTGAAATAGAAAGCAACGAAGACTTAACAGCAGAAGATACCAGCATGCATAGGAGACACTCCCTGAAGTGCCAGGCCCTGGGGAAGAGGGGGCACTACATTGCAGGGCACGATAGGACCTCTCTTCATAAGGCCATTACCCTTAAGAACAGAAGAACTAGCGGACTTTCCTAACACAGAGAAGCAGGCACAGAGACTTAGGCAAAATTAGAAGACAGATGAATTTGCCCCAAATGAAAGAAAAGGACAAAGCCACGGCCAGAAATCTAAGTGAAACAAATGTAAGTAACATACCAGATAGGGAATTTAAACCAGTGATCCTAAAGATACACACTGGATATGAGGAAGGAGTGGAAGAAATGAATAAGAACCTTAACACAGAGATAAGGAACAACCTAAGAGAGAATAAAGTGCTCAATAGACAAAATGAAAAACATGCCTGATGGACTAGACAGCTGGGTGGAAGAAGAGGAGGAATTAATTAGTAACCTAGAAGACAAAGTAATGGAAAATAATAAAGCTGAACAAAAGAGAAAGAATTCTGCAAAATGAGAATAGGCATAGGGAACTCAATGACTCCATGAAGCATAATGACATTAGCATTACATGGATCCTAGAAGAAGAGAGGGAAAGGAAGGTAGAAAATTTACTTGAGGTGATAATAGATGAAAACTTCTCTATTTTGGGGAAGGACGTAGGTATCCTGATCCAGGAGGTACAGAGAGCCCAAACAAAATCACAAAAAGCAGATCCACACCAAGACATATTATAAGTAAAACAGCAAAATAGTCATAAAAATATTTAAGAGCACCAAGACAAAAGAAGACGTTACATAAAAGAGAAACCGCATAAGGCTATCAAGGGATTTTTTTAGCAGAATCTTTTCAAGCCAGAAGGAAGTGGCATGATATATTCCAAGTGCTGAAGAGGAAAACTTTTTCAGCCAATAACCCTCTATCCAGCAATGGTCTCATTCAGAATAGAAGGAGAGCTAAAGAGTTTCCGAGACAAACAAAATCTAAAGGAGTTCATTACCGCTAAACTAGCCCTGCAAGAAATATTAAAGGGGACTTTTTGGGTGGAAGGAAAGTCCAAAAATGACAGCAGGAAAGTAGGAAACATGAAAACAATCAAAATGAGTATTTTTGTAAAATATCAGCCGAGGAAATCACAAGATAAATGGATATAAGACACCATATACCCAAAGCATGGGGAGGAGAAAAGAGTGAGTTCGAACTTAAATGATCATCAACTTAAGAGAGAGGGGCCAAGATGGCAGAACAGTATGGAAAAATTTTTTGCGTGTCTAGTCTCTGAAAAATAGATCAGTACTAAACCATCCTACACACCTAGAAAACTGATTTGAGGATTAATACAATAATTTGCAAACCTGAACCACAGAACTCAGCAGGTATGTGGCACAGAGAGGTGAACTGGGGCAGAGAGAAGCCATGGAGGGCAGGGAGATGTTTTTGCTTCGAGAGAGAGGATAGACATGGGTGCAAGGGGGAGAGTACAGGAGATAATGCCCCCTGCCTGAAAGCAGCTGGAGAGGGAAAAAAAAGAGTACACAAGGGACTGAACAAAAAAAGGGAGAAAGGAGAAAGGAGAAGATTTAAATTCCATTAAGACTCTATAAACAGGGGGAGTGCAGAGTCTGGAACTCTGCAGCTGGATACCTCGCAGTGCTCTGGTGGGAGGGGCAAATCCCCAGGAGCAGAGAACCAGGTCCAAGTGTTCCTTGGGCCACACAGGGAGAGGCAGTTCCCCTGCTGGGAGGACATTTGGTAGAGGCAGTGAGGCCACCCCACAGGCAAAGGTCCCAGCGGACCCTAGAGAACAATCACATTCACTGATGCTGGAACAAGGACATTAAGTGGAAAGCCTGGTGCCAGATGTGTGTTGTGATTTACCATAATCCCTGAAACGCTGCTGCTACATGATCCTGGAAACTTTTTCTGGGGCAGGCGGCACCCAGCCACTGTCTCGAGAACTCGGCAACAAAATGGTCTCACGAACGTTCTTGGGAGTGGTTGGGCATGTGCCCATTGCTTGGTGAGACCTCCCCCAGAAAGTCAGAATGGGTCAAAGGCACAGTCCCTCAGAAGTGATGAGTTGGGAAACAAAGCTGCATCTGAGATAAAACTCAGGAGGGAGGTGTCGCTTGGCAAACGGACAGCTTGGTTACAGACAGTGTAGAAACAAGGAGTGGACAGAAGCTGGAGATTAAGGAGGGGTGCACAATTACTGGTAAGGGAGAAGAGAGTTCCTATACTAGAGACTTCATAGCTGGGTGATGCAATTTTCACCCTTTCCACACAGGCACAAACACTCCTACAAGTGCCACAACAATCCACCCCAATAAGCTAAGCAGCAGCATCAAGTGGAGAATGGAGCCTTTGCACTAAACCCTGGCCAGCTGGGCCAACCATGCTCTTAAGGAACACCACAAGTCTCTCTGTCTGCTTAGTTTATGGACTATAAATTGGTTTATAGTTTGACTTCTAGGGGAAAACGATGTAATTTCAATTGTATTTCAGTCTGTTCACTGGTTCATCTATTCAATTTTTTTTCTTATTATTTATTACAGAAAGAGAAACAAAATATTCTCATTAAAAATATTTTCTTTAATTTTTTTCTCTAGTATATTTTTTCTTGTAAAATTTTTAAATTCTATTTTACTTCCATCATTTCATTTTATTCTATTTCAGTGTATTCATTTCTTCAAATTTTCAAACTTTTTTCTCTTCTTTCTTTTCCTTTTTTCTCTACTCTAGCAAGCTCCTTTCAACAACCAGACCAAAACACCCTTAGGATCTAGTATCATTTAATTTTTTGTGTGTGTTGTTTTCAATTTTTTAATTTTAATTTTTTTACCTTATTCATTCCTTTTCTGCCTTCAAAATGATGAAATGAAGGAATACACCCCAAAAATGAACAGGAAGAAATGACAGCCAGGGGCTTAATCAACACAGATACAAGCAAGATGTCTGAACCAGTTTAGAATCATGATAATAAGCATGCGAGCTGGGGTTGAAAATAGATTAGAATCCCTTTCTGTGGAGATAAAAGAAGAAAACCGAGTCAGGATGAAATACAAAGTGCTATAACTGATCTGCAATCTCAAATAGATGCCACAGGGGCAAAGATGGATGAGGCAGAGCAGAGAATAAGCTACATAGAGGACAAATTTATGGAGAGTAATGAAGCAGGAAAAACGGAGGGAGACTAAGGAAAAAGAGCATGACTTAAGAATTAGAAAAATTGGACACTCATTAAAGAGGAAAAACATCAGAATCATAGGAGTCCCATAAGATGAAGAGAGAGAAAAGGGGTAGAGGGGCTATGTGAGCAAATCACAGTGGAAAACTTTCCTAAGATGGGAAAGACAGAGACATTAAAATCTAGGAAACACAGAGGACTCCCATTAGATTCAACAAAAACTGGCCATCAATAAGGCATAACATAGTCAAATTCACAAAATACTCAGGCAAGGAAAGAATCATGAAAGAAGCAAGGGAAAAAGTCCTTAACCTACATGGGAAGATAGATCAGGTTTGCAGCAGACCTATTCACAGAGACTTGTCCTTCCTTCCAGAAAGGAATGACAGGATAAATCCAGTTTGCTGTATTGGAAAATATGCAGCCAAGAATTCTTTATTGAGCAAGGCTGTCATTCAAAATAGAGTAGAAAAGCTTCCTAAACAACAATTAAAGGAGTTCATGACCAGTAAACCATCCCTGCAAGAAATTTTAAGGGAGACTCTCTGAGGGGAGAAAAGATGGAAAAAAAAAGAAAAAAAAAAAGGACCAAAAGCAACAAAGACAAAGATGACCAGAGAAAACCACCAGAAACTCCAACTCTACAGGCAACATAGTGGCAATAAATTCTCATCTTTCAATATTTACTCTAAATTTCAATGGACTAAATGCTCCAATTAAAGACATAGGGTAACAGAATG
Organism: Crocuta crocuta; assembly: GCF_008692635.1. Classification (NCBI taxonomy): domain Eukaryota; kingdom Metazoa; phylum Chordata; class Mammalia; order Carnivora; family Hyaenidae; genus Crocuta; species Crocuta crocuta. Next base: position 16,695,359 of record NW_027530368.1, on the reverse strand, counting down.
GATAAGAAAACAAGATCCATCTGTATGCTGTTTAGAAGAGACCCACTTTAGACCTAAAGACACCTTCAGATTGAAAGTAAGGAGCAGAGAACCATCTATCATGCTATTGGTCACCAAAAGAAAGCTGGAGTAACCATACTTATATCAGACAACCTAGACTTTAAAGAGTGTAACAAGAGATGAAGAAGAGCATTATATCATAATTAAGGGGTCTATCCACCAAGAAGACCAAACAATTATAAACATTTATGCTCCAAATGTGACAGCACCCAAATATATAAATCAATTAATCACAAACATAAAGATTCTCATTGATAATATCATAATAGTAGGGGACTTCAACACCCCACTTATAGCAATGGACAGATCATCTAAACAGAAAAGCAACAAGGAAACAATGGCTTTGAATGACACACTGGGCCAGATGTAGTTAACAGATATATTAAGAACATTTCATCCTAAAGCAGCAGAATATACATTCTTCTTCAGCGCACATGCAACATTCTCTAGAATAGATCACATACTGGGACATAAATCAGACCTCAACAAGTACAAGAAGATCGAAATTATACTGTGCATACTTTCAGACCACAGTGCTATGAAACTTGAAATCTAGTACAAGAAAAAATGTGGAACGATAACAAATATTTGGAGACTAAAGACCATCCTACTAAAGAATGAATGGGCTAACCAAGAAGTTAAAGAGGAAGTTAAAAAGTGCATTGAAGCCAATGAAAACGGTAACACCATAGCCCAAAACCTCTGGGATGCCACAAAGGTGGTCATAGGAGGGAAGTATATAGAAATCCGAGCCTTCCTAAAAAAGGTAGAAAGGTCACAGATACACAACCTAACCTTACACCTTAAAGAGCTGGAAAAAGAACAAATAAAACTCCAAACCAGCAGAATACAGGAAATAATAAAGATTAGAGCAGAAATCATAGCTATTGACACCAAAGAAAAACCGGTAGAACAAATCAATGAAACCAGAAGCTGGTTCTTTGAAAGAATTAACAAAATAGATAACCCCCTAGCCAGTTTGAACAAAAAGAAAAAGGAAAGGATGCAAATAAATAAAATCAAGAATGAAATAGAAGACACCAAAACCAACACAAGAGAAATAAAAACAATAAGACAATATTATGAGGAATTATAGGTCAATAAAATGCACAATCTGGAAGAAATGGACAAATTCCTTGAAACATATAAACTACCAAAACTGAAACAGAAAGAAATAGAAAATNCAAGAAAAAATGTGGAACGATAACAAATATTTGGAAACTAAAGACCATCCTACTAAAGAATGAATGGGCTAACCAAGAAGTTAAAGAGGAAGTTAAAAAGTGCATTGAAGCCAATGAAAACGGTAACACCATAGCCCAAAACCTCTGGGATGCCACAAAGGTGGTCATAGGAGGGAAGTATATAGAAATCCGAGCCTTCCTAAAAAAGGTAGAAAGGTCACAGATACACAACCTAACCTTACACCTTAAAGAGCTGGAAAAAGAACAAATAAAACTCCAAACCAGCAGAATACAGGAAATAATAAAGATTAGAGCAGAAATCATAGCTATTGACACCAAAGAAAAACCGGTAGAACAAATCAATGAAACCAGAAGCTGGTTCTTTGAAAGAATTAACAAAATAGATAACCCCCTAGCCAGTTTGAACAAAAAGAAAAAGGAAAGGATGCAAATAAATAAAATCAAGAATGAAATAGAAGACACCAAAACCAACACAAGAGAAATAAAAACAATAAGACAATATTATGAGGAATTATAGGTCAATAAAATGCACAATCTGGAAGAAATGGACAAATTCCTTGAAACATATAAACTACCAAAACTGAAACAGAAAGAAATAGAAAATTTGGACAGACCCATAACCAGTAAAGAAATCAAATTACTAATCAAAAATCTCCCAGAAAACAAGAGTCTAAGGCCAGATGGCTTTCTAGGAGAATTCTACCGAATGTTTAAGGAAGAGTTAACACCTATGGTCTTGAAGCTGTTCCAAAAAATAGAAATGGAAGGATTATTTCCAAACTCTTTCTATGACACCAGCATTACCTTGATTCCAAAACCAGACAAAGACCACACTAAAAGGAGAACTATAGACCAATTTTCCTGACAAACATGGATACAAAATTCCTCAACAAGATATATGCCAACTGGATCCAACAATAGACAAAAGTGAGTTATTCACCATGACCAAGTGGGATTTATTACTGGAGTGCAGGGCTGGTTCAATATCTACAAAATAATCAATGTGATTCATCACATCAGTAAAAGAAAGGACAAGTACCACATGATCCTCTCAGTAGACCAGAGAGAGCATTTGACAAAATATAGCATTTTTTCTTGATGAAAACCCTCAAAAAATAGTGATAAAAGGATCATACTTCAAGATCATAAAAGCCATATATGAAAGACCCAATGTTAATATCATCCTCAGTGGGGAAAAACTGAGAGCTTTCTCCCTAAGATCAGGAACAAGACAAAGATGTCCACACTCATCACTGTTATTCAACGTAGTATTGGAAGTCTTAGCCTCAGAGATCAGACTACAACACAAAAGAATAAAAGGCATCCAAATTGGCCAGGAGGAGGTCAACCTTCACTCATCGCAGATGGCATGGTATTCTATATGGAAAACCCAAAAGACTCCACCAAAAAACTGTTAGAACTGATCCATGAATTCAACAAAGTTGCAGGGTATAAAATCAATGCACAGAAATCAGTTGCATTCCTATACACCAATAATGAAGTAACAGAAAGAGAAATCAAGGAATCAATCTCATTCACAACTGCACCAAAACCCATAAAACACCTAAGAATAAATCTAACCAAAGAGGTGAAAAATCTATACACTGAAAACTATAGAAAGCTATGAAAGAAATTGAAGACACACAAAAAAAGGACAAATATTCCATACCTCTGGATAGGAAGAACAAATATTGTTAAAATGTCAATACTACCCAAAGCAATCTACATATTCAATGCAATACCTATCAAAATAACACCAGCATTCTTTACAGAGCTAGAACAAACAACCCTAAAATTTGTATGGAACCAGAAAAGACCCTGAATAGCCAAAGCAATCTTTGAAAACCAAAACTGGAGGCATCACAATCCCAGACTTTAAGATGTATTACACAGCTGTAGTCATCAAGACAGTATGACTGGCACAAAAACAGACACTCAGATCAATGGAACAGAATAGAGAACCCAGGAATGGACCCACAAAAGTATGGTCAACTAATCTTTGACGAAGCAAGAAAGAATATCCAATGGAATAAAGACAGTTTCTTCATCAAGTGGTGCTGGGAAAACTGGACAGTGACATGCAGAAAAATGAACCTGGACCACTTTCTTACACTGTACACAAAAATAAACTCAAAATGAATGAAAGACCTAAACTTAAGACAGGAAGCCATCAAAATCCTAGAGTAGAAAGGAGGCAAAAGCCTCTCTGACTTTGACCACAGCAACTTCTTACTCAACAGGTCTCTAGAGGCAAGGGAAACAAAAGCAAAAATCAACTATTGAGACCTCATCAAAATAAAAAGCACAGCAATGGAAACAGTCAGCAAAACTAAAAGGCAACTTATGGAATGGGAGAAGATATTTGCAAGCAACATATCAGATAAAGGGTTAGAGTCCAAAATCTATAAAGAACTTATCAAACTCAACACCCCAAAAAACAAATAATCCAGTGAAGAAATGGGCAAAGATATGAATAGACACTTCTCCAAAGACATCCAGATGGTCAACCGACACATGAAAAAATGCCCAACATCACTCATCATCAGGGAAATACAAACAAAACCACAATGAGATACCACCTCACAGCTGTCAGAATGGCTAACATTAACAACTCAGGCAACCACAGGTGTTGGCAAGGATGTGGAAATAGGGGAACTCTTTTGCACTGCTGGTAGGAATGTAAACTGCGGCAGCCACTCTGGAAAACAGTATGGAGGTTCTTCAAAAAACTGAAAATAGAATTACCCTATGACTCAGCAATTGCACTACTAGAAATTTATCCAAGGGATACAGGTATGCTGTTTTGAAGGGACACATGCACCCCAATGTTTATAGTATAGTATAGTATTTCTTGGCAATCAAAAAGAATGAAATCTTGCTATTTGCAACCATGTGGATGGAACTAGAGGGTATTATGCCAAGCAAAATTAGAGAAAGACAAGTATCATATGACTTCACTCATACAAGGATTTTAAGATACAAAACATATGAACATAAGGGAAGGGAAGCAAAAGTAATACAAAAACAGAGAGGGAGACAAAACACGAGACCCTTAAATGTAGAGAACTAATCCAGGGTTGCTAGAGGGATTGTGGGAGGGGGGATGGGTAAATGGGGAAGGGGCATTAAGGAATCTACTCTTGAAATCATTGTTACACTATATGCTAAGAAACTTGGATGTAAATTAAAAATAAATAAATTTAAAAAAGAAAAAATGATCACCAACTGAATATAGACTGCTATATGCAGAAATTATTGTATACAAACAAAATGGTAACCACAAATCTAAAACCAGTAACTGATCTGCAAACCATAATGAGAAAGGAATGTTGTAATTCCTTTCCAAAAAAGCCAGTTACCTGTAAGAGAAGAAAGGATTGGAGAAGAACAACAAAAACAACCACAAAACAAGAAGAAAATGGCAATAAAAACATACTTCTCAATAATTACAATGTAAATGGACTAAATGCTCCATTCAAAAGGCAGAGTGATGAAACAGACTGTAACAAGGGACAAAGAAGGATAATATATGCTAATAAAGGAGACAAGTCAATAAGAAATTCTAAAATAATAAGTGTTTATACACCAAATATGGAAGCACCAAAATACTTACAGCAGTTAATAACAAACTCAAAAGAATAGTAATTAGTAATGATAATAATATAGTAATAATACAAGATATTTGACACCCTACTTAGATTTTGGAAAGATCATCCAAACAGAAAATCAACAAAGAAACAATGGCTTTGAATGACACAATGGACCAGATAGATTTAACAGGTGTATCCACAACATTCCTTCCTAAAACAACAGAATACACATTCTTCTCAAGGACACATGGAACATTCTCCAGAATAGAGATCACATATTAGACCACAAAACAAATCTCAATGAATTCAAAAAGATTGATGCCATTCTATACATCTTTTCTGACTATACCATTATGAAACACATAATCGACATCAACCACAAGAAAAAAAGTCAGAAAAGAATGCAAATCATGGAGGGTAAATAACATGCTAAAGAATGAATGATCTACCAAGAAAACAAAGAAGAAATAAAAATTTCCATGGAGAGAAATGAAAATAAAAACACAATGGTCCAAAATCTTTGGGATGCAGCAAAAGCGGTTCTAAGTGGAAGTTTAAGGCCATACAGGCCTATGCCAAGAAACAAGTAAAATCTCAAATAAACAACCTAACCTTACACGTATAAAACCTAGAAAAACAAGAATAAAACCCCAAGCAAGTAGAAAGAAGGAAATAATAAAAAGCAAAAATAAATGATATAGACAGTAAAAAAATTTAAAAATTAGAACAATGAAACCAGGAGTAGTTATTTGAAAAAAAAAATATCAATGAAATTGATAAATCTCTAGCCAGGCTTATCAAGAAAAAAAGAGAAAGGACCAAAATCACAAGTGAGAGCAACATCAAAAACAAATAAAAGAGAATATTATGGAACACTATATACTGACAAACTGGACAACCTAGAAGAGATGGATAAATTCCTAGAAACATATAACCTACCAAAACTGAAGTAGCAGCATCAAAGAAACACAAAAAACGTGAAATAAAATGTCAACATCAAAAAATCACAACAAGTTGGGGTGCCTGGGTGGCTTAGTCGGTTAAGCGTCCGACTTTCGCTTAGGTCATGATCTCGCGGTTCGTGGGTTCGAGCCCCGCGTCGGGCTCTGTGCTGACTGCCAGCTCAGAGCCTGGAGCCTGTTTCAGTCTGACTCTCTCTCTGACCCTCCCCTGCTCACGCTGTCTCTCTCTCTCTCTCTCTCCTAGAAATAAATAAAACATTAAAAAAAATTAAAAAAAAAATCACAAGCAACATCAAAAAATCCAAACAAATATAATATTATGGAACACTATATACTAAAATTGGACAATAGAAGAAATGGATAAATTCCTAGAAATATATAACCTACCAAAACTGAAGCAGAAAGAAATAGAAAATGTGAACAGACAGCCACCAAGTAAATTAAATCAGGAATCAAAAAACTCCCAACAAACAAAATTCCAGGAACAGATGACTTCACAGGTGAATTCTACCAAACACTGAAAGAAGAGTTAATAGCTACTCTTCTCTAACTTTCTCCAAAAATAGAAAAGAAAATAAAATTCCAATTTCATTATATGAGGCTAGCATTTCCCTGATACCAAAGCCAGATAAACACATCACAAAAAATAAAAAGAGAACTTATAGGCTGATATCTCTGATGAGCATAGATGCAAAAATCTTCAACAAAATATTAGCAAACTGAATCCAACCATATATTTAAAAAAATAATTCACCATAATGGTTCAATATTTGCAAATGAATCAACATGATAAATCACATCAATAAGAGATAGGAACCATATGACCATTTCAATAGATGAAAACACACATTTGACAAAGGGTAACATCCATTTATGATAAAACTTCTTAACATTGTAGTTTTAGAGGGAACATACCTCAACATAATAAAGACCATATACGAAAAACCCTCAGCTAACATCATACTCAATGGGGTAAAACTGAGAGCTTTTCTCTTAAGGTCGGGAACAATACAAAGATGCCAAAGATGTCCATTCTTACCACTTTTATTTAACATCACATTTACAATTACACCTAAAAGAATAAAATACCTATGGATAAACCTAACCAAAGGGGTGACAAGATCTGTACTCTGAAAACTATAAAACACTGATGAAATATATTGAAGATGACACAAAGAAATGGAGACACTCCCTGCTCACGGATTGGAAAAACAAATATTAAAATGTCTATACTGAGGTGCCTGGGTGGCTTACGTGGTTAAGTGTCTGACTCTTGATATTGGCGTGGGCTGTGGATATCCCAGGTGTGGGATTAAGCCCACATCGAGCATGGAGCCTGCTTGGGATTCATTTTCTTCCTCTCTCTCTCTGCCTGCCTCTCTCTCTCTCAAAAAAAAAAAAAAAAGTCTATACTACTCAAAGCAATCTACATATTTAATGCAATCCCTATCAAAACACAAACAGCATTCTTCACAGAACTAGAGCAAATAATTCTAACAACCCCAAATAGCCAAAGTAATTTTGAAAAGGAAAAAAAAAAAAAAAAAAAAGCCAAGCTGGAGGCATCACAATTCCAGACTTCAAGTTATATTACAAAGCTGTAGCTATCAAAAGAATATAATACTGGCGCAAAAATAGACACATCGATCAATAGAACAGAAAACCCAGAAATAAATCCACAACTATACAGTCAATTAACCTTTGACAAAGCAGGAAAGAATATCTCTTTCCTGGACAGTGATATGTAAAAAAAAGACTGGACTTATTACACCATATACAAAAATAATTTCAAATAAAGACCTATATAGGAGACCTGAAACCACAAAATCCTAGATAGGAATACAAGCACTAACCTTTTTGCTATTGTCTGTGGCAGCTTTTTCTAAATATGTCTCTGGAGGAAAAGGAAACAAGCAAAGATAAACTATCGGGACTTCGCCAAAATAAAAATCTTTTGCACAGTGAAAGAAACAAACAATGAAACTAAAAAGCAATCTATGGAACAGGGGAAAATATTTGCAAATGACATATCCCTTAAAGGGTTAGTTTCCAAAATGTACTAAAAAGTTTTACAACTCAACAACCATAAAACAAATAATCCAATTAAAACCTGGGCAGAAGACATGAACGAACATTTTTCCAAAGGAGATATTCGGATGGCCACACTCATAAAAAGATGTTCATTATATTTTACTATCAGAGATATGCAAATCAAAGCTACCATATCACCTCACACCTGTCAGAATGGTTAAAATAAAAAACTCAAGATCCAAGAGGTATATTCTCCACAAGCATGCAGAGAAAAAGGAACCCTCATGCATGGTTGGGATGTGAAGTGGTGCAGCCTTTGTGAAAAACAGTATGGAGATTCTTTAAGAAGTTAGAAGTAGAACTACCCTATGATGCAGTAATTGCACTACTAGGTACTTACCCAAAGGATATAAAAACACCAATTCAAAGGGATACATGTACCTTTATGTTTATAGCAACAGTGTTTACAATAGCCAAGATATGAATGCAGCCGGTGTCCATTGATTGATCAATGGATACAGATGTGGTATATATAAACAATGTAATATAATACAGCCACAAACAAAGGAAATCTTGGCATTTGCAATAACATAGATGGAATTAGAAAGTACAACGTTAAGCAAAATGGCCAGAGAAAGACAAACATCATGTGATTTCATTCCCAAGTGGAATTTAAGAAACAAATGAGCAAAAGGAAAAAAAGAGCAACAGAAAGGCAAACCAAGAAATGGACTCTTAACTACAGAGAATAAACTCATGGTTACACGAGTGGAAGGGGTAGGAGGTTGCATTAATTATGTGATATGGATTAAAGAGAGCACTTGTTGGGTCACCTGGGTGGCTCAGTGGGTTAAGTGTCCGACTTTGGCTCAGGTCATAATTTTGCGGTTCTTGGGTTCCAGCCCAGCATTGGGCTATGTGCCGATAGCTCAGAGCCTGGAGCCCACTTCAGATTCTGTGTCTCCCTCTCTCTCTGCCCCTCCCCCACTTGTGCTCTTTCTCTCTCTCAAAAAATGAAAACAGTAAAATATTTTTTTTAAAAAGCTCACTTGTGATGAGCCCCAGGTGTTGTATAGAATTGTTAGAGTTCTATATTGTACACTCGAAACTAATGGAACACTGTAAAAAAAAAATGAAGTAAAAAAAATAACAGTATGCTTACACCAAAGGAAAAGAAAAGTGAGTCAATCCCTTAATATTCAGCATGTAATTTAGTTCCTTGAACAAAATTATGAGAAAAAGTCTTTGTCATGTAAATCTCTGCAAAAGCAGAAATGTAACTCTGAAAGCAAACCTGACCCACCTATCTTCATTAAATTCAAAACTTCACCTTTTCTTCTCACAAATGCTTATAGATATTATAAAAGATCAGGATATTGGAGCAAAATTATCTTGTACTTAAGAGAAAATTTTTTAATAGCAATCATCCCAAATTTCTTTAAGAGATTTAAAAGTGCATCTTTTATCTTAAGGCTATACATTATTTCATGTTTTTGAAATATAAACACCACCTACAACGACCAAGACTGAAGTTATAAAGGGGATGAGGAAAGAAAGGCCACTTTAAAATACAAACTGCTAAAGGTGTTCTTATTCCGCTTACCACCTCTAGTTAGAAGTCAATTTGTCCCAAAAATTCTCACTGAAATAACTTTCAGTGAGAATTTTTCAGATCTACTTTCCCTATGCCATTATAATGCAGATTTTCTACCTTATCTTCTCTAGGACCTAAGAGCCATTCTTTGAAATATGGACCTTAAGGTGTGGTTTTTTTTTTTTTAAATCAGAAAAAAGAGAAAGTATTTGGAGATCTATAATGCTCTTTTTACAATTATTTTCTCTACTTCTGGATGGTATTATTAAAATTCACCTATAGAAGAGCCCTACTTAGTTGATTTAAAGGCAAGCACTAATAAGGATCAGGCATTTTAGTTTTCTTTCTAAAACTCTCAGAAAGAAACAAAACCAAATGTTTTTCAAGTTCATGTGATCTGAAAAATTATTCAATATTAAAGCTAATTTAAAGTTGTTGGTTTAATTAAAATAGATAGGTCTTCAAAGCTATCGGCCTTAAAACTTAAAAAAATCTTTTACTTTCCCTAGATTTACTTAAAGTTACTATTATGTCTGTTACAACATGTTTTTTTTTTTAATGTTTTATTTATTTCTAGGAAAGAGAGTGAGACAGCGTGAGCAGGGGAGGGTCAGAGAGAGAGGGAGTCACAGACTGAAACAGGCTCCAGGCTCTGAGCTGGCAGTCCGCACAGAGCCCAACGTGAGGCTCGAACCCACGAACCGTGAGATCGTGACCTAAGCGAAAGTCGGACGCTTAACCAACTAAGCCATCCAGGCGCCCCTGTTACAACATGTTTAAAAGACCTATTAACATGGGAAGATGACTGGCTTTGAGGTCTCTTAAAGTTTTTGTTGATTATCTAAACATAATTCTTAAGAATAAGTAAATCAAACAGATGCAGTAAGAAATCAGTTTTTTGAATGATTTTTAAAACAGCTTTTCTAAATCATTTTGGTAACCCAAAATCCTGAAGCTTTGCTAAGTGATGAGTTAGTTTGATTTAGGTTGAATTCATTGACTATCTAGGTCATTTCTAAATAAGATAAATGATGAACTTTAAGTACTTAACATAGGTTTACCTACTTTTGGCTTTCTTATTACAGAGAAACTATACTAAAGATAAAGCAAAAATAAACTATTGGGACTACATCAAAATAAAAGACTTCTGCACAGCAAAGGAAGCAATCAACAAAACTGAAAGGCAACCTACTAAATAAGATATTTGCAAATGACCTGTTAAAGAGTTACTATCCTAAATATATAAAGAACTTCTAAAACTCAACAACCAGGAAACAAATCATCCAATTAAAAAATGGGCAGAAGATATGAACAGACATTTCTCCAAAGAAGACATACGGATGGCCAGCAGACACATGAAATTATGCTTAACATCACTCATCATCAGGGAAATGCAAATTAAAATCACAATGAGATATCACCGCATCCTTGTCAGGATGCCTAAAATCAATGACACAAGAAACAACAAATATCGGCAAGGTTGTGGAGAGAAGGAATCCTTGTGCATTGTTGGTGGAATGCAAACTGGTGTAGCCACTGTTGGAAACAGTGTGGGTGTTCGTCAGAAAATTAAAAATAGAATTACCCTATGATCCAGTAATTGTACTACTGAGTATTTACTCAAAGAACACAAAAACACTAATTTGAAAGGATATGTGCATCCCTATGTTTATTTTTATTGCACCATTTTTATAACAGCCATATTAGGGAAGCAGCCCAAGTACACATCAATTGATAAATGGATAAAGAAGATGTGGTGTATATACAATGGAATACTATTCTGCCTTGAAAAAAAAGGAAATCTTGCCATTTGCAACAACACGAATGGAACTGAAGTATAATGGTAAGTGAAGTAAGTCAGTCAGAGAAACACAAATACCATTCGATTGCACTCATATATGAAATTGAGGAAACAAATGAAAGGGGGAGAGAAGCCCAAAAATAAACTCTTAACTATAGAGAACAAAGTGATAGTTACCCAGGGGGGAGATGGGGGGAAGAATGGGTAAAATAGGTGATGGAAATTAAGGAGTGCAGTTGTCATGATGAGCACTGAGTGATGTATGGACTTGTTGAATCACTATATTGTACCAAAACTAATATAACATTATATGTTAATTATTCTGGAACTAACATTAGAAAGTTAATTAAAAAGACACTGGTGCAAAATAAGAATTCAGTTTTTCTTTCTGTTAAGAAAGTTTCCAGATTATTGGCTTTAGTTTATAAGAAATTATGCACAAAGTTTTTCTTACATTTAATGTAATCTATATAGAAAAAGATTTTGTGCTTTTTGTCTTTATCAGATCTTTGATTATTCAGAGAAACTTGAGTCTTCTTAATATTAAAAGAGCTAAGTTTATTCACAACTATAAAACCTGTTTTGGCTTTAAAATCCTCAACTGTCAATTTGGTTAGGTAAATATTTTTTCATAATGATCTATGATATGATTTAGTCAAATGTTCAAAGCTTTTGATTTTTTTTTTTTTTAAATAAACTTTTCAGGGATGCCTGGATGGTTCAGTCACTTAGGAGTCCAACTTTGGCTCAGGTCATGATCTCATCACTCATAAATTCGAGCCTCAAGTTGGGCTCTGTGCTGACAGCTCAGAGCCTGCAGCCTGTTTCCCATTCTGTGTCTCCTTCTCTTTCTGCCCCTCTCCATCTCACACTCTTTTTCTCTCAAAATAAATAAACATTAAAAAATTTAAAAAACTTTCTAAAATCAAATTCTAAAATAAAGCCTTTTGATGACAATGTAACTGAAATATTCCAGAAGGTCACTTGAATATCTTGAAGATTCTGCTTCTCATAATTAAAGAGACATATTAAGATAATTCTGCTTAGCTGTTATGTTAAACTTGAAGGGAGGCATTGTTGAATAAGTGAAACTAAACCCTCTTACATTCTATTTCTGTAAGTGCAGTAAAATAAGTGTTCTAAAAATTGTATGCAACTCCTAGAATTCTGATAGTTCCTGGTATATTATCTTGTAAGTTGTGTCACAGAAAATAACCAAATTTCTTCGTCAATTGCATTGTGATGAATTCTAATCACATCTGTATGACCATGTTTAGTCTTTTATCATTTAGATAGTTATACTTTTACTGAGATGCTTTACAACAGCTTCCAAACACATACATTTCATTTTCAGTGAGACTTACAGAAAGATCTCCAAGTACAGGTCTGTGATAATCTTAGGATCATAAAACTAAAGTAGGTAAAAATTTCTAGAACTAGTGGAAGAGTTAAATTCAAGCAGAACAAGGTTTAATAACCCGAGACTTAATGAATCAAGGAAGGTGATTATAATTTTTATAACATTTTTGTTTTAAATATTACTTAAATGTTTTGTTTTTCCAGATTTAAGAAAACTTTTTCTCTTAACTATGACTTATTGCAATTTGATAAAATATACCTTTGTGGATACATTGAAATGCTTCCTGTTTGTCCCCAACTGATCTCTCCAGAATTCAGGAACTATCAGTGAATATTCTTGTATTTTCATGACAACATATTTATTTGCATAAGTTCAATAATAATCTGTTCTCCTTGTGACTGGATACAATTGAAAACATTCATTATATTGTCAAGGCTTTGACTGGAATGCCATATTTGAGGAGATATGCATAGACTTAGATATGATCAGATTGTTTTTAGGAACTAAGATTGACTATATGGAGGCAATAAATCCTCTTGGAAAAACAACCTTATACTTTGCTTACGAGTGTTGGGGTGGAAGAACTTCCTTTACCCTTCAAGGTTCTTCTAGGTGGACAAAGAATCAAATTGACAGGAGACAGATTAGCAGGAGAAAACTAAATTTAATAATGTACGTATAGGAAATCCACACATACATGGACATTTCAAAGACAGTGAGGCAACAGGATCCTTATGTGAGCCAAAGAGAGGGGTATGGGTTTGAGGATACAGAGAAGAGAGAGACTCTCAGCAGGAGAGTGAAAGGAGTTGTTTGGAAAACAAATGTGCTCTGTTATGCAGAGAAGTTTCTTAGGTAATGAGGACTCTTAATAGTGCTCTTCTTGGTACAAACAGGCAATTGAGGGGAAGACCAAGAGTGTTTCCTGAATCTGCTCCATTTGGATGCTTTCAATTCAAAATAATGTTCAAGCCAAAGTAGCCCATCTCAGGGCAGCCTGCCCTTGTCCCTGCCCCTGTCCCTACACAGGGTTTCCCAGAACTTCACTAGATGTGTAAAGGAGGTCTCTTCTTAGAAGGTGCCAAGAACCTCAGGATGTCTGGGGACCTTGAGAAGAAAAGAATTCATCGAAATCTGAAGCCGTTTCAAGGCTGTCTTCTAAAACTCCTCTTGATTGGCTATCCTCAGAACTCCAAAACGATTTTTAAAACTTAATCCAATTATTAACCTTGGTTTTCTTTTGTTTCCATAGAAATACCTCTTACTTAATACCTGATTATTTGAACCATAGGTCTAAATTTGAGAACACACTGGTATCACCACTTCCTGATGAATTTAACGGAACTGACCTATTTTCAAAACTAAGAGACTGGTTCAATGAGACAGAACAATCTACCAACTCAACTTCTAACATGTGAAAGTTCTAAGAAAGTTGGGGCCAAAGGCACGCCACCCAAAATGGACCACTTTGACCTTTTATTTAAATTTAAAGTTACTTAAGAGACAGCCTGTGCAGGAAGGACACCAGACCTTTCTCTATACCCCCTGAAAACAGAAAATAAGTCTCTCAGGTGAAAGACACCCTCCATATACCAGGAGGTAAAGAGACTTCCTTAACACCAAAGACAGGAAATTCAGGGCCCAGAAGGCTGTTCAAGCAATACTTGTTATTTTTACTAACTTACTACCACAGTCCAAATTTTGTTTAGAATTTCTTACCAACTGAAGCTCCTAACAGTAAATTCTTTGTCCTGTTAATTCTTCACAGGTTTATTGTCTCTGTCTAAAAAAGTATAAAAACTGTCTCCTTGGTCATTTCTTTAGTCTCAGTTTCACTGGACAGCTATGTGTACACAGTAAAACTTTGGATTTTTCTCCTGTTAGTCAGTCTTGTGTCAATTTAATTCTCCAGCCAGCCGGAAGACCTTGAGGGGTAAAGAAAGAATATTTTCTTCCTTACACATGCTTCAGATAAAAATCTCTTCTTGACATGCTCTTGGGAGATGAAAACCTTCTCCACAATGATCTACAATCTAGAGGTTTGTCTACTGAAAAGATATCACCACAGAGTTGCCTTAGAACACTAGTGGAAAGGACCCTACCAGATACTCCTAACTAATCCTTCTGAAGCTAAACTCAAAGGCATGGATTCTTGGACTCAGGTTTCGCATTTAAAGAAAGCTACATCCCCACACTGGGCATCAGAACTTATTACAGACCTAAAACTCAAACTGACCCCGAGCTGAAGCATAGGACATGTGGGTAGACAACTTTTCCAAAACACTGGACCAGGCTTGTGTATTTCTTTCTTTTTTTTTTTTTTTTTTTTTTAAAGAATTACTTATTGCCTTTATAACCCTTTTCCTAGTCATCTTACTGGGAAAGCTCTTCTGTCAGCTTTTCTCTGAATAGGATGTCCTTTGTTATGCATATTCTTATACTCCTTTTAGACCTCTTTGCCTGAAATGAAGAATGCCCAAGAATGGATTTCTGCTTCGCATTTTAACTTGGAGAGCACTCCTAAGATTCTCAGGAAAATTAGTCATGAAGGACTGTTGATGGACCTGAGTTGTTTGTCCTAATCAGTATCCTAATGCTTTTTGCTACATTATACATATGAGGCCCCTTTAATTGATAAAGCCCTATAGTATCAGAAGAACTTACTACTTTCCTGTTGGTTATTTGTCCCATGGGCTGAATCTAATGCTCTTTGTTGCTCTGTCCTGCCTGGAACTCTTATTAACTAACATACCTAACTTTTTCCTCAAGTTTTTCATACAATGGCCTTTGTGTTTAGGAACAATTTTAGTCCCTGGGTTAACACTTTTTTGTGACCCTCATTACTCACGGTCAAGCCTTATTACACCCTTTTGTCCCTACCCTGCAAAAACTTGGATTCTGCAAACCTAATGTTGGATTTGTGCCAGAAAAAATTATATTTATGAAATGCCTGAATTTCATCAAGGGTTAGCCTTGATCCCTAGAGGGATGGAAAATTTAACAGGTAAAAATGTAAGATTCTCCTTTTCTGTTGTCAGAAGAATTTTCCCCCTTCCAGGTCCTTCTTATTGGACTAAGAATCAAATTGGCAGGAGACAGATTAACAAGAGAAAATGAAATTTAATATATACAGTGAATCCACACAACCGTGAAAATTCCAAAGACAGGCAAAATGAAGTATATATGTTATTGTGAACTAAGGGGATACAGGTCTGAGACTTTGAGGAATATAATTTCCAGGCAATGAGAAAACGTTGGGTAATTAGGCAATTGTCCTGCTATACATATGGGTCACTCAGATAAAATTTTTCTGATAATTATCATTCTGGGAAAGACCCACAATGGGGACTCATCTATTGAGTTAAGGGAGAATTACAAAGTTTCTCTTGAGACAGCAGGGTTCTGATGGCCTTCAGCTCAAAATAATCTCCATGTTAAGGGTGGCCTGCTCTTTGCCCCCACAGTTTGCTCCCATGAAACTTCCCTGAACTTTTCCTATTAAAAGTTAAGCCAGGAGTTTGGCTCAATAAGATGAAATAGTCTTGACAATAGTTCAGTTTAGTTAAATCTCATTTCAGGTGTGTTTTCAAAGTTAGGCCTAGGATTCAAGTAATTAGGTATTAAATAAGATGCATTTCTATGGAAACAAAGCAGTAAATATGGATTATGATTGGATCGAATTATAAACCAGTTTGAATTCTCAGGGTAGCCAGTCAGAAAGCTTGTAGAGGTCAAGCTTGAAGCATCCTCAGCTACAGTGAGGACAGGCAGTGGCAATTTGATCTTCCTTATTTATAGTTCAAGGTCTCTGGTGATCTTTGAGTGGCCCACAGAGAAAGAGGCCCAAAGATAGCCTGTACTGAGCTATCATGGCGAGTTCTTTCCAGCTTATGTTATGTTTATAATCATTTTGCAGGGCTTTGGGGAATAAAGGGAAGTTTTAGTTCTCAGATGATTCCAAGTCAGAAATGTGGAAGAAAAATTTTAAATGTTAGTGTTGGGAGTTGTAGCCAGGCTACGTAAGTCTAGTCTCAGAAGAAACCCTTTGCCTGATTACTTATGTGAGCCCTGCAAGAATAGCCATTGATCACATAGGCTCTTTCAAACCTGCTTTGCTGAACTTTTCACAAGGAATCTCTAGATTGAACTTTTTAATAGCCCCTCAAGGCCAAAAGCCAAGCCAAAAACTTGCCATAAATTTGTCTCTTCCCAAGATCCCTCAAATATCTTGAGGTTCTTGCACCTGCCAGGAACTGATCTTTATGCACTGCCAGGAGCTGCACCGGCCTGTCTGGATGGCAGTCACAGGAAGGATATGGTAGCATTTGCACAGCTCCTGCCATGAGAAACGAAAACTGGTATCTCTTTCTGCCACTACTGGCTCACGTTGGAAAGAAGCCTGCTGGTATTGACCAGGCCTCACAATATTCCATATCAGACCCATATTCTGAACACAGATACCTCATAAGGAAAAGCATATTCCTGCCTTTAGATGAAAGCACTGTGGAGGATTGTCAAAACACTCTTCCTATGGGCCTTGCAGATCCAAGACTTAGATAATAAGGGGGTTAAGAACGCAAGAGTTACAATTGAGTCTGGCCCTGAGACAAAGAGCCTAAAGTTAAGGTACAGATAAAGACAGAACATAAATTACCACATATATCTTTGCTAATTGGTGAAGCATAGCAGTCCCTTCCTCAAGGCCTACATGCCACAAACACCCTCCACTGGCACACTGCCAACTGGGATGAGGCTAGAGAAGAGTAGCTAAAACAAACCCAGGTGCAAAGAACAACACATTTAGGGCCCCCATGATAGTTTCTACAAACAAACCAATTCAGAAACATTCATTCTCTTGAGAGTCAAACAGAATGACTCCTAGCTTATCTATATAAAATTTAACCTATATGTTATCCTGTTTTTCACTAAGACCATCTGNAGAGAAGAGTAGCTAAAACAAACCCAGGTGCAAAGAACAACACATTTAGGGCCCCCATGATAGTTTCTACAAACAAACCTATTCAGAAACATTCATTCTCTTGAGAGTCAAACAGAATGACTCGTAGCTTATCTATATAAAATTTAACCTATATGTTATCCTGTTTTTCACTAAGACCATCTGGTTAATTCCTTGGTTGTAAATTCACTATGACTGGAATAATTCTGCAGAGTATCAAAAACTTGTTATCGCAAAAGGCCTCCCATGGTAGAAATTCCTTTCTCTGACTTCATGTTGTTGCTGAACCTTTAAATAAAGACACCAAAACCGACAGGACAGATGCCTGCCTGGTGATCAGAAAAAAATTTGGGGCTCTCTAGCACGCTCTCTCTGTCTCTCTCTCTCTCGCTGACATTGTCCATCCTTCAGGGACCCCTGGACCTGCCGGAGCCGGCCTCCGACAATGCACCAAATAAGGCTGCTGGAAATCCTGTAAGGAAGGCATCAGACTGGTATTTCCAAGTGGATTTGTTGGCTTCATAAAGTCAGACTTAGTTCCTTCAAGCTGTCTGGTCATAGCTGAGTCTATACAGGTCTCTCTCAAATAGGACATTGCAACCAAAACCTTGGTAATAAGTTTTCAATTGTGTCCTGTCATAAGGAAAACAGATTCTTATTGAACTTATACAAATATACTGCCATAAAAATATAAGAATATTCACTCAGTTTGAGTTCCGGAGGGTTCAGGTGGTCAGAATAGTTTCAGTTTATTCACAAAGCTGTATTTTAACCAAATTGCTTAACATAAGTTAGCTTAAAAGAACACATTCTTAAATCTGGAAGAACAAGTTTGTTTTTTTTAAGTCTGCCATGTTTCAAACACCATAAAAACTAGAATTATCCTCCTTAGTTTATTAAGCCCTGTGTTACTAACCCTTGTTTTGCTTGAATCCGGCTTTTCCACTACTTCTGAAAATTTTTCTACCTAATTGAGTTTTATGATTTTTTTAATGTTTATTTTGAGAGAGAGAGGGAGGGACAGCAGGAGGGGGGGGGGTGGGGCGGGGAGAGGAGAGGGAGAGAGAGAGAGAGAAAGAATATCAAGCAGACTCCATGCTGTCAATGTAGAGCCTGATTGCAGGTCTCTAACTCACCAGCTGTGAAATCATGACCTGAGCTGAAATCAAGAGCTTGAGCTCACAAACAGAGAGATCATGACCTGAGTTGAAGTTGGAAGCTTAACCCACTGAGCTACCCAGGTGCCCCTCTCATGAAATTTTTGAGGTGTTCCATAGGCCCTTTGGAGCACATTAGATTGTGGCCAAAAGACTTTTAGTATTTAATTTTGGAAAACTGTTCAAAATATTAAAGCATTTGAATATTTGATTACATTGATTACAGATCATTAACCAAAGTGACAATAAAGGATATCAAAGGCCAATAGAGAAGGTTACATAGTTGTTAAGCAAAACTTAGCTCTTTTAATATTAAGACTCTTTTTTTTGTTTGTTTAGTAATCAAAGACCTGACAAGCAGGAAGTTTTGGGAAAAACATAGAATCCTTTTTTTTCTTGTCAGATAACTTAAAAGGTAAAGAAAAATTTTTGCTTAGAAAATCTTAAAAGCACATCAATAGTTCAAGAAAAGTTTGTCCTTTTAACAAAATTATATACCAGTATACTTTTGATATTAAAACTCATTTAAGTTTATCCTAATCTTAGTCAATACTAACCACACGTAAATTTTTCTTTCAAAAGATCCTTTCTTCATAAACCTTGTACAACCGTTTTTTACATTCAGATTTTGTTCTAGGTTTTCCTTCTCTAAATAACCAGTCTCATTTTAGGACAAAAAAAGTTTTTTTTTGCTCCTCAAAAAATGTATTCCTCATACTTTCTTACCATAAACTCTTAACTTTACTTGCATAGAGTTTTCTTATTATTTTCAGTAATCTTAATTACACTTATTAGATTTCTTAATGCTTAGAGACCTTATTTTCTAGGGACAACTAAGTAGTAAACAATTGTGAACGATGTGTCCTCAGAATTCTTTAGATTAGCAAATATGTGGATATATCCATAACTCTAGAACCATGTGCTTTTTCATAGTAAACTTGTTTTATGCTATATTGCAAGATTGTACTAACAGACACAGATTTAGTTTTAGTTTTTCTGTAATAAGACCGAAGTAGATAAACTTATGTTAATGACTTAATGTTCATTATTTTGTCTTATTCAGAAGGACAGTTAAGTGAATTTAACCTTACTCGATTTCAACTCATCAAAACTTTACAGTTTTAGATTACCAAGAATTTTGGAAGCCATTTAAAAGTTTATGTATGAACCTTTTTGTTTTATTTGTTTTTTCTTATGTTTAGACTACTCACAAACCTTTTGGATATTAAACAAACATTCTAATTTTTTCCTGACAAATTTTGCCACAGAGAAAACCTGAACTTGTTTGACTTTCTGTAAACCTAGGTTGAATAAAAGTATTATATTTAATGAGGATAACTCTAAAACATGTCTATTTTAATTATACCCACAACCTTTAATTAGCTTTAGTGCTGAGTAGCTTACCAGATCACATGAACTTGAAAAACATTTAGGTTAGTTTTCATCTTTCTGAATTTTATTTATTTAAAAAAATTTTTAAATGTTTTATTTCTGAGAGAAAGACAGCATGAGCAGGGGTGGGTCAGAGAGAGAGGGAGGCACAGAATCTGAAGCAGGCTCCAGGCTCTGAGCTGTCAGCACAGAGCCTGATGCGAGGCTCGAACCCACCAACCGTGAGATCATTACCTGAGCTCAAGTCGGATGCTTAACCGACTGAGCCACCCAGGCACCCCTTATCTTTCTGAATTTTAGAATGCCAATCTTTACAAGTAACCTTGCCTTCAAGCCAACTAAATAGGACTCTTTTCCAAACGAATTTTAACAACACCATCTGAAATTAGAGAAAAATCACATTTACAATCTATGAACATGGACACGTATACAAATACATGGGCACAATGCAAATAACTTCTTAGAGCTTTTGTTTTTATTTGTGGAGATGATATTACAGGCTCCATTTCCCAATACCTCTTTGTTATCCCCCCTGATGGAAAACATCTAAACTTTGCATTTCAAGGAATGGTTCTTAGATCCTAGAGAAGATAGGGGGGAGGGGTCGAAATTTACATCATAAGGGATAAAGAGAGTATCTAAGTTTTCTCCTAGGTGCATAACTGGACCTATCTACCTATTATCAGAGGTGCTCCATCCTGGGCACAAGAGTCCTTTTAGCATTTGTATTTTAATAAGGTCTCTTCCCACCTTTTTTTTGTTCCATCAATCTCAGGTAATTGTGGGCTATGTTTACCTTTCAAAGGCAAGGTTTATAGTTTCAAGGGACAGAAAAAGAAGGTGAAAAAAAAAGTCCCTCTAGGGATTCAGGGTGATTCCTATTTAAAATTTATCCTTTCCCCCTTAAACAGGACGATTTTGTTCCAGTATCCTGATCTTTTAGGGTATCCGCAAATATTGAGAGGAATAGGTGAGGTTTCGAGATTAGTAAAGATAGGTGGGTTTTGGTTAGTTTCTAGAGTTGTATTTCTGGTTTTGTAGGGATTTGTAAGGACAAGACTATTGTTTCTATTTTCCCAAAGACCTGGATCACAGCCTGAATATTAAGGGGTAGGCCTTTTTAACTCAAACTGCTTCTTTGGATCAGGGAGATTTTTAACTAAAATGAGAATCAAAAAGGATTTGTAACTTTGTCAAGTTTGATTAAAGCATTTTAAGAAAAGACATTTTTCTGGATATACAATTCAAACTTGGCTTTTGTAAGCCTCTGAGCACTGGTCTTCCACGGATCATTTGTAGGAGGGCCCAAGAGAAACTTTGGTCACCTGTTTATGCTGTGAAGGGAAGATCGTGAATACAGTCAAATTATATCACTGCAAATCTTGTAGGAAAAGGGAAGTTAAAACAGGCAGATAAGGCTAGATTTTAAGAATGGGATTTCACATTGGACATGGACACTTTTATCTCAAGTTTAATTTCTGTTGTTTTGTCAAGGGAGTCCCTAAGTTTATCATATTAATAAGACAATTTAGAGCTCTTTATAAAAATATGTATTTTAAATATACCCAATTTAAAGGATCCATCCTTTGGCCATTGAGAAGTAGGATCTTCTGAATTTCAATAGTAACTCAAACAAGCCTTTTGAGGACTTAACCAAAAACACAAGAAGTACCCAGAGAGGTCATAGATAATGCAGCCCCCATGATCCAAAATTTACTTCCAAAATTAGTCTAAGTATTAGAGACAGGTAGGTTCTCCCAGGATACCTGGAGGCCAGCCATAGGGAAAGTCAGAGGTCTGTCCTGGCAGCACTTTCAAACAGAGCCACAAGAAGCCAAATTAAACCACACAGGCACAAGATGGCTGACAAAGTAGTCCAGAAACTCCTGACCAAATAAGGGGGGGAAAAAAAGACATGAAACCCTGTTTCTAAGAAATCCCTACCCCAAGTACTGAATGTTCTATCCCCTAGTTAACAACAGTCAATGAAAGATAGAAACTCAAAACCCAGGGCATGGAGCTTGTTATCTCTCTTGCTCTTTCTCTCTCTCAAGCTGGCCCATTCTCACATCTTGAGAGTGTACTTGTATTAATAAACTTTCCTGCTTTATTTATTCATTGTGTTTTATTGGTCCTTGAATTCTTTCTCTTGATTCCAAGAGCTTTAGCCAACATCTTGGGGATGGGCTGGGTTGAGGCTTCAGGGCCAAGGATCTCCCCAGTTCACATGGGGACATATGAAAAGCAAAGGCCTTCTTTGTACAGACAGTAAGGATGATGTAGTGAAAATAGAGGTCTGGTCTATGAAAACGTCATATCCCTTCAGTCTCACATACCTGCTAATGTCATACACCAGGAAGGTGATATTTTCTAGCACTAAGAGGCAACCAAAGTTCAGATGACAAAGATTCCTAAGGACTGGGACTTCACATGACACTCTCTCGATAACTAGCATGGCTAGAGACTCAGAACCCCAGTCTATTCAACTGACCACCAAACTACACCCCAGTAAGTGCCCTATCCATACTATGCAGACCAAACAGTATTTTCAGTAGTCACAAAACCAAGCTCTTAGGACTTGGGCAAGATGAAAAGAAAAATCTTATTATCTGGTATATGCACATCAACAGCATTATCAAAGCCTTGCATCTCTTGGTGCCAAACCAATAACGAGGAGGATGGGCTTTGGGGCTTGGACAGTGTGTTGCTTCACAGTGTATTTCCATGCACAGAAGTTTTCTTAAGGTTGGCAGATGACCTAATGTCAATCTAGTCCATGTCCAACTTATGCTAACAGTGGAATCTGAGTTAGGTGGCAAGTTCTCTAACACTTTTTAAGTGTTCAACTAGTGCCCACCAATTTTGTGGCCCTGGCTTCCAAGAGGTCCATTGGCAATAGCCTTTACCTCCCATGCACATTATCACAGACTTAGAAGACACAAAGAAAAACAAAGGCCAGCTCTGAAAGGAAATGAATCCATGGCCAGAGAGTACTCGACCATATTTATCCATAGAGGCTTTAAGCCTGCGGAACTAGTTCCACAAATATTTTCTCCTGCTAACCTAAATTTAGAGAAAAAGATTCTCAATGCGGTCACTCCATCAGACTCCACACATAGATTCAGGGAGACTGACTTGGTAAGATGTGCTGGTCTTGGTAAGATCTGGTAACATCTGCTGGCTCTATGTCAGATGCCCCAAGGATCTCTCAGCTTGTCCAGGGAAAGCAGTGTCCAGTGAATTAACGTATCTTGCTATATTAACAGTCAGGAACAATTTCCTGTCCCCTTCTAGGTCCTTCTACTAGACTAAGAATCAAATTGTCAGGAGACAGATTAAGAGGAGAAAATATAATTTCCTATGTATAGGGAATCCACATAAACATACAAATTCCAAGGATAGTCAGGCAAAATGAAATATATATACGTCATCCTGAACTAAGTAAGACAAAGGGAGTAGGAGTCTGGGACTTTGAAGGTGAGGAATACAATGCCTAGACAGACCAGAGAAGCAGACGTGTGGTAACTAGATGTTTGCCCTGCCATACAAATGGGTAGCCCATAAGATTTCTCTCTGGTAATAACCACTATTCTGGGAAAGGTCCCCAAATTAGATTCTTCTATGTAGTTAAGCAAGGAGCAAAAATTTCTCTGGAGCCTACAGTGTGAATTGCCTTCAATGCAAAATAATCTTCATGTCAAAGTGGCCCATCTTGGAGTGGCCTGTCCTTGTTCCCTATAGTTTTCGAAAATATTCACCAACTTTGATCTGGAAAACATGCCTCAGGTATGACTGCCTTCCAGGATTCAGATGATCATGAATTCACTACACACTGAAGTTGATGTAACTGTAGTTTCTTTTAATGTTATCGTTATGGTAGAGAAACGAAATTTATAAAGGAACTAGATATTGGGAAGCAGATGTGCTCCCCTAAAGGACAATAGGGAGACTTAATCAGAAGCTTAATTCCACTTAACTTTTTCCTGGAAATATCCTGTACCTTACTCCAAATCTGACTCCACGGAGTCAAAATCACTTATTGCTTCAAGTACATAGAAACTGAAGATGCTCCTATAACCACTCACATGATTCTAATAAATCCAATTATGTACTAGGAAGATGATCACATTTTTGATCAGGAGATTTTTTTTTTTTTAATTGACAAATGCATGGTCAGAAGAACCCTGATGCCATCATTAGAAAGGCTCTTCCTTCTACTGCTCATATATAAAATAGGAGATCCTTCTCTTAATCCAAAAGACTGGAAAAGCTGCAAAGGTTATACTTTTGGATGGATATCAAATACCAATAATGCAGTTATAGACAGAAAGGGCCTTGATCATGCCCTTGCCCAAGGCTTCTCTCCTTGGAGTATCAAACTTGAAAAAGGCAATATACAACCTATTCATAATCATGGCCACCACATTCAATGTTTCTGAGCAAGTATTTTATTATCAACAAATTCAAACGATAGCCTGACAGAAACTGTTTTATAGAATTTGTCTTAGAAAATAGAAGAGCTCTTGTTATCTTAATGGCCTAACAAAAGATATACTTGTGCCCCTTTAGAAGAATGCTATTTTGAGGCACCGGGATGGCTCAGTTGGTTAAGCTTCTGACTCTTGATTTTGGCTCAGAATCTCACCGTTTGTGGGATCAGGCCCCACATCAGTCTCTCTTCTCTCCCTCTCTCTGCTTACACACACTCGCTCTCAAAAAAAAAAAAAAAAAGAAAGAAANCAAAAAAAAAAAAAAAAAAAAAAGAAAGAAAGAAAAGAAAAAAGAGTGCTTTTTTTTTTTATGTTAACCAATCTGGCAAAATAACACAAGAACTAAAAACTATAAAGGATTTTATCAACCTATTAGCTATGGTAGAAGACATACCAGGACCCGGAGATAACTTTCATCTCTTTAGTCGGTTATCATCAGGAGTAGGATCATGGTTAAGAAGGATGGCACAAACTAGTTTATTACTATTAATCTTTTTAAAATGTTAAGTTACTTTGAGCCTAATGTAGGGCTTGATCTCACTAATTGGGAGATCATGACCGGAGCTGAAATCAAGAGTCTGACACTTAACTGACTGAGCCACCCAGGTGCCCCTCTTACTGTTAATCTTAATATGTATTGTTAGGTTAATAAAAGGCTTACTAAAAGTTGCAATTACTGCTGTAGCTCCCCCTACTGCACAGCTAATGTTTGCTGACGACCAAATTAAATGCTTTTCATCAGCAAGGATTTATGAACCAAAAGAACTGAAGGAATTAACAGTTGGCTTTTTCACACTACACCGCCCCCCCACCCCACACCCCCTGGGACTAAATGGAGCTGCTAAGGAAACCACTCTAGCCTCAAGAGATTGAGGTGTTCTCCAGGAAATCAGGAGTGAAGAGGAAAAATGTGAAAAGAGTTGCCAATAATGACTCCGTTTTTACTCTGGACTGAATCGTATAAAATATGAAGTGGAAATTTGTACTGGCTTCTCCAACTTGCCAACAATTGACAGGAGGTTTTACTTGCTTAGATCTGCTCTATCACACTGAAATCTACTGAGCCCTTAGATATTTAATAATCATTCTTAATACCCTAAATTAGTGCCTACTGTCCACAAGGATTTTAAATTATTGCTAATTGCTCTCATGTTTATCACCTTGCTAAGAATGGTCTGTGGAAGATCTGATTATGGTCACTCCTTGATTTGATTCACCTAAACCTCTAGGCGGCTTAACAAAGCTCCAGATGAGGACACTGCCTAAGAACCATTTGCTGATTGCCACCTTGTTGCTCCATGTGGCCTGACTCTAATGACAGGGACTCCTTAAAACAAAGCATTAAACATTTAAAAATCCTCCTGAGTGGGGCGCCTGGGTGGCTTAGTCGGTTAAGCGGCCGACTTTCGCTTAGGTCATGATCTCGCGGTTCGTGGGTTCGAGCCCCGCGTCGGGCTCTGTGCTGACTGCCAGCCCAAAGCCTGGAGCCTGTTTCAGAGTCTGTGACTCCCTCTCTCTCTGACCCTCCCTTGCTCATGCTCGCTCTCTCTCTCCTAGAAATAAATAAAACATTAAAAAAAAAATCCTCCTGAGTGGGATAGGACTTCCCAGAACAGGTCCATCCCAGTGACATGGTACTACATAAGTAGTTGATCAGACATTTTCAGAGAAAGATCTTGATCAAACGGGGGAAATGTGAGAGGTGAAATGAATTGGGATCATTTAGGTCATCATGTTTTAAAATGGAGCCAGGACTGAGGGTTGCTGGAGGAGAGACGGGTGGGCACATGGGCATTAAGGATGGCATTTGTTGGAATGAGCACTGGGTGCTATATGTAAGTGATGAATCACTGCGTTTTTCTACTCCTGAAACCAATAGTGCACTTTTTGTTAACTTGAGTTTAAATATATTTTTTAAAAATGGAGCCAGAAGACCACTAAGGAGATGGGCTTTATGTACATTCTCACCAGAGGAGCCATGAATTTTCGAACTGGGCCAAACTGCACCTATTCCAAAGACGTGGCCTAAACACCAAGCAACTTGCTATACAGTAGGAGACTTTGCTCAGTGATAGACTTAGCAACCAATTATATTCAATCAAGATTAGTTTTCTGCCACCAATACCAATCAAAATTCTCCTTAACATACAATATAGCATTCCCTCTTTTTTCTTTAAGAACCCTTGATTTTGTTCCCAGCATGAGGCAGGGGATGACTATTTGGTTATTGTTCAAAATCTGTGTTGCCAGAATTATAATTCTGAGACCCCAAATAAGTGCTTTATTATGGCTCTGCCTCTTTTCTTCATCAACACATTACAGCTTCTGGAACAACGCACATCTTATCCAACCTAATGAATCTCTAAAACTTGAAGACACGGCCTGGGCATTGAATTTTCTGTGGGTTCAATGCCCACCCTCTCCCTCACATATATTCCCAGCAAAAGGGCAGAGAGCATATCCAGGTTTGGTTTGCATGACTATGGGGTAGAAAATAGAATTTCTCTGACAGTGCAGGAGAATGATCTGGGTAAGAACCACATATCCTGCCCGAAGGCAGGGTCTACAGGGTGCTAGGGTGAGGAGAAGGGAGTTCAAGGTACTCATTCCTTATGGATTGGATTATTTTAACCTGCAGGCAAGTTTGACTCCTGAAGGAGAACTTCCCGGGCATGTGGGATCCTGACCGTTTGCTGGAAATTGGCCTCTGTGCCATTTAGCTCAGCAGGCAGAAATTCTCTCATCATGAATGGTTTCTGAATTGGGGGCTAGCTGGGGTTGTTGGTTATTGTTGCTGCTCTGGCTTTCCTTTGCATCAGGGATGGGACAGCAGGTCACATTTTATGTTTCACCGTCAACACAACATCTTCCTGTTCACTCTCCTCACTTTCCCAGGGACTCCACCTCAGCATTCCAATCAGGCTTTGTCACAAGCACTTAGGGTCTTAGTCTGGGGCAGCTTGAGCACCCTCCTTGTTCTACAAAATGGCATGTGAAGGTTATTCTGCTCTCTTACCTTGTCTACTCGCCACAGAGGCAGAGTAGTGGGCATGTGCAAGTCCTTCTCTAACCTCGGCTCTTCTTCCAGCTTTCCAACCCAAGCTTCAGTCTCCTGCCCACAGGAGAACCCAGCTCACTTGTAGCGGCCCTTAGTTTCCCTTCCCTGCACAGTACTCTCTGCTGTTCCTTAAACCAGCACATTAGACCAAGTGGCATTTTCCAGAGATTCCTGTACTCCTATGGGGATCCGTAAGCATCTAATGTGCCAGCCACCCCGCCCCACATAAAGGTCAAGGCTAACTCAAGATTTCTCTCTCAGATGCCTTTTTCCCAAGACCCATTCCTCTGATTTCCTTGCCGGATCCCCAGTTGTTTGTCTGCAATCTCTGAAAATCTCTGAGTGAAATCTGAAACTGGCTTCACACACAGAGACAGAAGGGGCAGGCAATTTCAAAAGAGTAAGCAACAATTTTAATAAGCAAGACAACTTACGAGGCTTGTCTTGGGTGGCTGCAGTAGGTAGATCTTCACACCTGCCTGTGAGACTCTTAGGATTTTATAGAGGCCTTAATGAGGCTGAGTCACGTGTACCATCCAGATGCTCTCAATATCACATTGCTCTCTCAAAGCTACAGTACTTGAAAATAGATCCAACTAGGGGCGCCTGGGTGGCTTAGTCGGTTAAGCGTCCGACTTTCGCTTAGGTCATGATCTCACGGTTCGTGGGTTCGAGCCCCACGTCGGGCTCTGTGCTGACTGCCAGCTCAGAGCCTGGAGTCTGTTTCAGTCTGTGACTCCCTCTCTCTCTGACCCTCCCCCGCTCACGCTGTGTCTGTGTCTCTCTCTCTCTCTCTCTCTCTCTCTCTCTCTCGCTCGCTCCTAGAAATAAAATAAAAGAAAATAGATCCAACTATGAGAACAATGTTGGGGGGCTGCAGAGGAGCCTCCAAATGCCAGGTTCAGCTCTGGGATCAATCAGAGGTCACATCCTCTCCTTGACCTCCGCCAATACTTACTGTATTATTTAAAATTCCTGCATCTTCTTTACATCTTGATATCTTGCTTTCCTTCAATCTTGACTCTCTTCTGTTGGAGCTTTAGAGGTTTATTTATCAACATTCATGAGTAATCCTGCTTCAGAGTTTGATTGGAATTGATTTGGATTGATCTAGCCATCTAAAACAGAGCATTAAGTTTCCCCACCCATGACTCTTGATTTTATTTAGATTTGTTTATATCTTTTCATAATGCTTTGCAGTTTTATTCATGAAGGTCTTACACATCTTTTGTTGAATTTATTCCTAGATGCCTCACAGTTTTTGTTGACTTTATGGATAAGTAGTCTGTTTCTATTACATTTTTCTTCTAGGTGGTTTATAGAGAGGTATGAGAACTCCATTTATTTTCCTTTGTTGATCTTTTATAAAGTAACCCTGGAGAATGGTTAATTTGTGTATCCTGTCGAATTTCCATTGTAGACAATCATGTGATTATTTGATAACTATTACATGATAAGTGTGTTTTTTCCCATTCTAATTCCTATAGCTGTTCTTTTTAAACATAGTGATTAAGAGCACAGTCTTGAAATTGTACTGCCTGAGTGCCAACCCTTATTAGCTGAGTGACCTTGAGCTTCCTACTTCAGTATTCTCATCTGTATCGTGGAGATAATAATGTCTAATTCACATATTTTTTAGTGAAGATTACATGTTATTTGTTATTTGTAAATCTCTGGAAACAGTGTTCCACAAATAAGTTTGCAATAAATAATGCTATTATCATTACTATTGTTGTTGTTACAGCTAAAAGCATACAACATCATGTAGAAATGGAAGATGCTATCACTGGCATGACTGTATTTTCTTAAAAAGAAAAAGTGCTGTAAGCTAACATCATGTTCTGCAGTTAAGAGTAGCAAACTTCGTGGCTTATTTAAGTATTGGATGAGACTTCAAATCTTTTCCTAACAAGACTTACTGGTTTTCTAACAAAAGCTCACCTGTGGGCATTGATGGATCATCACTTAATCCAAAGGCGAATGGCAGGTTTTTCACCAGTTGTTATAAGAAAGGATCAGTTTATCCACCTGCTCATTTGGTTTCCAAAAAATATCCCTATTTTCAATGCACAGTCAGTACCAAAATTTGCTTTTCAATCACTGGTCAGAGAGTATAATCAAATTTTTCTCTCCTCTAACTGTAAATAAAAGCCTGGCTGAGAAAATCTCCATTTAGGAAAAATAAAATATTCTCTATTTTTTGGTAATTTTATTTTATTTTCTTAAACAATTTTTAATTTTATTTGTTTATTTTGAGAGAGACAGTGTGCATGCACGGGGAAGGCAGAGAGAGAGAATCCCAAGCAGACTCTGCACTGTCAGCGCAGATCCTGATGTGGGGCTCAATCCCACAAACTGTGAGATCATGACCTGAGCTGAAATCAAGAGTCAGATACTTAAATGACTGAGCCACCAAGGTGCCCCTATTTTTGGTAATTTTAAACTGTTATTAAAACAAATTAGATCATCAGAGTTTGCCATATAAGCTTGGTTCATAGAATCACCTTCACTCCATTGTATTAAATAATTCACCAAGTATGGTACATTGAAATGACAATGTGTTAGCTGTAAAAGTGTTACCAAGCAGAGCGCCTGGGTGGCTTAGTCAGTTAAGCATCCGACTTTCGCTTAGGTCATGATCTCGCGGTTCGTGGGTTCGAGCCCCGCGTCGGGCTCTGTGCTGACTGCCAGCTCAGAGCCTGGAGCCTGTTTCAGTCTGTGACTCCCTCTCTCTCTGACCCTCCCCTGCTCACGCTGTCTCTATCTCTCTCTCTCTCCTAGAAATAAATAAAATATTAAAAAAAAAAGTATTACCAAGCATAATGTGCACTAATCAAATAGGATCTCTTATATAGAATCTCCGATGAAAAATTTAGTTTAAAATTTATAATTGGAAAATGCTTCTGTCTCATATAATGAATTAGTTGAGGATTTTTTTCTCCCTCTCTTATTTGGTATGTTTAAACTTACTTTTTGTCTGGCTGTCAAGAAGTCTAGAGCCAAGTTTAGAAGTTTAGTCACATAACAACCTTAACCACTATTGTTAGCATCTTTGAATTCCTATTTTTTTTCTCATCCTTATTTTCCTTTCCGGATTTATTAGACTCTATTAACCATTCCAGCATCTTCTTTTTTAAGTTCATTGAATATTTTTGACAGAACTGTGGTATAAATTCAAGAATTTTAAAACTTAACCATCAGGCTGCCTTTACCAAATGACCATCAAGCCACAAAAGCAGCATTAAGCAACTACTAAATCAACCACGATGAAAGCAAATAAAAAATAAGACAACACTGCTATGAACTAAAGGATTTTATTTTCTTCTTACATTTGCTTCTATGAACAAGCATGTCATCTGAAGTTTGGAACATGTAAATTATATATTTTTAATACAATTAATTTGCATTTATCCTTGAATGGAGATTTGATTATTGAGTTAAAAATTACCCGAGTTATCTTTTCCTTTAGTGAGTAAAGTTGAGCATAGTCTTCCTTCTTTTCTCAGCTGGATAGCTGTTTCTAAAATATTAGCAGGAGGCTTTTATAAAGAAGATATCTTCGCAGACAACATACAATGACTTTTTCCTCCCTAAGACTGTTCAACTAGCAGCAGGGACCCTAATTTCTTTTATCTTAGTGAAGTTTCTTTGGCTCCCAAAGGAAGATGGTGCAAGTTGGAGCCAAGGTCCCATGATTAATGAACACATCTTTTCCCATGTGACAGCTCCAAGATGGCATTTATATTGCGTGAAGTGTATTCATTTCACAGAGGAAGAAGATGACTTGAAAAAAGATTTAAAAAACAAAAAATTCAGACTGACTTAGTTTGGTAGTCAAAATTCTAGATAGATTAGCAGAGAGAACTGACTGTGATTTTTTTTTTTCCATGTGTCCTTCTCTTCTGTATTCTTTGCATTAAAATTATTCAGGAAACCTACTTGCAGCAGTATGGTGTCATTAAGTGACTGAGAACACACACCAAGAGATTGTCAGGTCCTTTTCTGTGCAATGAAGAGCTCCCAGTGTGTCAATTAATGTTCAAGTTTTCTCTCCTGTATTTACTGCTCTAATGACCTGAGCCATTTGCTGAGGCCTCGCTTAGCAGACAAGAGCAGCAGCAGTGGTGACTTGGGGCTCTCACCATGTGTTATGTCTCGCTGATGTTGTTCAAAGAATCAAGACATTCTGAACATCCTTCAGTTCATTGTAGCTATAAGGATGGAAGCTAAGGGGAAGAATGACTAGAATAACTTTGGTGCCCAGCTCTATTGGGCACCTGCTTGGCTCCTGTCTTGATTCTGTCTTCTCTTTCAAGGAAAGTACTATGAGTAGACAATATAAAGAATGCTGAGAAGGTTGAAAACTGACAAGCATATTGCTAAGGCCTTGTATTGCTCAGTAATAATTCTTGCTTATCTATATTAGGTTATTTCATTAAATCTACTTTTAAAATAAAGCATTGTATCCTTTTAAAAACTTACAAACATGTCATTAATTCATTAATTAATCTTGACTCTCTTGGTTTGTTCATTCATTCATAATTAAGCNTTCAAAGAATCAAGACATTCTGAACATCCTTCAGTTCATTGTAGCTATAAGGATGGAAGCTAAGGGGAAGAATGACTAGAATAACTTTGGTGCCCAGCTCTATTGGGCACCTGCTTGGCTCCTGTCTTGATTCTGTCTTCTCTTTCAAGGAAAGTACTATGAGTAGACAATATAAAGAATGCTGAGAAGGTTGAAAACTGACAAGCATATTGCTAAGGCCTTGTATTGCTCAGTAATAATTCTTGCTTATCTATATTAGGTTATTTCATTAAATCTACTTTTAAAATAAAGCATTGTATCCTTTTAAAAACTTACAAACATGTCATTAATTCATTAATCTTGACTCTCTTGGTTTGTTCATTCATTCATAATTAAGTGTGTATTTGAATCTATGTGTCACAGACTAGGTTGACACAGGAATGGAGCAGTAGGGACAACTCAGTCTCCCATTAAGCAGTTTGTACACTAGTAGAAATATAGATTTTGAACAAGCGACTGCCCATGAGTTGAGTAATGTGAACTCCAAGTGCAAAGTGTAATGAAAGCTTATAGCAAAATGTTTTAGGTTAAGCATCCCAGAAGCAGACTTTAAGCTAAGAATTGTTGTATAAGGGAAGTGCTCTGCAGAGTAATCAGGAATTAAATGAAGGCAGCATGAGAAGAAGGGAGAAGAAAACAAGCAAGGACATAATTTCTGGAGGTACTTTTAGCCTGATGCTGCAAGGGAACTCTGGACAATAAATTACACCTCAGGATGTGTCCTGAGCCAAGGCAGGTGAGCTGAGTTTTCACCCTGCTACACCATCTGTCCCTTGTGAAGGTGTAGATATGGAGCAAGAGTATGGGCATGGTGGTGGTGAGAATGTGAAGTCCAGATGCTTTGAGCTTTTTACACAAGTGGCACAGGAGCCCGAGGGCAGAAGGCCAAAGAAGCATCACAGGTATAGCCCACTGGAGGTGAAATTGCATAAAGCTGGGAGGTGGGCAGACATAAATGATAAAGGGGGCCACACAGGATCTGGGTATGACATGAACAATTTCCATTAGGGTTGCATCCTCTGCACTGTTCTGACCTTTTGCATCTAACATTTAAGTCACAGCTTCTTCCGGACGGTGGTCATCATAACTTCTAGGGAAAAACTTATAAGGATTAACAGGACGAGCTACCACCCTTATGGCTGCGATGGGTCCCAAGACTGTGGTTGATTTTCATTATCTTTTCCCTCTATCACCTCTTTTAAATTCCTCTCCATCTTAGCTAGCACTTCTGCTAGTCCAGGTGGCTTACCAGGTGGTGGGACCTGTATTTTCACCTTTCCTTTTCAGTTTTGGAAATTTTTATTGTCCTATTCTCAAGCTTAGAGATTCTTTCCTCAGCTGTATCAAGTTTATTAATGAACCCATCAAAGGTATTCTTCATTTCTGTTAGTGTTTTTGATAACTAGTTGTTATTTTTTATTCTTATAGAATTCTATATCTCTGTGTTCACATTATCTGTCTTTTCTTGTATGTTGTCTACTTTTTGCATTAACTCCCTTAGCATGTTAATCGGTTTGTTTTTTAATTACTGGTCTAGGAATTCTAACATTCCTGTCCTTTCTGGCTGGTTCTAATGCTTGTTCAGTTTCTTCAAACTGTGTTGTTGTTGTTGTTTATTTCTTTCAGTAGGTCTTGTAAATTTTTTTGTTGAGAGCTGAACATGTCGTACTAGACAAACGGCCTTTAGGAATGTAGGGGTGAGGTGTGAGGGGAGTGGAAGCAGCCCAAAGTCTATGATTAAGTCTCAGAATTATAGTGAGCCTGAGCCCCTGGACTATGAATTTTACTAGTGCTTCTCAACATAGTTCTTATTTTAGGGGAGACAGAATGGCTTGAGGGGGCAGTTGGGTATTCCTTCCTCCATTAGGCTGTGCTGTGATAAAACCCCAGCAGGTTAGGCTCTGGTGTAATAGTTTCCCCTAAAGGCAGGCCTTACTAAGAGCAGAATGCTCTGGTATTTTTAAAAATGGTCCTTTCTTCTTCCCTGCTGAAAGTATGAAGAGATTTTTCTCTGATGTTCACGGTGAGTTCCTGAAAGTAAAACTCACTAAAATGTGTGGGTGCCCCAAGTCTGGGTCCCCTGAAGTTTTAAACTCAAACTTGCCTGCCCTGAGGCTCCAGTAATTCATCAGTTACAGGTCAGGTTTTCCTACCCTGGCATTGGTTTCCATGGCGCTTCTGCTCGTGGATTCTTCTCCAGTGAGCTGTGATTCTGTGTATTCATCTGTCTGTCTCCCCAATTTTGAATACATCTGTTTGCCCCGTGACCTCGCTTCTCTAGTGGATATAAGAAGAGTTGTTGAATTTTCGTCTGGTTCAGCTTTTTACCTGCAATGGAGTGCTTACTTCTGAGCTGCTTACATACCAGGTAAGCAACCAGAAGCCCAATCTCCACTTCTTATCAGACTTCTTGCTCCGCTGAAGTCTACTCTTTGTCTACGTGTTGTACAGGTGATGACATCTCCATCCTGCTGGTTGCTTACGCCAAAACCTCAGGGCTGTCTTTGGCTTCTCTTTCTTTCTTCTTTGTATCAGCCTGTCAGCAAATCCCACAGCATTACCTTTAAACATATCTATCATCCTAGCACTTGTCATTGTCTCCACAACTACTTGCCTGGTCTGTGCCACCATGTGCTCGCACTGGGACATGGCAGCAGCTTTCCATCTGACCTTCCTTGGCGCCTTGCCCTGACTGTCTGTTGTCACCACAGAGCAGCCAGAGTGAAGCCGTTGTGATTTAGGTTAGATCACGTCACTCCTTGCTTCAAAAACATCCAAAGGCTTTCTGGAGAAAATCCAAAGTCCTTCTGGGGGCTTGCAAGTTCCCCTATCATCTTCTGACCTTTTCTTCTCTTCCTTGTCCCCTCACCCACTCCATCATAGAAGTATCTCTCCTTTCTGTGGGATCCCCACTGCTAACTTCTTTGACTCCTTTAACCCTTTCCTCAAAAGTCACCTCAATGAAGCCTCTCCTCCCCACCCTGGGTACAACTGCAACTACGTCCACTCTTGTTCCATTTTTCTGTGCCCCATCTTATTATTTTGACCATAGCACTAATCAGCTTTTTTGTATACAAACATACCATTTACTTTTTATTTGCTAAGTTGTATATAAAATATAAGCTCATGAATTCAATAGCTTTTTCCAGTTTGTGTCCTGAGTGCCCAAAACAGTGCCTGGAATGTGGTAGGTGCCTAATAGGTGGGGGGTTTTGATGAATAAATTAATGATTGTGGTCTTCAAGTAGATTTTTAAAAATATCAACTGCAAAATTAACATAGCAGACAAAGGAGTCCAAAAAAAGTCAATGGGACGGGAATTAGATAAAACCTTTCCAGTGGCCAAAAGCAAAGAAACTAAACTGATAACAACAGAAGCAAAATCCTATATAACCAATAAACCACCACAACAAGGGACAACAAAAATCCGTCTTTGTGCTGCCATAATGTGTTTTATCACTGTAACTGTTGATTCGCATTGTAAGTTCTCCTATGGAAAATATTCCCGTGGCAAGATGTTCAGTTTCTAGCTTATGATACGAACCTATAAAAACAACATCAGAACCACTCCCAGACCACAGAAAAACATAACAAATAGAATTTTGTAGCATGCAGGTGATTATATATATTGCTATAAAGAAGAAAGTAATATATATGAAGCTATATATCCTATTCATTTTAAAATTAAGCAATTTAGGGGTGCTTGGATGGCTCAGTCAGTTAAGAGCCTGACTTCGACTTATGATCTCGCAGCTCCTGAGTTCGAATGCCACATCGGGCTCTGTGCTGACAGCTCAGAGCACGGAGCCTGCTTCAGATTCTGTGTTTTCCCTTCTTTCTGACCCTCCCCCCACCTGCACTCTCTGTGTGTCTCTCTTTTTCTCTCTCTCTCAAAAATAAATAAACATTAAAAAAAGAAAATCTATTAAAATTAAGTAATTTATAGCAAAGAAGGAACAAATCAATTAGTACTAATGCTTTAAAAATACTACAATCTATTTTTTTCTATCAGCATTTGAAATTAAATACTCATAGCATACTGACACTTTATATGCACATGTTAACTTATTTTGTCACTTCTGACAAGATTTCAATCCTGAGTGAAAGATTTCAATCCTGAGTGAAAGATCAATGGCATCCAGCAGGGATAGTCTTTAATTATCATTTCTTTCACAGTCTAAAGGGACTGTTCTGACTAGAGAAGCAACTAACATTTTATTTTGACAGTTATTTGAATTATAATAAAGAATAGAATGCTCTTACACAATACATTTACGGTTTTGGAGACGCAATCTGTTGAGAAATGCATTTTGTGTAGCTTCAGTCGAATTCAGCAGGGCCTCTGCAAAGGAGGGAAAAAAAGGGAGTTATTAGAAGATATACAAGCCTTTTCATTTTTAAAGTGGTGCTTTTGGTCTTTGATCATACTGTATCACAGTTACATCACACATGCTTCACGTACCAGTCATCTTACCTGGAATGAGCCACTTCTTTTTTCACTGCTAAGTCAAGCCTTCTTCATTTTCAATTCCCCCTCCAAAGTTGTGCAAACAGTAAATGATAATTTTATTATTATTATTTCTGGTGTGTGTATACGTGTGTGTGTGTTGTAAGCGACTATTGTGGAGCCTCTTGTGTCTCTCTCCTACTTTAGGACCAACTCTGAAATTTTTCTTGAAAGTCTCTAGAAGATCACATGGATGACCCCATGATGAAAAACCCCATTACCACTTCTCAAACTTCTTATTTAATGTACCAAAGCCCTGTGGGGTTTAGGATTAAATGAGGTAGGCTTTGGCACTCCCATTGTATGTACATGGATTCCTCTGTTATGCAAAAGTTGCTTGTGTTAAATCCAGATTCCTTATAAGGGTTTACTCTTTCCCCTTCCCCTCTCAATAATTACTACCATGGAATTGGAGTGGATCGGGGCTGGGCAGGTGGAAAAAAGTGAGTAAAAGATACCACACTATGCTTAGGATTTGCTTAATGTGTGTCAAGCTTGCCTTTTTCCCTTAGAAATGACATTCTTTTTTTTTTTTTTTAAGATTATTTATTTATTTTGAGAGAGAGAGCGAGAGAGAGAGAGAGCATATGAGCAGGGGAGGTTCAGAGAGAGGGAGAGAGAGAGAATCCCAAACAGCTCTGCACTGGCAGCACCCAGCCCATCACAGGGCTCAAACTCAAGAACCAGGAGATCGTGACCTGAGCTGAAACCAAGAGTCAGATGCTTAACAAACTAAGCCAACCAGGCACCCCTCAAAATGACATCCTTAAACTGAGGCTGTAGGCCCTGCCTGGGTCTGAACACATTGCAGTGGATATCCGGGCCTTTACCAAATTTGTATAACATTTTGTGAATTTATCATGGGGCTTTTCAAAATCCCCCAAAAGTGAATTATCATAGCAAGTTAGCTTTCTGTCGTCTATGTCTAGAGTGCTCATCCCTCCAGTTTCGCGAACATGCTGGGAAATATATGAATTGGGTAAGTTTTGGTTCAAACTGGAGCAATTCTCCACTTCTACCCCCAACACCTTATTAGGACACAGGACTCGGTAGGTGGCTAGTTGGAACAGGAGGTGATATCTGATGATGTTCAGGAGTATTGCTCTGGAGATGCGCAGAAGTGGACGCAAGTCCTCCCCTGTCACTTTCTGGCTGACTAGCCTTTGGCAAGTCACATAACATATCTAAGCCTGAATTATGAAATGATGTAAACACATATGTATCTCATAGGGTGATTGTGAAAAACGTGGGGGGGAAAAAGTACGTGCTTCAGAATAAAAACAGCCACTTAAAAATATATTGATGGAAGATTGCCTGAATGACCCCCTTATATCTCTTCCCTGACTTCCCTGACTTTTACTTATCCTCGATAATGCTCAAAAGACTGAGAGGAAATAACAGCTAAAAACTGGATCCAGATACAAAATGTCCCCTGTACCTACACATCTTTCCAGTCCTCCCACACAAAGCAGAAGATACTAAGAACTTAGCACTAGATATTGAGAAATACATACTTAAGCTTTCTGTGCCTTTACCAAACTCAGATCCCCCTAGATTGGGTTCCTCTTTCATTTTACCAGTTTGTATGTGTAAAAGATTATTAGTAATAGCTTGTAAACACATTTAGGACAAGCAGTTTTGTTCTTCTTTTTTGCTACCAAGCACATTATCTTATAGTGAGATTTGAAAAACATGTACTGAGTTCTGATATTGCAGCAGGCACAGTATTAAATGCTGATAAGTATGAATAAATGTTA
Source organism: Crocuta crocuta (assembly GCF_008692635.1). Classification (NCBI taxonomy): domain Eukaryota; kingdom Metazoa; phylum Chordata; class Mammalia; order Carnivora; family Hyaenidae; genus Crocuta; species Crocuta crocuta. The sequence continues at coordinate 16,656,850 of NW_027530368.1, read as the reverse complement.
GTATATTTCTAGAAAAGTGAATGAAATCATGTTGGTGGTTAATAGCCACTGTCTTTTAAAGACAGGATTTTCTGTAAATGTCAGCATTATTGGGAGCCAGGTGTCTCCATGTTTAAGAAAATTGGAAAGGGACGATGCTTTCCAGCTGGATGGTCCTGGCTTCAATATTCAGCTGTTTAACAGGGTAACTATTAAAAACCCTGTGCCAATGCCAGTGGCAGGTGCCTCTCCCTACCCGCAGATTTCCACTGCACCCTCAGTTCTGAGGAAACATGATTGCACATAGTTGGCTTACAGCACAATGACTAGTCTTGTCTTTAAGGAAGAAAATTCTTTTCCAGTTGGAATAGAATGGGAGCCTTTCTTCCACCTGACTGATGCCACCAGCATGGTATGGATAGTTGGATCCTCTAAGTTGGCTCCCTTCTTGCCATCAACCTCTCTCTTAGTCTGTGTCTTTGTCTTCCCCAGATCCTCACAGATGTCTCTACGGACAAACCCCCATATGGGCTCCATCTCAGGTGGAATTCCTGACTGAGGGAGGAAATGCATCAGTCCTATCCCACGTGGGACCAGCCTTAACTGCTTGAGTCACGTGACTCTGTAGCAGTCAGATGCAGAGTTTCATAACACAGGGGCGTGCCTTTGAACTTATCCCATAGGATCACACGTGTATTTAGATTTTCCACCTTTGTCAGCATATCTCCTTCTAGAACTGAGAGCTATCACTGAGGATTGGGTTCTAGTTTAATAGTTTGTCCCAGCTAGTTTTCATTGTAATACGTAGAAATCTTGGTCATGTTGGATTGGATTTGGCCTTGGAATATAAAGCGGATTAAACTTCAGTATTTTATTTATTTGGGAGATTGGAGAATAAGGCTTTGTTATTTTGCTCCTATTTTAGTAAGTTGACCTATTATATATGATTTGATTCTGTTGGAAGAGATTCACTAGACTTTGATTAGGTAACGTATAATAGTTCGTGGTTCAGTTGAATTCAAAGAACTAGATGGGGGCTTTTGGTACAGACGGTCAGAAGAGTTTTCTACTTTTGTTCTCCAGCCTTACCTACATCACAGATACATGACAACACACTGTAAGGATGTTTCACATTCCTGAGCAGGCAGGCCTGGTCCTATGCAGTTGTAAAGTCACGGATGGCACAGCTATGCCTTGAAAAATCAGTCTTAGAGTAAAAAGAAATTGACATCTTTTATATGGAGGAGTTGCCTTCCTTTCAAAGAGCAGGCACCTGGTATTCTTCATGAATTTTTGCTTTTTGGGTTAAACATTACAAGAGGTAAGACCTCTTCATGTTCTTTGGAGAACTCCACTAGTACCTGCGTTGCTAGTATAAATCGAAAGACTGAACCCCCCAGAGACACAATAAAAAGTATAAATGTGGCAAGTGGCCACAGGGGCCTCAGACTATCTATCACTCTCTGGGAAGCCGCAGATTGAGGGAAGCACAGCAGAGCAGGGCAGAAGTGGAGCCACAGTGTCTGCTGTCTCCTTCTTGGCAGCAGATGAGGCATCAATGATCTGAGGGATGCTAGGGACTTGGAGTACAGAAGTTTCCAGGCCCTGTTGCTCTGACACCCAAGCTTAAAAGGTGGGGAAAGCAGAACTCTTTGTCTAGGCCTTCCAGCTTGGATTATGGTATGTCTAGAGAGCCTCAGGGATTTCCTAGTGGAATGTCAAGGCTCTCAGTATGAGAAATGAATAGAACTGAGAGCACACCAAAGCGTTTTTGGTCGTGAAGTTGCTAATTTTATTCTGGTTCTTCTGGAAACCCACTTGTAAGAAGCAGCATGAAAGGCTGTTGTCAGAGATCAGTGGTTCTTAAACGTTCATGTGTAGAAGAATCATGTGAGTGGTTTTTCAAAATGGGCCTCACATCAGAAATTCTGATTTGGTAGCTCTAGTTCATGAGTCACAAATATGTATTCTGAATAAACACCCTGAGTAATTCTGATCTGACAGTTTAGACAGTTTGGAAAACACTGGGAAAACAAAATCTAAATGCTTATGACTTCAGTGCCCTCATTTCCCAGTTTAGGGAGACATTCTGGAAAACAGACTTTTTTTTAAGGTACAGATAATGGAGGACACAATTCTGAGATTATCCCAAGAAGACCACCTACCTGTAAACTGTTTTCTGACTACCAAAACAAGCACCTGGGGGTGGCTCTGTTGGTAATGTCAGAGACACAGGACAGAGGAGTGCTATTATAGCATGTTGTGTATTTTCTGGTGCTGATCTATCTTCCCAAGGACTCTCCATCACTAGATATGGGAGAGTGGCCTGAACCGGAGTCAGGGGACTTCAAATACATATGAGACCCTTGGCTGACTCAGTCAGTAGAGCGTGCAACTTTTGATCTCAGGGTCATGAGATCAAGTCCCATGTTGGGTATAGAGATTAATAAAACAAATATATGCAAAATTGAGCAAGTCAGTTCACTTTTCTGAATCCTAGTTTCTTCATATGTAAAATTAGAAGGTTGGTCCAGATAATTTTTGGATTCTTTAAAATCCTGTGTTGTGTTTGTGTGCGAGTATATCTTCTTTTAATAAGTTTTTCTGAGTATCTCAAAGAAAGTGAGGTTAGTAATATTCCTACATCATTGCCATGTCATTGTTGTCATCATCATCATTTTCTTCCCCAGAGAAGAAGTTGTAGAATGCTTGTGAGGTCAAGAAAGTGAGCTCTCAGTTGCTAAGGTATCAAAATCTTTATCTGTTTCAAATTTAGCAAATCTCCCTCACCTGTTGGACATTTTCTTCCCATATTCCCATTTGGTAGCATATATTTTATTTCTCTTCTAGATTTGGTTACCATAATGCTATGTGTTCAGAAGGTAGCAGAATATAGTCGGAGACAGGATAGCATAATTGCTAAACATGCAGACTTTTGGGCCAGAAAGACCAGACCAGATACAGATTCCTGTTTCCGAAATTTACTGGCTATTTAAATGACTAAAATACTCTAAGGTTAATTGCTTCATTTATAAATTTGTATAATGATGGGTAACTATTTGGTGAGCTGTTGTGAGACTTGGATGAGATAGGGCTTATGAAAAATTTTGTGCAATGCTTGACATACAGCAAGAGCTCAGTAAGTACTAGTTTTTTTGTTTATGCCAGAGGTTCTCAACTCTGGTTGTACAGTAGAATCACTTGGGGTGTGTTTATTACATTGCAATATTTGTGTTCCATCGAAGACTAATTAAATCAGTAGTTCTGAGGTTGGAGTCAGGGCATAGGTATATTTTGATAGCTTCCCAGGTGATTCTGTGTGTGTGTGTGTGTGTGTGTGTGTGTGCCAGTGGTATTTGCCAAGTGTCATATAGAAATCAGAGACGAGAGAATTCTTTTGGCCTCTCATGTATATATGACTGTTAGACATGATCAACACAGCTGATACAGATCTCCCCAGAGACACAGCAGAGAGGCTTTTGGTAATCACTATACTGTCAAGCCTTAACTAGTCCCTGGCTCCTGCCCCAGAGGCCCAGGTCATTATGTAGTAGCAAGAAAACAAGACATGTGTTGAAGAATCCATTTTAGCCTATGGACTCCAATACAGTGTTCTGAATTTTGTGATCTCTGGTTTTGAGGGAGATTTTGCACAATCTGCCTGGTCCGATTGTTATCAAAAGGAACACAGCACAACAACAACAAAATAACCTAGTATATCTGTGAGAGCTATGTAAGGAAGACATTTTCCTGAATGTGAGGGAAGATGGATGTGGGTCACTAGGGGGTTCAGTATTGTGTTTCCCTGGCTGCTGATTCCATGGTCCAACTCGGAGTACAGTACAGGCCCAGTGAAGTTGATTAAATTTGGGGGGACCTTCCCTTGAGTGCAGGCCATGAGGGGCTGTGGTAGGAACCCCTCCCTAAGGAAAGAGAGAAAAAAAGAGGAGAGAAGACTTCAAGGTCATCTAGATATGCGCCCAGGTGCCTACATCCCCCCTGGCCTTGTAAACTGAGACAACTTAATCAGACTGCATGTTTATGGGTGTTACCATATATGGGAGACAAAGAAATAGAAAATGCATTAAAAAAAACTATGCCATGTGATGTGGGCCACTCAGTTCTTTGGGTACGAACCCAACTGAGTGGTGCCGGCATGAATAAAGTTGCTTCCTGGAAAGAAAAGCCTCGGGGTCACGACTTTGGTTGCCCTAGCCTTGGGGAAAGCTCTGTTTCCAGGCTCTGGCCTCTACTCCTGTGACCCTAAAGGATTTTTCAGTTTGAGTCTGTCTGAACAGGTAAGGCAATGCCAGGCTCTCTAGAAGCTTTTAGAGACATATGGCTGTACTTAGCCAGGGCTCACCTCAGGTTCCTGAAGCTCTAACAGGAATTTAATAAATGAAATGACACCTTTTGCTTGGAATGAGCTGAATCAGCACATACTCATTGAGGTAAGACAACTGCATCCATAATGTACTCGGGGCTCTGACTCTCCCTTTCACCACAGGAGGCTCCAAACATTTCTGTCACAGGCTCCAAATGTGTGCATTCTATCCTTACTGGAGGGTGGGATTTGAAGGCTACTGTTGAAATATGGAGTGGAGGGAAATTGAATGCCTGTGGATTCAAGGAGAGCTGAAGGCAGTGTTGGGCAGTGAGAGGACCATCCATGCCTAAGGGGTGGGTGGAGAAAGACTGCAATGGGAAACCATAAAGTTGGTGTCCTACCTTCTTAGCAGCCCTGCCTCTTCTGGTTCCAAAATTAGATAGTGCTAGTTGACCTGAAATACACAAGTAACCCAATCAGCAAGTAACCCTACCAGCATTTTTCGTGGGGATCGATATCAACAGTAAAACCCAGGGGCGCCTGGGTGGCTCAGTCAGTTTAGTGTCCGACTTCAGCTCAGGTCATGATCTACCGGTTCGTGGGTTCGAGCCTCACATTGGGCTCTGTGCTGACAGCTCAGAGCCTGGAGCCTGCTTCAGATTCCGTGTCTCCTTCTCTTTCTAACCCTCACCCACCCACACTCTGTCTATCTCTCAAAATGAAATAAACATTAAAAAAGAAATTTAAAAAAACACCAACAACAGTGAAATCCAGATGTTAATGGTGACAATGTACCACAAGTTGAGGATATGCCTTACAATGAAACGAACATAAAGGTAAAGAGGAGAGTAAGGGAGGAAGAGACCTGAGGATTCCTCTGTGGCTGAACCTGCCCCAACGCTTGGTCTTCCCACTACCGTGACCCATTCGGTTCCCTTTTTAGACCAAGCGAGGTGAATAGTTTCTGACACAGAAAGCCCCAAATACAATCCATTTGACAATTTGATGAGAATTGGCCCGCCACAGGGCAGTAACAATAGAATTTTTTCGTCAGAGTTTCCCTGAATAGGCTGCCTCTCCTAACAGGAATGTCCTTGAGTAGTACAGTTCACAGAACGATTACCTTTGTAGGCAGTTTTCTATGGTCTGCTCCTCACATTTATTCCGCTCTGGGGGATTGAAAGCTCCTCCGTTGCATTCCAGATTTAGACTCAGAACACCTAAATTCAGGTCCTGATAGAGGCCTTGTTTCTACCCACTTTCATTCGTTTCAGCTGAGGCAGCTTCCCAGTTAAGTGTTGTCTTGTAACTGGCCCTTGCATAAAAGGTGAAGGGGGGCACAATCCGGACCAGAGCAGGTAGTACCTTCAATGAGCCCCCAGATCCGTCCTACCTCCTTTTCACAGGAACCCAGTGCTGACATTGTTTGGACCCAGAAGCTAAAATTATCCATCAGGGGATTATTTCTCTGGAGGTAGAAAGGGGTCTTTAGGAAAAGACATACTACAGATGACTGTGATTAAATAGAGCTATGTAGAGCTCATTAGAAGATGAGTACTGAAAATAGGTTTTAAAGGAATTTAGCCCACCCCTCACCAGCAGCCTGGGGTGGGTGTGCACTGTTTCTTAGATTGATTTAGAGAGGCGCCGTTTATAAGAGGCAGCTTTCTAAACAGTCCAGGCTGGGAAGAACCTTAGAGTAAATGTCAGGCTGACAAGTGATTCTAAACCTGGGGTGATTTACCCCCTCAGGGGACATATGCAATATCTGGAGGCTTTTTGGTTATCACAGCTGGGGAGGGGGTTGCTACTGCCGTCAGTGAGTAGAGGATGGAGATGCAACTAAGCATTTTACAGTGCACAGAGCAGTTTCTCAGATTATGTGGCCCTAAATGTTAATAGTGCTGCAGTAGAGAAACTGGGCTAATGCTGTTAGGGATACTTGGGAGACATGGGGAGATCAAGACAGACACCCTTTCCAGAGGGTCAGAGGTAGGATTAATGCCGGACCAACTGAGATTTTGTAGTTAAGGGAAGAAAGTGTTAAAAGGAGTACAGGTTAGGAACACCGGTTCTGTGATAGCAGTGAGGTGTCCGTGTCCATTGGTCTTGTGTGGGAAGGTTGAGCTTACTTAAGGGTCCAGAGTAGATTTTCTTTCATTGTTTTTATTCATGGATAACATGCTAAAGTAATTCACTAAGCTATTTCAATAAAGGAAAATAATTATAAGCACCACTTTTTCATTCTTTTTGTATTCTCAGTGCCTGGCACAGACTAAACTCAATAAGTGCCTGTTCATTGAATAGAAATGAACGAAATGATAGACCCCTTCTGCAAAACATACATATGCATTTTCCATATAAATATAAGAATATTTACATATATGAGTGCATATATATTATTTTGCACACATTGGAGGCATGAAATATGAGTATTTATTAACTGTACATTTATTACCTGAGACCTAGAGTCACTTAAACTTTAAATCTTAGACTTCTCATAAACACACAAAAAGATGATATGATAATATTAATATTGATATTATAAGTTTTCTTTAAACTTAAAAAAATTGAAATATATCCACATGCTGTATATTTACCTTTTTAAAATGCACAATTCAGTTGTTTTCGATATATTGAAGACTTTGTGCAATCATCTTCACTATGTAGTTCAAGTACATTTTCATCTTCCCAAGGAATCCCTGGTCCCGTTAATGGGCCCTGTTTACCACATCCTTTGGCGACTACTAATCTATTTCCTTTCTCTATGGATTGCTCTATTTTGAACATTTCATATAAACATAGTCATACAGTATATGGCCTTTGGTATCTGGCTTGTTTCATTTAGCATAATGTTTTTAAGGTCCATTGATTATAGAATATATCAGCAATTCATTCTTTAAAAAATTTTTTTTTAATTTTTTAATGTTTTATTTATTTTTGAGAGAGAGAGAGACAGTGTGAGCAGGGGAGGGTCAGAGAGAGAGGGAGATACAGAATCAGAAGACAGGCTCCAGGCTCTGAGCTAGCTGTCAGCACAGAGCCCAACGCAGGGCTTGAACCCGCAAACTGTGAGATCATGACCTGAGCTGAAGTCAGACGCTTAGCCGACTGAGCCACACAGGTGCCCCTAAAAAAATATTTTTTAAGTTTATTTATTTTGGGAAAAAGAGAGAGAGCACAAGTAGGGGAGGGTCAGAGACAAGTAGAGACAGAATCCCATGCAGGCTCTGCAACATCAGTGCAGAGCCCGATGCAGGGCCTGAACTCACGAACCTTGAGATCATGACCTGAGCTGAGCTGAGTCAGATGCCCAACCGACTGCGCCACCCAGGTGCCCCCATTCTTTTTTTTTTTTAATGCTTAATAATAGTCCATTGAATATACTACCTTTTGTTTTATCAGTTGGTGGATATTAGGATTATTTTCACCATTTGGCTGTTATGAATAATGCTGTCATGAACATTTGTGTGAGGGCTTTTTGTGTGTACATGTTTTTTATCCTCTTCAGTATCAACTAGGAATGGGATTAATTGGTCACATGATAACCCTAGATTTCCCCGGCCAAGCAACTGCAAACTGTTGTCCAAAGCAACTGTACCTTTTTACATTCTTGCCAACAGCGTATGGAAGTTCCAGTTCCCCCCGATTCCTGGCAATGTTTGTTACTGTCCCACATTTTCATTATAGCCATCCTAGTGAGGATGAAATAGCATCTCATTGTGGTTTTGATTTTTATTTGCCTAGTGACTAATGATAGGCATCTTTTCATGTGCTTGTTGGTCATTTGTATATCTTTTGAAGAAATGACTATTCAAGTCTTTTGTCCATTTCATAATTGGTTTGTTTGTATTTTTGTTGTTGAATTCTTACATGTATTGTGGAGAAATTTATACAAAAAACAAAAGAAAAGTAAAGAATAGTTGACCTATACATTGTGATGTGGGAGTGACTTCAGTTGGATACAAATTAGGAGAGGGGAGATGTGGCCAAGGACACTGTGTAGTATAGTGTTTTCCCACTGGTCAGAGGTCACAAACCATCCTATAGATGGCTGCTCTTTGGGTCAGGAGCTGTGCCTGGTACAAAGAGCTGTGGTATTACAGTCTAAATCACAGAAATCTACATATGAAATTAATTAGCTTATTTGTCTGAAGAGATGTTTAGACTACACTCAGAGTGTAGGTACAGTCCAATAATGATAGTTTTTTGAGTTTTTTATTTTTTTTTGCCATATGAAAAGAATGGTACTCAGAGATATGAAGGATTTTGCTCAGAGTTATATGAGGTTTGGTATTAGAACCAGGCCACCTGACTTCCCAGTTCAGCGTTCATGCTATATTGTCACACAATTTCTACCTCTTTTCAAGAAGATTTGATGAAACAACATTCTAGATCATACAAGGAGGTAATGATAGAAATAAGAAAGTGACTTTTTATATTGTTGGTCTTTGGGACTAACTGATGGAAAGAGAATTTCATCAATGTCACAAACAAAATAGTTATACTTGGACCAAAGGGAAGTGTTTTTAATCTACTAATGGCTCTATGACTGGACTCTCACTGGAACCTAGGTATATCTTCAGGCCACCATTTTGTCCTTAACTCATTGCTAGCCAATCTAGAAACTTCAAGGTCCATCCTTAATCAGCTCTTCTGTTGTCTCAGCTGTAAAGGATGAAGAGGTGAAGCTATCTTCCTCTGTCTTTGGCTGGAAAATCATCAGGGGCTCTGTTCACTAAAAGAGAGCTAGGATTGGTTTGCCTCAAGAATAAGGATTCATAATTTAGAAACCTCATCTCAGGCTTCATGGCCTTCCTTCTTTTAGTCCGCTTAAAAATTAGAGCTCAAGACTTGACTTTTTATCAGATCTGAGAGGACATGTGCTGTAAAAGAAAGGAGCTAAAGTCAGTTCTGCTACCTACTCTCTGGGTATCCTTTGTGATGTTATTTTGTACTTCTGAATCTTTACAACGGGGATAATATTGAGAATATTGTGAGCATTAAACTAGACAATTGTATGTCCTCAACCTAGAAGTATGTTTGATTTCTATGTGTAACACTGTGTTTTTCCTTCTATCCTTGTAAAACATCAGTTTGTAGAAATGAATTCTCTTGCCCATTTTCAAATGCAAAGTAAGGAAGCAGTTTAAGAGTTCACAAACTGCTCGGAATGGAAACATTTTCATTAGATTTGTTCGTTGGTAATGATATGTTGACTCAGTATTGTCCTGATTATCTTGGTGGTTTTTTAGCTGACATCAGAGCTGAGCTAAGACCAGAGAATAATTGGAAGATAAGACCAAGCAGCTTAAATCTACAAAAAAAACCAGGCATCACAGAGAAGTAAGAGAAGTCTCAGGGCTCAGGACCAAATACAACATTCCATTACTCCTTTAGTAATTATTTATTGAGCACTTCCTATGAGCTCAACACTAGGTGGGCTTGGCACTAAAGCTATAGTCACAAACAAGTCATGGTTTGTGGTAGATTTGTTGCTAGATTGACCCCATTTTCCACTCCGCCCTGTATCCACACCTTTTGAAACGGGACCTTGCAGCTGGTTGTTTCTTCCTGAAGCAGAGAATGCTTTCCACCCCTTGAATCTGACATGGCCTTGGGACTGATTTAGGTCAACAGAATGTAGCAAAAGTGACGATATGCTAGTTAGCCCCAAAGTAGGTCTCAAGAGGCTATGAACCTATCCCTTTCTCTCTTGGAATCCTATCTGGGTGTTCTGTGTTGAGGGATGAGAGAGCACACAGGGAGAAACAAAGGACCTCAGCCCATAGCCAGTGAGCTTCCAGAGCAAAGCTGCTGACTGCAACTCCAAAAAAGAGTCAAGCTAAGATCAGAAGAATTATCAGGTGGCTTGTAGAATCATGGACCATCGTTTTAAGCTTCTATGTCTTGATGTGGTTTATTATGCAATGAGAGCAAACTGATCTAGAATTCCTGACCTCAAAAGGCTTTATAGTTACAGAAGCCAAACTTAGGTTTGCAGGGAAAAAACCCCCACATTAAAAAGCCTTAGAAGACGAAATAAAGCCATAATGCTTTCCTGAGTAATGTTCAAGGGACAGACTATTAGGTGTGACCAAAAACAAGGAAGCGTGTACAAATTGAGTAAAGATTTACTCCTTTTGTAGGGACAGGCAAAGAAATGCACTAACAGAAAGAACCATTAGAGTATGTCACATTATTAAATGTTATCTAGTGTGTGTTTGGTCATATTCTTTTTACCAGATGGTACTTACAGGCATAATTTCAGAACTGTGGCCCAGGTCTCGAGCCTAGAAGTTTCATGAAGTGGGTCCTGCTCTCTCTAGTTTAAATTAGGTCTCAAGACCTGGAGACTTTCTTCATGAGCTTGCCTTAAGAGTTGTAAATGCTTCAGCAAGTTCTTTTTTGAAAGAAGATAAAACATTTTAAATTATTCCGTGAGGTAGCATATTTTGATCCTTATGATAGTTCAGCATAAACCCCAAGTTTATTCCAAATATGGCTAAATTTCCTAGTAATATGGCAGATACTGTGGCTTCTCTCTAATTCATGGAACTGGGTCAAGTAGACTTCAGTATCCAAAACCTCTTGTAATACTACAGCCCCACTGTGATAAGCAAAGTTCCGACAATAAGCAAGTGACTGATTGAGGCTTGAGATCTTTATTTTATGGGGATTTTCATTGTTAACAATGTTTTTTGTTGAAGGATTTGGCCAGTATACCAATTTCAAGGTCAAATTTGTCTTTCACCTGAATATGAAATTGTTTTACACTGTCTTCAAATATTAAGAGTGCTACTGCTATTTCTACCACTCTCACACACATACCTGCTCTATAACACTACTAAATGCCTTGCACTGTGCTATTTATATGCAATCCCACTTTCCTTATAAACTTTTGAGGTTGATATAGTATTATTATCTCCATTTTTCAGATGAGGAAATTGAGGTTAAGAACAACTTAGGAAGCCACTTAGAATTACATAGATAATGACAGTATTACCCTGTATGTGAAGTCAGGATTCCTCAGTCTGAATCCAGTTTTCTTTCCACTATTCTTCTGCCTTCTCTGTAAAATAGAGACGGAATGTCTCTCCTACCATCCTCATAAGGTAGAGGAAGAGTCAAACTATATAAATGTTTTAAAATGTAATTTCAATATAATGCATTAAGTGAGCCTGACAGGTGACTTTGAAGAGACCATAGGGGAAAGGGTAGAGATGGAGAAAGAAAAAAGGAGACACTGATGATGCAAAGAATAGAAAGCCACCAAACATCCATTCATTCATTCACTCATTCTGTGTGTATTAATTGAACACTTATGCACCAAGCACTCTTCTAGGCACTGAGAATACAGTGAGGACAACATCTCTGCTCTTCTGGAACTAATTTCTAAGTAGAAGATTCATACTAGAAACAATTAAATAGGGTCTTTAATAGCTGTGACAAATTATTTGGATATATTGAGTATGGTGATGTGATAGAGCCCAATGGAAGGGACTAATAGTTAATGGTCAGATGACTGCTAAGAGGAGGAGACATGTAAGCCCCCATACCAAAGTTTCTTTCATGAGGATCCATGATCCTCCAGCTGGATCTTCTGTTACTTTCTCCCTTGCTAATCGTACTCCAGCCAGTTACCAGGCTTCCTTTCAAGGAAAATTATGATGCACACAGTCTTTCTTTTACTCCTGTTCTTTCTATGCCTGAGTCCTCCTCATCCTTCAGAAGGACGTCTTCTCCTTGGAGAAGCCTTACGTGAATGTTTCCCCTAAGTCAGGCCCCTTTTGTATTCTGAATTTCAGCACTCTTTGTTTTCTCAGAGAATTTCTTATGACTTCTGACCGACTTGTTCAATTCCTTGTATGATACCTTGCTTCTCTATCAGTTACAAAATTCTTATTCACTGGCTTCTCCCTAACATTTGCCCCAGTGTCTGGTGCACATGTGTGCCCCTAGCATGTATGTTCAACATGTACGTTGAATGAATAAAAGAATGAAATGCTTACTGTATGCCAGCCATGATCTCAAGCACTTCATATTATCTTTCTCAATCCTCTAAAATTTCAGTGACGTAGGTAGCAATATGACTCCTAGTTGGTAGATAAGTGAACAGAGTAAAGCAGCTTAAGTGACTGCTTCAATGACACATCGCTAGGAGGTAACAAAGATGAAACCTCAATCCTGGGCTTTTTAATTCCAGGGCTCAGAATCTTCACCATTTTATTGCTTTCACCACCTGCCAACTTGGGAGGCATTTCTTTGCATTGGTTATACTTTCTTGACTTTGCTTTTCTCTTTAGATTCTGAAATTTTTGAAAGCTCCCTTCCTATATTATTCAAAATGACTGCCCCAAGCAGAATACATGCCAGTACATATGGGTGGTAGTAAGAGGTCTTGGAAATTTTTCTGCAAGTAGCCAAGTCAGAAGTTTACCCTTTTATTATTTTTTTAAATTTTTAATGTTTTATTTATTTCTGAGAGAGAGACAGAGAGAGAGAAGGGGGGGGAGAGAGAGAGAGGCAGTGTGAGCAGGGGAGGGTCAGAGAGAGAGGGAGACACAGAATCTGAAGCAGCTTCCAGGCTCTGAGCCCGACGTGGGGCTCGAACCTACTAACCATGAGATCATGACGTGAGCTGAAGTCTGATGCTCAAAAGACTGAGCCACCCAGGTTCCCCAGAAGTTTACCCTTTTAATCTGAGCTTCTTTTTGAAGACCTCTCTTAGCATGTGTTATTGAAGAAGATTGACCAAAAACACAGCACTGTATATGTTATTCCCTGAAAGGCTAGTAGATTCTAGTCATGGAAACAGGTCACTTACCTCATTTATAATCTTCACTCTGACTTTAATGGGGTGGGTATTTTCATTTCCATTTCACAGTTGAGAAATCAGACTCAGAGAAGCTAAGCGATGTGTTTAAAGTTACACAGGTAGTACTAAAGCTAGGTTTTACTCCCAGTTTTTGTCAAGATCCAAAGTTGGCATTCTTTCTAATCTTGTTATATATCTTCCCTTGCTTCTATCTGGCCAAGTTTTCTAAAAATTTAGAACTTAATAGTTATCTGTGTAAATGTTATACTAAATATACATAGATTCTTTTACCTCATTTTCAATCTGAAATGTTTTGAAGGCTATTTTATCCATGTGTTTTTATTTTCTGTTTCTTTATGCCTAATTACAAACAGGCAAAATTTTCTGTAAAGGGCCAGATAGTAAATATTTCATGCTTTGTGGACCATATATCTCTGTCACAACAACTCAACTCTGCTGATGTGGTGTGAAAGCCTTCATAGATAATATTCAAACAAATGAGCCTTCTGTGTTCCGGTAAAATTTTACTGACACCAAAATTTCCATTTTTATACATCATGTGTCATATAAATATATAAAAATTAAAATTGTAAATACGATGATATGTATGTAATAATAAATATTTAAAAATAAAAGTTAAAAGCAAAAATTACTCTTAGCTTGTGGGTTGTTCAAAAATGGGCAGTGGGCTGAATTCGGCCTGTGAATCCCAGCTTTTGATCCCTGAACCAGATCAATATTCTATAGGTTCCAAGATGGTTTGGATTTTCTTAATTTTTCTTAAAATTCCAAATTTCTTAAAATTCTTAAACCACTCTTGGATATGTTTTGAAGTGTGTAGCTCACCAATTAAGCAAATTTGAATTAAAGACACATGGTTTCTCTTAAATACAAACATTATATTTGCTCTTCAGTCGTCGAAAGGGAAAAGGCATTAGGAGAAAATATTTCAAAGATTAAAATTCAATTATAGTACTATTTTCAATGCCACCTACTGCTTAGAGGAGTCAAATCAATGAATTCACACCATTTATATAATGCCCTTCCTGCAGAGTTCTTTTACCTTTTTAATAACACCTTTGAATATGAAATAAATGTCAATGAAAGTGAGTGGAATACAAAGTGAGACGATTAGTAAAACAGGAATTGTCCATGATGAAATCAGGAGGCATTGGTAAAGTAAACAAGATCTCATATATTATTCACTTTTTATTGCCAGCAAGAATTTGATACTTGAACCACAGCCCTTTTCTCCAGATTTTTTAATCCACAAAGTGGATTCAGCTTTAAAGAGATAGGGTTTTTTCTTTTTAAATTTTTAATGTTTTATTTATTTCTGAGAGAGAGAGAGAAAGACAGAGAGAGAGAGCGTGAGCAGGGGAGGGTCACGGAGAGAGAGAAACACAGAATCTGAAGCAGCCTCCAGGCTCTGAGCTTGCTGTCAGCACAGAGCCTGACGCGGGGCCAAACCCACGAACCATGAGATCAAGACCTGAGCCAAAGTCAGACGCTTAACCGAGCCACCCAGGCGCCCCTAGAGATAGGTATTTTAACTTTTGATAAGAAGGGCTTAGCTGAATGTAAGCCAAGTTCACTCTGCCCCTGTCTGATGACCTGGAGTTTTAGCAGTGCTCAGGCTACGCTGCAGGAACTGGTCGGCTTGGCAGGTGGGTGGAAAGGGACTTGGCTGGAAGGAGTGTCATGCCTGGGAAAGTGGAAGGGGTTGGGAGCTGCCTCTCTCAGTGCAGAAACTCCTTAAATCTACATCCGGGCTTTAACAAGAGCACATTTCCTTCCACATTTGTGCAAAACATGCCATGATTCAGCCCCTTTAGGCTTGAGGTGAAGACAGTGTGGTTTACTACCTGGAAGGTCTTTCAACTAGGGGAACGGCAAGAAATTGTGGGTAGAGCAGCTGCTGGGCCAAAACTGTCCTCCGGGAGCTCTGAGGGCAGCAGACATCCACAGAGAGAAAGAAGACGAGAAAGACTGCAAGGTGAGCAGACTTCAGAGGGAGCCCATGATGGGACACTCGAGTGTCCCAGAAGTCACAGGTGAGGATACAGAAGCACCCCCACGGAGTACGCAGGGATGAAGAGCCAGGTACACTGAGTGGACATACCTAATAGGACTTCATCTAATTCCATAGGCTGGAATGGAGCTTGCTGGGTCCAGAACCAGATGAGGAAGCTCAAACCAGGAGTAGTTTTTGTGCTAGGTAGTAGAAGACTTCAAATGAAAAAGGCTTAATGTTTTTCTAGAGGATTTGCATTTAAGAAGACTGACAATGGTTAGATTTGAGCTTTTTAGAATTCAATTTCTTCACTTTTGAAGTAGGACGATAATAGCAGTTAATTTTCAGAGTTTTAGGAGAATTAAATGATATCATCCTTATGACGACCTAAGCATAATTCCTGGACTTAAAAATGTTCAATTAAAGCCAATTTTTCTTCTTACTGTTTACTATTACTAACATTAGTAATGAGATTTTTGCCTATGTTGTTCATACTGACTCTCAGAAGATAGCTACAGCTCCTGTCAAGATCTTATCCACAGGCAGTAGGAGACATTGGTTCCAGGAAGAGTCTGTTGAAAAGAAAAAAAATGTGGCTCGGGTGAGGGTTGGAACTTGACTTAAAGGCAGTTTTATGAAATCAGACATTCTCAACCCCAGGCTCTTTGCTGGGCGCATTATTTTCAGACTATTTTGGCTTAGTATGAATGCCCCAAGTTCATGATATTGCTAACCTCCCATGTCCCTCCAATTATTGCCTTTAACCTATTCAAGTGAGACACAGGCAGAGAAGAGAATTTAGAAGAACCACAATTTTCCAAAAGAGTAGTCGGGAAAGAAAAAGCTAACTAAAGTAGGATGTTCATAAAATGACCAGAACAAATTCATAGAAGGCAGCCAGGCCAGCAGGCAGCTTTAAGAGCTGATGGATCGCTATCACTTCCTCCTGGACACTATGAATGTGCCGGTTGCTTTTGGGCAATTGTCCAGAAACTAGCCTCCACAAGTCACTTGTTGAGAATGTACATCTTCCTCTCTAATAATTTGTCTTCATTTCCAATTATACTGGAAAGTTTATATTATTCTGGGCATTTAGTTTTAACTGTTTTTAAAATTATTTTTTAATTTTCATAATACGTTCATTATAGAAAATGAAAAACTGCACAAAAGCACAAAAAACTTCCATGATACCAACCCCAACAATGAAAGCTGTTATCATTGTCTTGGATTTTCAAATGAAACATTATTATTACATGTAATGGATCTTTCTTTACAAAGTGGTATCATGTGTACATACTTTCCTTTCCTTGAATGTTATTTTCCTTTTATAATGTGTAATGAGCCACAAAATTTCCACACCATTTAATATTCTTCTAGAACATGATTTTCATGGTTACATGAAATGCACCATAATTTATTAACCAATTCCCTATTTTTTGACATTGAGTTTGTTCCAAATTTTTCACTGTAATGACTGATCCTTGGATGAAGACTTCTATAAATAAATATGCACATCCTTGATTACTTCCTTATAATAAACTTCAGGAAGTAAATGTTTTGGAAGGAAGAAAATGTACACATTTTAGGTTTTATTTCAAAAATGTTTTATAGGAATATTGAATCAATATACATTCACTTTAGCATCACATAAAAACATTTACTTTCTAACACCCTGGTTAACACTAGTAACTGTGTGTGTGTGTAATTTTCAATTTGATAGGCAGTAAATGGCATTTTATGTTTTATACTATTTTTATACTTACTTTGGTTACTGATGAAATAGATTTTTTTCATATGATTAACTCATTTGTGTTTCTTCCTTTTCATATTGCTGGTCTGGGTCCTCTGATCATTTTCCTATTATTAATTATTAATCTATATAAGCTTTTATATCTTAAACTTATTAGCCACTGTTTGCTATATACTACTATATGATAAAATACATATACTTTATTTCTTCATAATTCTCATTGTATTTTAATTTTCCTTGTGGTTTTTAGCTGTATACAAGTTTTGCAATGTATGTAGTAAATATATCATGCTCCTTTCTGACTTCCTTTTCAGATTTTGATCTTACAAAGTCTTTTATCAGGGAGCCTGAGTGGCTCAGTCAGTTAAGCATTAGACTTCAACTCAGGTCATGATCTCACCAGGCCTGTGTCTTGCTCTCTGCTGTCAGCACAGAGCCCACTTTGGATCTTCTGTCTTCCTCTCTCTCTTCCCTTCCCTTCCTGGTTCTCTCTCTCTCAAAATAAATAAACTTTCAAAAAACATTTAAAAAGCATTTCATCAACTTTTAAGAAGATAAACATCACTTATATTTTACCTGTTATTTTATTAGGTACATTTCCCCACTCTGGCTCTTAAATCTATAATGTTATTTTATGACACTGGATTGCCTCTTATTCTTATATAAGTAGGTTGTGTTTGGGTCTGCTCCATCTTTAGTATCTTTCTTTTGTGTCTGAGTGCTGTCAATGCTGTGAGGATATGCTGGCATGGCACTGTTATCCATATTCCTGAATTGTCACCACTTGTCCTTATTTATCAAATTGACTGGCTTCTTTAAATTCCCCTAAAATTGCAATCTTGAAAATGTAATCCTACATCGTTTCTCCTGCACTTTTCTCTGCCTGGCAGAGTGTCTCGTGGAGTGGTTTTATTGATGCCTCTGGATCCATTTTGAGGAATTACAGATAAGGTGTGGACTCCAGTTGTCTTCAGGAGTGTGAGCTTCCTGGAACATCCCTATCCATCCCCTTGACAGGCATGTCTGTAGGCCTCAAAGTGTCCAATATTCTTATCTCTTTTTTAAGACTTATGTCAGTAAGGTTTTTATCATAGGATGATAATTTTGGAGGATGTTAAGGTTCAGATACATACTGTCCAAAGAATTCTAAAAATGAACTTTTCCCAAGATTTTCTGCCTTAATCCCTGTGATTGTGAATATAAAAAAAATCACACCCATGAATATGTTATGTTAATATGTCAAAAGGGATTTTGAAGATATAATTAAGATTGCCAAATAAGTGGTGCCTGGGTGGCTCAGTCGGTTGAGCATCCTACTTTGGCTTAGGTCATGATCTCACAGTTTGTGGGTTTGAGCCCCACGTCGGGCTCTGTGCTGACACCTAGCTCAGAGCCTGGAGGCTGTTTCAGATTCTGTGTCTCCCTCTCTCTCTGACCCTCCCATGCTCATGCTGTCTCTCTCTCAGAAATAAATAAAACATTAAAAAAAAAAACACCTAAAAAAAAAGGATTGCCAATTAATTGACCTTAAGAAAGGGAGATTTTCTTAGATTATCTGGTTGGATCTAATCTCATTCAATGAGCTCTTTAAAAGTGGAGAGTTTTCTCTGGCAAGCAGGAAAAGGAGAAGCAGACATCTGAAGCATGAAGGAGATTTGAGGCACAGTTGCTGACTTTGAAGTTGGAGGGGTCCATGTGCTAAGGAATGCAAAGCAGGCTTTAGGAACTAAAAGTTACTCCCAACTGACATCTAGCAAAGGAATGGGGACCTCATCTTTACAACTGCAAGGAAGGGAATTCTGCCAATCATCTAAATGAGTCTGGAAGTGGCTTCTTGCCCAGAGCCTCCCATTAAGAACCCAGCTTGTCTGACACCTTGATTTTGGCCTTGTGAGACCCTATGCAGAGAACCAAGCCACACCGTGCTGTACCACACTGTGCTGACCTATAGAAACCGTGAGGGAATAGGTGGGTGTTGTTTTAAGCCACTAGGTTTGTGGTAATTTGTTTTTCTCAGTAATAGGAACTTCAAACAATATCCACGTTAGGGCTCTTATTTTCACAAGGGCACCAGCAACATATCACAGTGGGTGGAGGTATGGACTATGGAGTCAGAGCCCATGTCTTCACCAAAGGATAGAGACCTTGTCACTGCAGTACAGAGAGGTGATGGGACAGGAGGACTCAATGTGTCCACTGACAGCTCTTCTTTAGATTCTTATTCCTTTAATTGGCCTCCCTGTAATCTAAATAGAGGTAGGCCATCTTTTGGAAATACAGGCACTTTGTCACTTGGTTGCAGTACTGACCTTTGAAGGCTAAAGGAGTTTGTACCACACGCCACCAGTAGCTTGCTTGGCAATCCTGAGAAATGGCTTTGCCTGCAGTTAGTACATAGAAAAGGTCCACGTGAATAAACTAGACTATGACAGCCCCTCAGATCTGTGACTTCAGAGGACAGACTTGAACTTCAGCTCCAGTGCTACCTTCTGAAATCCATCATAGCTTTCACACCCATGCCATGCTTCCCACGCTGTTCCCAGCCAGTAGCTGAGTGTAGTAGGAATAGCAGGTAAGTGCACTCTTGGGAGAGGCTGTTCGTTGGCAGAAGACCATCTTAAGCTTGACCCAGTGGCCTTATCCTGACTTTCCTTAGAATTGCCCAGTTGTGTAAGACACTTCTGACCAAACTTCTTTCCTCCTCTTGCTCCTTGCTTGGAGCCAGACCTAGACTGCTGTCCAAAAGTTCTTCTGGCCTCTCCTGATTTCTCCCCATTTTCTCTCCCACTAATAACTCTCCCTATTTTCCTTCCACTAGTAACTTTCTTGCACATTAAGTTCTGTCTCGATATCTCTTTGTTTCTTGGAGGATCGAGACTAACATGCAAGGCAGGAGTGAAACAACCATCTGGGAATGAGTTCTAGCTTCCTTTGACCCACCAAGGGTCACACGGGTCATACAGACACAAGGCAGCTTTTCGGTCTGGGTAGAGAGGCCCCAGCCATGAACTCCAAGCTTTACAGGACTCTGACGAACATAAACACTGACAATGTAGTGAGTGGACCTTCATTTGTACCTTTTGTTCCAGGCTCCACAAATGTCACAGGTAGGCCTGCACAGGGATGTGATAAATCTGACCCGTTTCCTCACACTCAGTTATACATTCTCATTGTATAAAAGGAAAGTAAAACACTATTATTTTGGTAGCTATGTGTAGTTGGGCTCTAGAAACTTCATTTGTGGGTTTCCTCCAAAAACACTCTAGCTTGGGGGTTAGCCTTTGATTTCTGGGTATCAGAGAAGGTCTAGGAAGCCAAATTAACTTAATGAGCTTAATTAGTGTTTGTCAGACTTCCTTAACTAGGCAGGGAGTAGTTGCTTAAAATGACCACGGGGTAACGCTTTCCAGAGGGTATCACTGTATATAGTTTGTGACACTGTAGAGTTGTAGCATCTGAGATGCTCCGCCAGCTCTCGTTCTGGTAACGAAGGATATAGTTAGCAGAGCATATAGATTTTTCTTATGAAGACATACCACAGCCTCACAGAACCTTTGCACTAAAATAGAGATCATTTTACACTTGTGGAAACAGGCTCAGAGAGGTTAATGGATGTGGAATAAGTCACACAGTTGGTTCCTGATATAGCAGGGACTGAAGGCCACTGTCCATCAGATAATGATTCACTGAGTATTCTCCCACCCTTTGGGCTGAAGACATATTTGGTTAGAGGCAACACGAACAAACGAGCTGTAGGTCAGAGGCGATGCGGAAGGGAGTGTTATTTAGAGTCTGGTGTCACTTTCCACGCGATTACTTCAGCTCTGTCACTTGGGTCGCCATAAAACCATCCGCTGATTTACTCTGGGCTCCTGGCCCTGTCTCATAAAGGCATCTTTGTAATTCTCACCAGAGATCATCCTCTGGGATGACAAATAACATCGATCATTAAAAATGACATCCGTAATTTTGCAGCCAGGGAAGACGATCTTTTAAAGCTGTCAGTGAAACAAAAGGGATTTTAGGAGATGCTGATGCAATCTCTTTAAAATCTTTGGAAGTTCTAAAGCATGAAGATGAAGTGTCCGTTATGGAACTGGAGGATTTATCATGTGCTGAGGCATGCCCTCCACCCGCCCTGCTGTCAGTGGAGGTGACGTCTGAGGTAAGCAGGGTTCTCTGCGACTCAATCATTAAGTTGCTGAATGGCCTAAGAGTCAAAGGAGTTAATGGGCTTCATCCAGAGTTGGAGGAATGGAGGCAGGCAGGGCAACACAGGGGAAACTCACTGTCTATCGAGGAAGAGGATGTGGGAAGCAAAGACACACTGAGAGGCAAGGGAGACGCAGACACTCCAGAGCACCGCCAGTTAAGCAATCAAATGAATCGTGCACCGCAGACCCTCAATTTTACAGAAGCTGAAGTCATCGTAACGAATAGCATTGCCTCCCTCTCCTCTTCTTTAAATTTTCCAGGACATCAAAACTGCTGAATCGTCAGCCATGTCAATCTCTATAGTTCTGCAAAAAATAAAAGGGGAGAAAAGAAAAGAAATTAGATGTCTATTTTCCAAAAAAGGGAGAAGTTAGAAGAGAGGAGTGAGCCTGGGCCTCACGCCCTTTTCTCACCAGAGGCAAGGAGCTAATTAGTCTAAATAAGCAGAAACTCAGAGCACCAAGACTAATGAACAGACTAGCTCTCTCCAAGTGGAAAGCAGGAATCTGGCGAGCAGCTGCCAGTGCAGAAGGGCTAGAGCTGAGGGCTGGGGCGGCCTGTCCCGGGAGGGGTGATGGTGCATCAGAGGGAGAGGTCTCCACCTGGAGTCCACAAAGCTGAAGGAACATTCTAGATGGCTAGGATAGCAGTGCGGTGTAGAGACTCAGTGCAGTCTTTAGACTCTATCCACAGCACTTTTGCTTCTCCATGCCTGTTCCAAATATGCTATTTTATTTATCCCAGTAGTTGTGTTTTAGAGGAAGCTTTAACTGCAGCAATTATTGCACAGGGGTCTGTGTAGCTAATGATCTATATTGTTAGTGGCACTTGGTTTCTTTAAAGCTTTCCCTGTTTTGTTACCTGACGTGATGTTTTCTCAGTCTGCAGTGAACTGTAGGTTTGCTTGCTGCTGACCCCCTGCTGTCCCAAGGATTCCCAGGCTGGGGAGCAGGGAGATGTGCAGTCAGCATGTCTGACTCTGGGGTGGAAGTCAGCACAAGGGGTGGAATAATTTTCCGATGCCATTGCCTGCTGACTTGGCATTTAGTGTAAATACCTCCTGCTTCCAAGATATCTCTTCCATAATTACCAAGCATGATTCTATTTTCAGTGCAATAGCTGAGAGGGTGTAATTGGAAACCACAGAGGCAGATTATTTTCTTTCTTTAAAGGGCTTTTTGCTATCATCCTATAATCTTTTCCTCCCACTCACTTGTACCAGGTACTCCTCATGCCAAATAAGAACATGCACTAGCTCTGAGATTCTTTCTGCTTATCGGCTATTTTGCTTAAAACCTGCAAAAGTGGTGAATCACAGATTAACCAAGAGAGACTTAACATCCCCCTCAGCTTTACTAAACTTGGGATGGGTATCTTCCTGACTACAGGCTGCCTGACCACTATTTTCTTAGAGTATTTACTTTCAAAAACTTGCAATTGTAAATTCTTTCTCTGCCCTTTTGAGATGTAAATCTTACAACTCAGGGATATCTTTCTTGGGGTGGGAGGTGTCTGGGAGTCAGCCCTTTGAAATGTAATCAAGCCACTCAAAGTCCTTGTTTCCCAGTCTTTGTGGGAAGGTATGAGCTTAACTTTGATTATTGACAATTGGCAGACACTGATGGACAGTCACAATTAACATCCTCCCTTCTCTATGACCCTCCTACTAGCTCACAGCTGCACTTAAAAGTTCTCTAGACTTTAACAGATTTGAGTTCAATATCTTTCCCCTTTTGAATTAATCCTGACCCCTACTGAAATATCCCTGAATAGCTTTCCTTGCCTATTTAACCTGACTTTAGCTGAATTCAGTACTGAAATATCTTTCCCTACTGCAGTAGCTTGAATAAAATCTGTCTTGCCATTTTTAACACATGTCGAATGCAATTTCTCTTTAACATGATGCACCTGAATGTCACATCGTCTTTTTGCACAAAAGGCACAGCTTAGGTATTATTTGTTCATTTATGGAGTCAGCCCTTGGCTAAATCACCCAACTGACACGAGTTAGGGACATTTATTTCTGATTTTAAAAAATTATTTGCTCAATTTTGCAATGGTGAGCAAAAATCGACAAGATTTCTGTTCTCTTAGGATTTTTTTGAATGAGGGGGAAGGCAAAGATTAATTGAAGATTTACACAATTAATTATTAAGTTGCAAATGTGAAAGGAGAAAAGTGCTGTGAAGAGAAAATAGAGGTGTAGAGGTCTCCTCTGAGAATTTTGAGAAGGGAATTTGAGAAGGAAAGCCAGTGAGGCTGGAGTAAAGACTCTATGTCCATGTCAGTGATGATTGATATTATCTGGTCTTGTCAGCGATCAAACGTACACCCTCCCCAACAGCTTCCTTCCCACTGATGTGCATGGTTCCTTGGGAGCTCTCTCCAGGCCCTGCCTCTCCTCTTTTTGATCAGTTCTTGACCCAGTGCTTTGGAGTCAGCTCTTGTTCTCTACTCATCTCTAATGATACAACATTTTTCAGCCCTGATGATTTGATTTTTTGATGTGTTGGTTTGACCTCTCATTCTCCCTACGTTTATTCTATTTTCTATCCTTTGTCACCCTGTTCTGGGTCCCAGGCTAATTTTGCAAGTCTGTATCATGTAGGTTTCTTTACTGTTGGCTCATGAAGGTTTAGCCAAGGGGGAGGCACATGATGGAAGTAGAAAGGCAAGAGGAGAGAGAGGTCGGGGTCAGTGTTTGCTTTGGACCAAGTTTCTAGAAGTAGCTGTATCGTTTCATCAGTACAGCTCGTATAATATAGGGGAGGGCCCAGTTCCAGTGAGCTTCCATCACACTGTGTCTTCTTTTTGCTCCTTTGTGTCTTAGTCAGTAATGTCTTCTAGCTATTCGGAGCCTCTGAGTGCCTCAACATCCTTTGGTTTTTAGTGATTCTGTAATGTCTATGAATATTCCTTTCATTACAGTTTCCAATCTGAGTTGGATTTTTCTCCCTTCTGGGATCTTGAGTGATATAGATGATCTCACTAAAGCTATCTCTATTTATAATGGTAACCTAGTTCTCTCTTGTTCCACCTATAAGCTTATAATCAGTCCTGATCATTCATATGCCTGTCCCTGGGCCTTGGGCATCCCAACCTAGGTTTCATCCCCAGGTATTGCCTCAACCAGAAGGGGAGATTGGGTAGTTTCATGATGTTCTCTAATATGGTGAGGCAACTCTGAAGAGTTTGCTCCTAACATCTTCATGCTCTTCTAAAAATACCTAAATCCCTTTCTTCTGGTCCCAGGAATATCCCTATCTGTCCTAACAGAGTTTAGTGTTGTCTTGAGGTAGGTTTGCTGACCACCTTATTTGTAGTTGCTCAGTGTTGGTGTCTCTCATGCTTAGATATGTTTTTGCTTCTCTTCGCTCCTCAACAATGGGCCACCAAATGAAGGCTAGTAGTATACTTTATAGGATGAAAAAGGATCAAAACCACAGCCCTGGTTTCCATGACTTGGGGATATGTTCCTCTTCCCAAATCCTAGAACTCTTATTGACTTGACAATTGAATAATCCAGTTAGATTCCAAAATTCAGCGTTGTTTTCTAGGGTGATGCCTCAGTTTTGGATTTATTTATTAATCTTTCATTTCCCCCTTGTTTGCAAACAAAAAACTTACCTGCCTCAAGCTCCATTCTAAAGAGCCTTCAACTAGGCATCAAACTAAAAAGGTTGTGCCAGATCAATTCAGATGAAGTTGTTGAGAGCTATTGTTCTCGACATTTGAACGCAACAGATGGGACATTTTTGTATGTAACAGATGGGGAAAATGCCCTAGTTTCTAATGTGTAAAATTTTTGGCATTGAAACAGGTTAGTGGAAGCATAACAGAAAGGAAGGAGTACGAGTTGATAGAAGAGGGCTTTCTTGGTGAAGCAGATGAAATACCTACTCTACCTATTTGGAAAAATATTTTCTGTTACAGAATCAGAGGCAGACTAGGATATTTTAGCCCTGCCCTTTGTTCTCAGATTCTTTGTTTCAGGAATCCTCTACTTCATAATACCAGTTAAAACATAATAATAATTTTTTTAAGTAGTAGAAATTGTACATAGAAGACTGACACCCTTTTCCTGTCAGTTGTGATGATGCTGATATAATTTGGAATTTAATATTTGATAATACAAAAACTTATCACTCTCCTCAAAGACTAGAACATCACTAACATTTTGTAACTTTCCCTGTGCTTTTCTCTCATCCCAGTGCTGCTTTTCCACCACAGGTAACCACGTGCCCTCTACAGTCTACAGCTTTGTCCCTGGATCCAGCCATTCTCAAATTCCTTCATCCTTTCCAGTATGTCTTCTCTTCCTAATGCAAATAGAGGTGGCACAGATAAAGATGACACAGATATAGGATGATGAAAGTAGAGGTGACCATTTTTATGGAATTGTAATAAAGATATCTAGTTCCCTTTAAGAGTATCCTTTATCTGCCAATCAATTAAAAAAATTTTTTTAATGTTTATTTTTGAAAGAGAGAGACACACACACACACACACACACACACACACAGACTGTGAGCAGGGNTTATTTTTGAAAGAGAGAGACACACACACACACACACACACACACACACACACACACAGACTGTGAGCAGGAAAGGGGCAGAGAGAGAGAGAGACCCTGAATCTGAAGCAGGCTCCAGACTCAGAGCTGTTAGCACAGAGCATGATGTGGCTCAAACTCACGAACCTTGAGATCATGACCTGAGCCGAAATTGGACGCTTAACCAACTGAGCCACCCAGGCGTCCCTCTAATTAATCATTTTTAATGTAACATCTGAAAAAAAAATCCATTCTTTGCATTGTTTGAGAAGGTTTTTGTTATCTAGTGTCATTTCACTTCCTTGGGTGTAGCCTTGCTGCTCTATGATAAATTGTGCATGACTGAATTCACTCAACACTATTAGCTGCTAATGTTTGCCTGTCATAGGGAACAGAGGCAAAGAAAAAGCAACATTAGGGGTGTTAATGTCAGGTAAGCGTTCGACTTCCTCAGGTCATGATCTCACGGTTGGTGGGTTCGAGCCCCACGTCGGGCTCTGTGCTGACTGCCAGCTCAGAGTCTGGAGCCTATTTCAAATTCTGTATCTCCCTCTCTCTCTGACCCTCCCCTGCTCACGCTGTCTTTCTCTCTCTCTCAGAAATAAAATATTTTTTTTAAAAAGAAAAGGCAACATCAAAGTATGTCCTGAATCAAATATCGTATATAACTTTGAGCTATTTTCAAGAAATTAAAAACAAATCAAGTTTATAAGACCAAGTGGTTATAGGATGGAGGCATAATTAGTCTAATTATTTTATACAATAGGATTTATCTGGATTTGAGGATAAGAGGGTAGATGAAGAAGGTATCTGACTGAATTATTAATCCAAGTGACTCTTTGAAATGCAATATAGTTACCACTCCATACATATTGTCTGTAACTTCAAAGAAAAAAAAAAACAGAAACAGAGGAAAAGAACATACCGCTAAGCTTAAAGCACAGGAGAATTAATGATGAAACAATAGAATCCTACAATGATTTATTACCAATTTGCTCTTTACCCATTAATGTCCTTGAAGAAAATTAAGAATACAAAAAGTTTAGGAGAAAAGGTTTATCTGCAGAGAACTATATATGTGTCTGGTGAGTTTCCAAGGTATGAAGCCAGATGGCATAAGATTTTTTAGTGTCTATTTTTCATAGCTTACCATTTAAATGGTGTGTGTGTGTGCGTGTGTGTGTTACACATAGAGATTTATTTCTGTGATATACGTATGTATATCTATATCTATATCTATCTGATAGATTTCTCAGCTTATCAGCATAGGGACATTATAAATGACCAACAGAGGAGGCTATGCATTCTGGTTCCACAATTGAGTTGATTCTGTGGATAGGTGAGCACAGGCATCCTCCTCTCCTCTCATGCACACATACACTTATCCACATGCACACTCCATTCCATTTTCTTGCCTCACAAATGAGGACAATGCTTGCCTGACCCCTGAGGATTGTATCAGGGTTAAATAAATAACTGAGTGATTGGGGAAGAAGGGCTATGAAAGTCTGAGAGTGTGAAATTAGACTGTAAAGCAATACATGCCTGTGAAGGCAAGAGGCAGATTTAAGTGCTGAGTGAAATACTGCCACACAAACTGGAACCTATTAGTTCATAAAACGCTCTTGAAATTCCAGGAGAACCCGAGGGTCTAAGGGATGTGATCTGAGACTCCCTTTCCCAGTGAAACTATCTATGTTTCAAGAAGCAGCACTAATATTTATAAAGAGAGATTGCTTTGTTCTTGAGGAGATGGAATTTCGGGGGACGATGAAGTTCTTTTTGTGGGTGCAGACTTGCCAGGAATATTGGCAGCAGCTATAACTGCTGAGCACATGGCAGAGAGAAAAGAGAAACCCAGTGTAATCAGGGGTATCCTGTGGCTTAGGAGATGCAGAGCCAGCAGGCTAGTAAAGAGAGACCCTCAAGAGTGTCCTGGCCACGGGGCAGCTTGCACACGTATTTGCAGTGTGAGAGACCATGCCCTGGAATGTGATTCTCTGCAGACAATGCTGTTCCTGCCACATAAACCCATCCCAGATTAGCAGAGCAACCCTCTGCAGGCTCTGGAAATAGGGAGCGTGCCTGCCCAACCTACTCTGATGGGTGCTCCATAGTCTTGGGCGCCCGAGACCCTGGCACAGTCCATGGGTGTGGCCCGGGGGA
This sequence comes from Crocuta crocuta, assembly GCF_008692635.1. Taxonomy (NCBI): domain Eukaryota; kingdom Metazoa; phylum Chordata; class Mammalia; order Carnivora; family Hyaenidae; genus Crocuta; species Crocuta crocuta. The sequence goes on along the minus strand of NW_027530368.1, from coordinate 16,629,026 downwards.
CGGGGAGGGATGTCACGGTTACCCAGCACCCCACCATGCTGTGCCTGATGCTTCTCTTTGCTGTTCTCCAAAGAGACAAAGTGTGAGGTGATCTGTTTCAAACTTGTCAAACATGTGCCCTTCCTGACATGGAAGGGAAACAATACAAGTTTCTTTAGTGGGGGAAATGTCGAGGTTTTCCTGAACTCAGTTAAGTCCATTCACAAGCTGCTCTGGTTTTGTCAGTTTTGAAAATGGGGATAAAGTTTGGCTGCATATTTTGTGCTTGATCTTAATCAGTACAATTTGATACATGTGTTTGCTCCTATGCATCAGAAAATAAGACAGGAAATCATTGAAAAGTTTTCCATGACTACTTTGTGTTGAAAAATCTATTCTTTTGCCTCAGAGGGGAGGAAGAGTGGAAACTGCAGGGAGAGTGTAATGACTCTAGAATCACTTCTTGCTATAAATAAGCAACCAAGATCTTGTGTTTTTCAGAAATAATTTTTGAGAAACAAAATCCCCTTTTGAGGAAGTGATGTTATAGCAAAAACTTGGAACAACAGAACATTTATTTGTTGGGATAACACAGTGCTGGGCACAGTCTTCCTCGCTGTCGGATTAATTCAAGCTTTTGTTTATGGTTTGAAACTATTTTTAAGTTTATTTATTTATTTTGAGAGAGAGAGAGAGAGAGAGTGCACTCGAGAGCTGGAGTGGGTCAGAGAAAGAGGAAGACAGAGAATCCCAGGCAGGCTCTGTGTTGACAGCACAGAGTCCAATGTGGAGCTCAACCCCATGACTGTGAGATCACTACCCGAGCTGATATTAAGAGTCAGTCGTTCAACTGACTGAGCCACCCAGGTGCCCCTGTAGTTTAAAACCCTTAATAGAGCCTTCTTCCCTCAAGAAACTCTTTGGACTGAAGAGACCAAACTTTATTTATTTATTTATTTATTTTATTATTTTTTTTATGTGAAAACATTTTAAATATATTTATTCAAAAGTTAAGAAATTTTTATAATTATGTTTTCTTTTCATGGCTATATATGCTTTCTGTGTACAATTTTTAAGAAACTTAAGAATATTTTTTTTTAACAAATAGTTTATTGTCAAATTAGTTTCCACATAACACTCAGTGCTCATCCCCACAAGTGTCCTCCTCCATGCCCATCCCCCCCACCCCCCCACGTCCATCAGTCCTCAGTTTTTGTCAGCATTCAAGAGTCTCTCATGGTTTGCCTCTCTCCCTTTCCCCCACCATTTCCGCCCTTCTTCTCCCCCTTGTTCCTCCGTCAAGTTCCTCCTAATCCTCCTATACGTGCAAACATATGATATTTGTCCTTCTCTGCCTGACTTATTTCGCTCAGCATAACACCCTCAAGGTCCATCCATGTTGCTACACATGGCCAGATTTCATGGTTTCTCATTGCCATGTAGTATTCCATGGTATAGATAAACCACATCTTCTTGATCCATTCATCTGTTGATGGACACTTAGGCTTGAAGAGACCAAACTTTAGAATGACACCAAGTCCTCAGCTCCTTTCTGATGCAATTGTCACACAGCCCACTGAGAGAAGCATCCCTCAAGGAGGCCTACAAATGATTATCTATAGAATTATTCTACAGAGCAATTCTTGCATCATGAGAGCATCCCAGATTCACAACGGGATGATAGCCAATTTACCCCTTTCTTCTGTAAGATGACATTAGAACTCTACTGTCCTCATATTTTTCTACTAAAAAAATGACAAAAGCATAAAGCGTGTTTCAAAAGTCCAAGTGGCAGTATTGCTCGGAAGGTTCTAAAACTGGAGCATTTTCATTACTTCCTGACTGGATGCCCTGTTAGTTGTGAGACTCTGGCAAGTCACCTCAGGCTCACCCTTCCCTTGCTCCATTTATATTTTCACAGGACCAGGGCCCGAATTGGATGCCACCACTGCTGAGCCTCTTAAATCTTCACCATGACTCTCAAACCAAGTCACTGGATCCTCAGTAGCCACCGCTCCCGTTCTTAAGATACGGAGCAAGACCCTCTAGGTCTTTCTACTCAGAGAAATTACCAGTAAGTTCTCTCCAGAGACCTGGGCCCTTTTTCTGCAAGCATCCACAACAAAGCAATCTCTTCACTGGCCTACGGCAAACATTAAATTCTTTGCTTTGAGGAAAGCTGAAGTATAGAAAATTTGTTTATTATAATCAAATTATGACGGTCCCCTAACATATCCTCTAGATGAGCATTTGCTTTTGTTTTTTATGTAGCAGAACTTCACAGTGCATTTTTTCTTATGAGTGTAAACTCGCTATCCTCTCCTCCCAGCAGCCATGTAATGGTGATATTCCTAACAACGACAGAGCTAAACTTTAGTGGACACTTACAATGTTCAAGGACCTCTATAATTAACATAAATGATTTTAATTAATCCTCTCAACAGTCTATGTGGAAGATACTATCACTTCAGTTACAGAGGGAAAGAAACTAAAAATCAGAGAAATAAATTCTCCACAGGCATTTTTTCCAGTAGGCAATTTTGTGTCATGAAAGTCTTCCGGCTTCTGGAAGTCAGAGTCTGGGATTCTTTTCTGTAAACTAATCTCACCTGAAGGACGAGTTTCAGTGTATGCAGATGCCACCCCTCCTCTAGCCTGCCAAGGAGTTGCAGTAGGTACCATTGTTCCCATTTTATAGAGGACAAATAGAATTGTGTAAAAAGATGAGTCTTATACTCATCATTTTCCCTAGGCCCTCATAAGGATTAGGACTCCATTTATAGAAGGATAGAGTGAAAACTTGGATTCAGCTTTAAGTTGGGAAACTCCAAATAAGGCTGCGACTACTTTTTCCAAAAATGAAAGAAACCTGGCAACCGCAAAATTAAATTGGTCAGACCCCAGAAATAGCACCTTAGTTATGGGTGTGGCTAGCCGTGAAGGCTCATAAATTAAATGGAAGACTTCCAGGCACCGCCCCCTCCATACACACACACACACACACACACACACACACACACACACACACACATGCGTGTGTGCCGCCGCGCGTACACACACGCGCGCGCACACACACACACATATACACACACACAATTTATTTCTAGTAGCTGTAGTGAGCGTGCATTAAAACTGCTATTCCTGGGGCTCTTATGTGGCTCAGTCAGTTAAGCATCCGACTTTGGTTCAGGTCATGATCTCCTGGCTCATGGGTTTGAGCCCTGCATTGGACTCTATGCTGACAGCTCGTAGCCTGGAGCCTGCTTTGAATTCTGTATCTCCCTCTCTCTCTGCCCCTTCCCCACTCACATTCTGTCTCTGTTTCTCTCTCTCTCACTCTCAAAAATAAATAAAACATTAGAAAAACCCAACTGCTATGACTGCCAGCAGGGGTTTGTAAGCCAAGGGACTTCTGTGACATTCCCTGCCTCAATGGCTTAGGTGTCCCACCCACTTTCTGGTGCTAGAGAGGAGAGATCAGGGTGAAAGTGTCAGGGGGAAGCTCAGTTTCACCATGAATCACTTGACTATGTTATTCATCCTTACCTGGTGAGATGTTAAAAATCTTGGGAAGAACTTTCCTCAAAGCTGTATAAAGAAGCTATGGGAAGGACATGAGTGAGTAGTTGCACTTTCTCTTCTTTCTCCTTTTCTAAGCCTGTGTTCCTTTCAACTTCCAAAGGGGGACTGTGTCATGGAGTGGGGAATGACTATTCTCTACCTTACCAGTCAATGCCATTCGCCCTGCCTAAAATCTATCACCTCGGAGTAATCTGTTTAGTTTGAGTTCTGCTGCCAACAAGCCGTGTGTCCTTGGATAAGTCACTGAACCTTTTTCAATGCCTCAGTTTCCCCTGTATAATGCAAATGCAAAGAGCTTTGGACTTGATGTCATAAGATCTGAGTTCCTGCCTCAGCCTTACTCCTTACTATCTCTCTAGCATTAGACAAATCACTTTACCTCTTTGAGCCCCACCTTTGTTATCTGTACAGTAAGGAATATAGATCACTACTTCTAAACTCCCAAGAGCTTTTATTTTTTTATTTTATGTATATATATATATATGCAATCATACATAAATACACGTACATACATACATACTTATATATGCTCGCACATATTTACATACATATATAAATATGTCTGTGTGTGTGTGTGTATATATATATATACATATATATATACACGTAGTGTTCTTTGTGCACTGTAAATATAGTCCCATGTAGATATAAAAGATTGATATCACCTTTGTTGTTTGCAGACTTAGTGATATCTAGTCTGGAAGGCAGAATGAGCTCCTTCGTTTGCTCCTATCCACTCCTTTGTCACAGCACTCCACTAAAGCTGGTGAAGATGGATGGGAAGCCAAACTCCCTGGCTTCCCATTAAGTCAACAACCACCAGTTTTATTCCTTTCTCAGCTGTTTCTCTTCTCATGGGATTCCTGTAGTACAGAGGCAGTAATAGGACATAGACGATTGTAAAAGTGGCCTGCCCAGACCTCATAAAGGAATCCATGCTGGGACCCACTGGCAAGCTCAGTTCCCGAAGCTTAGGTCAGGACTTCTAAGTTTAACTTGTACCCAGAAAGTGTATTTTCATAAACAGGAGTGACATGTATTTCTTGAAGGTAGCAATGGACTTTTATAAGGAAAATAAACCAGAAATTAAAGCAAGTATGAGGATTTTTCATCCATCATGACATGTAGTAAGCAGCACTGACTTTCAACAGCACTCACTGTGGAAGAAATCTTACTCAGCTCCCCTACATCTCTATCCTTTTTTCTCCCTGCCTTTCCTTTTTTTCCTCTCTCAGATGCCTCTAAACTTATTAGGAAGAGGAGAAACTTTACAGCTTGCTCAGGCAAAGGGATCCTACATCTTGATCCTGGCTAGCATCTCCCGCTTGGCATGCTTTCACAGTTAAGGAAAATAGCAAAATCATAGCAAAGCTGCAAGGTCACCAAGTTATCTATAGGGCACAAGTCTTCATATTCTTCCTTAGAACATTTTTCGCTGCCTCTCTCTCTCTCTTCCCTTATTAACCAGGCTTCTAGTTGACACATGGTGTGGCTCAGCAACCTACCAATCATGGATTTAAAGGGAAGGGGCCGAGACAAGAACCAGCATCTCCAGTCAACTGGAGCCCAAGAACACACATCTGAGACAGAACAGAGCAGACTTTGATGCGAGCTCCTGCAGTATGTGACACCTGGTCTTTGCCACTCACTGTCTTGTTTTCCTGGGAAAGTGGAGAAAGGCCCGCTAGCCATACTTCCTTCTGAGGAATACACAGGAGCCACACGACACCTACCAACAGTAAACACAGCCTGTGCAGCTATGCGACAGTCTTTGCCATCCTCTGAACTCCAGCCAAATCCTCCACAAGTACATTGATCTGTGCCTGGAACTGTACTGCCTCCTCCTTAACCTTTAAGAGTAATATGTTTATTTGGCATATGATTGGAGTGTTTCAGAGAGATTCTAGTGAGGCTACTGGCAGCCACACAATCTAAGTCCACACTTACAGCAGACCCACAAATACAAACATCCCACAATGATTCATATCCAAAGAGCTGGGCTGGGGCACCTTACCCATGTATGAATAGCAGCCACGTGTGGGTGCCACTGTTCCTGCAATTGCCACTGGAATCACTCTGTGGCTGAGGTAGCAGCATAGGGATTTTCCACACGAAATGCCTCCTGACAGGAAACTTAGTGGATGAGGAAGAACCCCAGAGCAATTCAGGGAATGGACTCCAGTCAGCCTGAAGACTTGTGTTTTTGTCTTTTGGTCTTTGGCAAAAAAATACTATTTGTTTTAAGAGCTCTGTCACTGGTCTACAAATAAAATATGTGCCACCTGGTCTCCATTCTCTGCATTGTAACAAACCATATTTGGGTTTGTGTATAAAGAGAATGTGAACCCTGAGGCACCAATTCTTCTGGGCTTGTGTTTTTGATGCAGACACACTGATGACTTGTGATTTGTAGGGCTTAAGAAGAAAATCTGAAGTTGATCTATTTGAGTGTGTATGAAAACACTCGTGTATAGATGAACACAGAGTTATGATATTCCTGTACCATGAGTGTGAGCAAGTCTGGGTGTGGCATAAGGTACACATACATGGAATGTGTACCTGCAATATATCCTAGACAGTGTATATATGCCATGTCATTTAGACCCAGTTTTATAGACTTGAAGCTTAGACATATAAAGATTAATAGATGTATCTAAAATTAAAGGTAATAAAAAGTAGCAAAACTAGGATTTGGGTCTAGGTTCATGTACTCCAAAACCCATGCTCTTTCTCCAACTCAACGCTGGATTGAATCAAGTTGGTTGTTACTTTTTTTAATGCATTCAGAGTTGGTGATGATTTGAGGTCAGCAGGTGGTAGCTCTGTGTCCTATCCTCACTATTCAGCAGCCGTGGTGCATAGGCTATAATTCATGGACAGACTTGTCAAAAGGGCATCACAAGTTGTCCTGGGAAACTGGGCCTGACAGTGAACCACTGGCCTATTTTTCTCTTGATTGGAATCTCCTAATGTCCCGTCAGCACATTCAGACTTTGCTGGACTGTGTCTTTATGCAAAACATGAATTACTAGATAGTTCTTGCTTCCTGCCATGTATGTTATGAAGATGAGATATTATTAACCATAACTAATAATCTAGGGAAGACACTGAGCTCTAGAGGTAAGGGCTCAGCCTAGAACTTTGACCTTGACCACATAGTACCCAGCCTTCACCTCTTGCCCTTCTATAGGGATGAAACGAGTATAAAGTATTTTGAAGACCAGGTTCTCCAGCCCTGTGGTCTTGAGATTTCAGTGTCTGTTGATTTTCTTTGGGAAAGGATTCTTGCAAGGGTAAGAAAAGAGGTGGAACAGATTTGAGTTTAATAAATCATAGACCAGGAATGTCCTCTGAAGAAAGGTTCTGTTTAATTCAAAGAATTAAAGCTTGATCCTGAGACACTGGGCTTTAAGTTGATTGGAAACAATGGAGTGGAAACATTGCTTTTTGGATTAAAGGAATTTGGATAAAAGGATAAAGGAACAAAATTTATAACATGAAATTATCACCCTTAAAATATAAAACTTTTCCAGTGATTTGTCTATGGCTTTTCTCTAGAGACAGATGTGTTTTGGGCTTTGATTCTTAGCATTTAGGATAAAATGTTCACTGGACATTCTTATTCACTGAGAAGGAAACTGATAATGCCTTTCTCCATTCTCATTTTAAAAGAAACTTCTCTGTTTAACATGAGTCACTTTTAGCTGTGCTTACAGGTCTCAAAGGAACTATTCACTCAGAAGAGAAAAAGTGTAAATGTGGTCTGAAAATGGTCACTGGTCTGATCAATTTCCCATTGTGTACCTGTGACTCCTGAGGGGGCTGGTGTGATCACATCATCTTGATATGGGCTTTACTAGTTGATTGGAGTGCAATGATCGCCCCAAGTTCAGGCTGATTATAAAAGGCAGGCAGACATATGGCAAGAAATAAATACCCTGTGGCAAAACTATAATTCCAAGAAGAATGTGAGGCATTTAAAAAATACCTATTTCCTTTTTTTTTTTTTAAATATTTTTATTTATTTCTAGGAGAGAGAGAGAGAGACAGCATGAGCAGGGGAGGGTCAGAGAGAGAGGGAGACACAGACTCTGAAACAGGCTCCAGGCTCCGAGCTGGCAGTCAGCACAGAGCCCGACGCAGGGCTCAAACCCACGAACGGCGAGATCATGACCTAAGCGAAAGTCGGACGCTTAACCGACTAAGCCACCCAGGCGCCCCTATATTTCATTTAAGGTAGGTAAACAGTTCTATTCTCACTAGATGAGGCCTTTGTGAAGACACTTAGGCCTTTCATTTACTTTGCCCTTAACTACCATAGATAGATTGAAACCTCTAGATTTGAGGGCTCTATTCCTTTCCCTATAAGATTCTCCAGAGTGACCCCAAGTGCTTTCAAAGTCCTGATCTAAAACTGGGTACAGTATTATGTGACAGAAGCAAATCATGGATAGAAAGAGATCTTGCCAGGAATGGAATAAGGCTGTGGGAGACTCACTTTAACATTTTCGTGATTACTTCATTCATTCGTTTGATATCCATAGTTTTATTTTTTCATAGCCACTATATACCTTAGACTCTGATTCTGTTACAGATAAGATGATGAATTAGACACTGATCCTAACTTCACAAGGTTAAGGTTAAGTTACTATGCCGTATGATTCATTTATTGAAAGAACTGTTTACAAGAGGAGGTGAGCACAGATGTTACTGAATTTGATCTTTGTTAAGATTTTATTAAAATATGGGGCGCCGGGGTGGCTCAGCCAGTTGGGCATCTGTCTGTGGCTCAGGTCATAATGTTCGCAGTTCACGAGTTTAAGCCCTTTGTCAGGCTCCGCTGACAGCTCAGAGCCGAGAGCCTGCTTTCAGTGTCTCCCTCTCTCTCTGCCCCTCCCCTGCTCATGTGCCTGTGTGGGCGCGCATACACTTGCTCTCTCTCAGAAGTAAACATTAAAAAAGGATTCTACTAAAATATAAATGAAATAGGACCTGCTAGATTCAATTACAGAACATACTCCCTCTACTCATTCTCAGTTTTCTCTCTATGTAGAGGAAAATGAGTCTTGAAGGACAATTTAGGATTAGTCAAATGCACCAATGGGACCAAGTATTATACTTTGAGGAAACGGGATATATCAGGCATGGAAGTATGAGGCTAACCTGAGAAATGCCACTTAGGTATATATGGCTACTCTGTGTGGCAGCATGATGGAGAGATGGATAATCAAGAATATCCATGTTTGGGATATGTGAGGAGCCACAAGGACATATTAAAATTAAGGACATGTCACGACCAGATTTTATTTTAGAAAGATTACTGTAGCAGCAGGATAAAGGAGGAACAGGAGAGAAGCACTCCTACATCCTGGACAGAGATATCAAGGCTCTCAAATAGTGGTTCTTTACTCTGGCTGCATATTTGTATTACCTAGGGAACTTTTCAAATCCTGATGCTCACCCAAGACCAGATGGTTTCAGTGGTAAATTCTACCAAACATTTAAAGAAGAATTAATGTTGGGGCACCTGGGTGGCTCAGTGATTAAGCATCTGACTCTTGGTTTTGGCTCAGGTCATGATTTCATGATTTTGTGAGTTCAAGCCCCACGTTGGGCTGACAGTACGGGGCCTCCTTGGGATTCTCTCTCCCTCTCTCTGCCTCTACCCTACTCACACTGTCTCTCTCAAAAATGAATAAATAAAAATAAATAATAAAAGGAGAAGAATTGATGCTAGTCCTTCTTAAACTCTTCCAAAAAACTGAAGAGGAGGGAATACTCCCATACTTATTTTACTAGGCCGGCATTACCCTGACGCAAGAGTCAAATAAGAAAACTATAGGCCAGTATCCCTGATGAATATAAATGAAAAAATTCTCAACAAAATGCTACCAATCAAAAAGCACATTAAAAAGATCAGGGGTGCTTGGGTGGCTCAGTTGGTTGAGCATCTGACTTTTGATTTTGGCTTAAATGATGATCTCAAGGTCATGGGATCAAGCCCCACATAAGATTCTCTCTCTGCCCCTCTCCCCAACTCATGCTCTCTCTCTCTCTCTCTCTAAAATAATAATAAAAAAAGGATCATATACCATGATCAAGTGGAATTCACTTTTGGGATGAAAGGATGGTTCAACATATGCAAATCAATATGTGTGATATATCACATTAATAGCATGAAAGATAAAAATTATATGATCACCTCAATAGATGTAAAAAAAGCATTTGACAAAATTTAATACCCTCTCATGATAAAAACTCTCAACAAACTGGGTGTAGAGAGAACGTACCTCAACATAATAAAGGTCATATGTGATAAGCCACAACTAATGTCCTATTCAGTGGTGAAAGGCTGAAATGTTTCCTCTAAAATCAGGAACAAGATAAGGATTCCTCCTCCTCATTACTCCCATTCAATATAATATTGGAAGTCCTACTCAGAACAAGTAAGCAAGAAAAAGAAATAAAAGGCATTTAAATCAGAGAGGAAAGAGAATATGGTCACTATCAGCAGATGACATGATCTTATGTGTAGAAAACTCTAAAGACTCAACCAAAAAACTGTTACAACTAAGAAACGAATTCATTAAAGTTGCAGGATACGAACAGATTAAGACAAGTCCTGTACAAACTCACTTATATGTGGAATAAAAAAAATGAACTGATAGAAACAGAGAGTAAATTGGTGGTTGCCTGGGGCAAGAGCTGGGAATTGGGGTAGGGTGAATGGATAAAGGTAGTCAAAGCGTATAAACTTCCAGTTAAAAGATAAATAAGTTCTGGAGATCTATGAACAGCATGGTTACTTTAGCTGCCAATATTATGTCAACTACTGTGACAATACTTGAAAGTTGCTAAGATAGTAGATCTTAAAAATTCTCACCACCAACCGCTGTTCCCCCACTAAACCCACATATTCAACATAGCCCTGGAAGTTCCAGCTAGAGCAATCAAGCAAAATAACGAAATAAAATGGGCACCTGGATGGCTCAGTCAGTTGAGCATCCAGCTTCTGCTCAGGATATGATCTCATGGTTCATGAGTTCAAGTTCTGCCCTGGGTTCTGTGCTGACAGCTAGGAAGCTGGAACCTGCTTCAGTTTCTGTACTCTATCTCCCTCTCTCTCTGCGTCTTCCCTGCTCACACTCTGTCTGTCTGTCTCTCTCTCAAAAATAAATAAACATTAGGGGCACCTGTGTGTCTCAGTCAGTTAAGTGTCTGACTTTGGCTCAGGTCATGATCTCACAATTTGTGGGTTTGGGGTCTGCGTCGGGCTGTCAGCTCAGAGCATGGAGCCTGCTTTGGATTCTGGGTTTCCTTCTCCTTCTGCTCCTCCCTCACTCAGGCTCTGTCTCTCTCTGTCTCTCAAAAGTAAATAAATGTTAAACATTTTTTTAAAAAATTAAAAAAAAATAAAAAGTAAAGAAATGAAAGCAATCTAAATCAGAAAGAAAAAAGTAAAATTGTCTTTATTTGTAAGTATGTGACTTTATATGTAGAAAAAAATATATTAAGAAAAGTTCCTGGATATTAAAACAACATAACAAAATCAGGGGCATTTCTATACACTAACAACAAACAACCTGAAAAAGACTTAAAGAAAACAATTTCACTCAACACTAAAAAATAATAAATAAATAATAGAATAAAACACTCGGGGATAAATTTAATCAAAGAATGCCAGATCCGTATACCATGTACTATAAGACTTTGATGAAAGAAACTGAAGAAGACATAAACAAATGGAATTATTCCTTGTGTTCATAGACAACATATGTTCATAGATCAGAATAATTTATATTGTTAAAATGTCCGTATTACTCAAGGCCATCTATAGAGTCAACATATCCAGTGACATTTTTCACAGAAATGGGAAAAACTTAAGATTTGTATTAAACTACAAAAGACCCCAAATAGACAAACCCTGAGAAAGAAGAACATAGCTGAGGCATCATACTTCTGATTTCAAATTATACTAGAAAGCTATAGTAATCAAAACAGTATGATACTGGTATAAAAACAGACACAAAGACCAATGAAATGGAATAAATGATCAGAAATAACTCCCTACGAACATGGTCAACAAATATTTGACATAGGAGGCAAGAATACTCAATAGGAAAAGGATAGTTTCTTCAATAAATGGTGCTGGGAAAACTAAATATTCACATGGAAAAGAATAAAATTTGACTTCTATTTTATACCACTCACAAAAATGAACGTGAAATAGATTAAGGATTTAAATACAAGACCTGTAACTATAAAACTCATAGTCCAGGAGAGAGCTTTCTGACATTGGTCTTGGCAATAATTTTTTGAGTATGATAGTAAAAGTATTAGCAACAAAAGTAAAAATCAACGAGTGGGACTATATCAAACCAAAAAGCTCTGCACAGCAAAAGAAACAATGAACAAAACAAAAAGACAACTTATCGTACATGAGAAAATATTTGTAAAATCATATATCTGGGATTAATATCCAAAATATAGCAAGAATTCACATAACTTAATAACAATAATATCTGATTTCAAAAATGGGCAGAACAAATGATTAGACATTTTCCCAAAGATATACAAAGAGCCAACACGTACATGAAAAGATGCTGAACATCATTAATCATCAGGGAAACACATATCCAAACCATAATGAGATATCATTTCACACCTGTTAGAATGACTATTATCAAAAAGACAAGAGATAATAAGAGTTGGTGAGGCTGTGGAAAAAGGCAGATACTTGTTCTCTGTTGGTGGGCCTGAAAATTGGTGCAGTCACTCTGAAACAGTATTGAGGTTCTTCAAAAAAATAAAAATAAAACTACCATATTATTGGGGTGCCTGGGTGGCTCAGTTGGTTAAGCTCGGGTCACGATCTCAGTTTCATGAGTTTGAGCCCCACATCAGGGTGTGCTCTGACAGTGCAGAGAGACTGACTGGGATTCTCTCTTTCCTCTCTCTCTTTCCCTCCCCCACTTGCACTGTCCCTGTCTCTCTCAAAATAAATAAACTTTAAAAAAAGAAAAAAAACCTAACATATTATCCAGAAATCCCATTTATATCCAAAGGATATAAAGAGGATATTGAAGAGATACCGTACTCTTATGTTTACTGCAGCCTTATTCACAATATCCAAGAGATTGAAACAATCTAACTGTCCATCAGTGGATGAATGGATAAAGAAGGTGTGGTGGTGTATATATAAACACAGTGGAATATTATTCAGCCTCAGGAAGGAAGGAAATCTTGTCATTTGCAAAAATGTGGGTGAACTGTGAAGACGTTATGCTTGGTGAGGTAAGCCAAAGAAAAGTAAATACTGTATGATCTCCCTATACAGAATCTTAAAAAGGTGAACTCGTAGAAATAAGGATTTGGTTGGTGGTTACCAGTACACTATGTAGATATGTATGTATACCTAGCACATCTTTATCCATTCATCTGTTCATGGGCACTGAAGTTGTTTCCTTGTCTTGGCTAAGAAGCACCGTTTTCATTCTATTTCACTCAATTTTGGAATATTCTAGGTGAACTAATCCATCTCAAAACTTCTCCCTAAAGGGCTGCAGGGAACTGGCTATTGATGGCTGGAGGACAGAAACTTTTTTCAGAGGGCAGACAGGCTGCAGACTGCATGACACTAGGATTTATTTCCCAGTGATGCCGACAGGCTTGATCTGAGATGCAGTCCAGAGACTTCTCCAAAGAGCTATTGATCTGTTCTTTTGAATCTTGAATCTCATACTTTACATAACCACCAAATAATATAAATGACACAAATATTCATATTCATACTAATACATACAAGCATTTATTGAGTAATCATAATGTGCCAGACTCGAGGATAAGCAGTTTACGTACATAGTCTCATTTAATCATCAAAATAACTCTATGAAGAAGAGTATTGTATTACCACAATTTTATAGCTGAGCACACTGAGGTATTGAATGGTTAGAAAGTTGCTCAAAGTCATAAAGTCGGCAAGCTAGGATTTAATCTGGTGTTATTTCAGAGTCTGGTACTCTTCATTTACAAATATTCTAGGGTGTTCTTTTCTTTCTTAGAAATCCAAATATCTGAGTTTACTTCCTTCTACTTTAGGTCAAAGTATTTAAGCCTACTTGACGAATGGAATGTGGGACTGAGCTAATCATGCCAGGACTTCAGTGCTAACCCATAGGCATCCACACTAGCACTGAGAGATGTCCTGGCTTCCCTTTAGTAGCTCCACATGTTCAACTTAACAAAGGTAACTTTAGAGCACACCGGGAACTCCATGCTGTCAGGCTGGAGTTGGACTCAGGACCCATTAGGCCTTCAGTGGGCATAGGGATTGAACTTAATTTATCCTAGAATATCACATACCTGGAGGAGGTTTGTTTTAGTCTAAAGGTACAATGTTGCAAGGATATCTTCATTCTTGAGACTTTAGATGGTTTGATATCTTCTAAGTAGTTCAAACATGGTAATTTAAAGAGTCTCATAAAGCCTGGTAAAAGATCAATGAAGAGACACACGGGTCAGTGTAGGCTTGTTTTGTGTTGTGACCACTCAAGTTAATCCCCAATGTGAAGATCAGTTAGAGAGCTACAAAGTAGATGCTAGGTGATGACAGAGACCTTTAGACCTCTCCATGACACTTTTGACCTTTTCCTTCTAGCACCACTTGAGTATTTCACTACTTGTTTCCTTCACTGCTATCCAGAAGTCTGAGTTCTTTCAGGGAAACTGGGAATGCATACATGCTTAAAAGAAAAGGGCTCATCCACTTGGCTCATGTTCCAAATTTGTTCAGCTTGAAGGGAGAAGATGACGTGGGAGGGGAAGAGGTTTTAAGGAAGGGAAATCCAGAATAAGGATGTTAGAAAGACTGGGAGCTCAGGGGTATAACATATTAACAATTTTGCTCATTCATGATTTCGTGCCACTGACAACTTCTCTCTCAGATAATGAACTTTGTATTGATTTTTAAGTGTAGCTCTATTTTAATAGCCATAGAAGGAAAGTCTCTGAAAGAAATAAATATTATCTTGTCTATTATAGGTGCAAGAGAAGCCTATATCAATGAATTCTTTAGAGTGGAAATAAAGGCTCTTTCTTCTTTTATCAGAGTGAATATATAGAACCCTTGGCAGTCACTTGCTTTGCACTGAGTTGGGCACCTAGCAATGATCTAAGTGACATGCTTTCCCTCTGCATTCCTTCTCTCATGTCTCCAAGTGATAGAGGTGATGTGAGCACAAATAAACAGCGCTGTAAGCAAAACCAGTGGAAGCAGCACTCAACCTTCAAACTTTGAGATATGATATTCTGTCACTAAGTTCATGACACTTAATCACTTTTAATATGTATCTGAGCACATTGTAATAGCTTATCAGTGCCACTGGTGTAACTCATGAGAGTGAGTTAAAAATAGCACATAGGCAATTATGCAGCCGTCACTGGACTATGCATATTATCCTCAGATTGCCCTGACCGCATGCTGTCCTGGAACCATTCCAGAGAAGTCATTTCTTCATACTCTCTGCCATCACAACATCCCAGAAAAGCATAATTTCATGTTCTGGTTACATGATGCTGCCACTATTCTGTAAAGCTCAGAATTGGTGGGACTTAGAGATAAGGTAATCGAAACAAACTCACAAAATGTATTAGGTTCATAAAAAGGTGACTCTGTCTAGAATATGCTAGGGATTTACTGTTACATTACTCAACTTCAAGGAAAAATATACTGAAAACACTTATGTCCATGTTATGGATGAATAATGGTATCAAGTGATTCAAGTATCTGTTTCCAATTTCATAAATTCAGAGAAGTTCTTAAGCCTCAAGTAGAATGAACTGATATTCACTCCAATTTTTCAGACCAGGGAGCTGGAGGCCATGAATAGCTCAGGATTCTCTCTGGCCCAGTGAGCTGCTTGCGTTTAATAAAATGTTCAGTATTAAAAACATCCAAATGTGTGCTGATCTGAAACAAACTTAGAATGGCTGCTTCTAATCTTTGCCTTTTGCTTCTCACAGTGATTCTTTTCTTGGCTTTCTCTATCAGGTAATGCTGGCACTGAGCAAGATCTCATTGGAATGGGTTGACACACAAGGAATTCTCCCAGAGTCTTCCTCAGATTCTCAATTTGTGAAATGAAATACACATTTGAATACAGGATTTTAACTAGCAAAAGTCTAACACCTCTAACTCTCTTTTCTCCACCCTTAAAAAAATCACAAATTACTTCATGCATTGTCTTTTTAATCTAAAAGGAATACTTATATTCCTTACATACATATATGTATAGATTATATACATACATATATATAGTCTAAAAGTAATACTTAATATTCCTTATATTTTGAATTCAATCAGTTGATTTTTAAATATCTTTACTGAGGAACAATTTGCACACCAAAGTATTCACCCATTTAAGTACACAATTCAATGACTCTTAGTAATATTACAGAGTTGCTCAACCATCCCCACAATTTTAGAATATTTTCATTAACTCTGAAAAGATTCCTCAAGCCCATTTGAGTTGTCTTGCCATCCTTGTAGGAAATCAGCTGCACATAAACGTAAAGGTTTACTTCTGGGCTCCCAAGTACATTCACTGATATAGCATATGACTGTCAGGCCACTGCCACAGATCCTGGTTATAACAGCTTTGTAGTAAGTTTTGAAATCAGAAATTATGAATTCTCCAACTTTGTTCTTCATTTTTAATGGCTATTCTGGGTTGCAATTTCATATGAATATCAGGATCAGTTTGTCAACTGGCAACTACAACAAAAAAAAGGTGAGATTTTGAAAGTGATTACATTGAATTTACAGATCAGTGTGGAGAGTGTTTTCATCTTAATAACAAATCTTCCATTCCATGAATACTGAATGTCTTTTTACTTGTTTAGGTCATATTTAATTTTTTCTATATATTTTATACTTTTCAGTGTATGTCTGATACTTCTTTGTTAAATTTATTTCTAAATATTTTTTGATTCTTTGTAAATGAGATTGACTTCTTGAGATCATTGTCAGATTGCTTATTGCTAGTATATAGAAATACAATTGTGTTTGTACATTGCTTTTATATCCTGCAGTTTGCTGAACTAATTTATTAGTTACAATATTGTTTGTGGATTTTTTACAATTTTCTATGTATAAGACTATGTCATCTGCAGATAGAGTTATTTTTACTTTTCCCTTTCCAAATCTGGATTACTTTTACTTCTTTGTCTTGCCTAATTGTCCTAGGTAGAACCTTTAGTTCTATACTGAATACAAGTGGCAAGACTGGACATCTTTGTCTTGTTCCTAATTTTAAGAGGAAAACTTTCAGTCTTTCACTGTCCAGAATGATTTTAACTGTAGTTATTTTGCAGATGTCCTTTATTAGGTTGAGCAAGTTTCTATTTCTAATTTTTCAGTGTTTTTTTTTTTTTTAATGAAGGGATGTTCAATTTTTATTTAATGTTTTCTTTTTTCTGTATCTATCAAGATGATGATGTGGTTTTTATCTTTTAGTCTATCAATATATTGTATTACACTGATTGGTTTTTATATGTTAAATCAAACTTGCACTCTTGGGATAAATCCCATTTGGTTATAGTGTATAATCTTTTATATATTGCTATATACGGTTTGCTAGTGTTTTGTCAAAGATTTTTTAATCTATTTTCATAAGAGTTAACAGTCTATAGTTTTCTTTTATCCTAATGTCTTTAGTTTGGGTAATTCAATCCTCATGTACTGCATGTTTCCTCCTTTCCTACTGTTTGGAAGAGTTTGTGAAGTATGGTATTAATTCCTCTTTACATTATTTCCTAGAATTCACCAGTGTAGCTTTATAGACCTAGGCTTTGTTTGTGGTGAATTTTTAAATTACAGGTTCAATCTCTTTATTTATTATAGGTCTATTCAGATTTTTTATTTCATCTTGAGTTCGTTTTGGCAGTTTCTGTCTTTCAAGGAACTTGTCCATTGTATTTAAATTATCAAATTTGCTGGCATATAATTCTTGCAGTATTCCTTTCTAATCCTTTTTATTTTTGCAAGATCTACATATGTCCCTTTTTCATTTCTGACTTTAGTAATCTGGATTTTCTTTTTGTGTTTGTTTTTGTTTTTTTCCTAGTCAGTTTAATAAAAGTTTCTCATTTTTGTTAATGTTTTTCAAAAATTGAATTTCTTGTTTTATTCTAAATCATTTTTCTATCTTATTTCCTTTCAATTTTATTTGCTTATGTTCTAATCTTTGTTATTTACTTCCTTCTCATTGCTTTAGGTTTAGTTTTCTTTTATTTTTCTAGTTCTTAAGATGGAAGCTTAGGTTATTGATTAAAATCTTTCTTTTACTTATAATACATGTGTTACAACTATATATTTCCCTCCGAAAATTGCTTGAGTTGCATCTCATAAATTTGGTATGTTGCATTTCATTTTAATTCATTAATTTTTTTCTAATTTCCCTTTTGTTTTATTCTTTGATCCATTAGCTATTTAAGCTTGTGTTGTTTAATTTTCACATATTTTTGAAATTCCCAAATTCCCTTGTTTTGATTTCTAATTTTGTTCTATTCTGGTTGAAGAACATATTTTGTATGATTACAGTCCTTTTAAATTGACTGAAGCTTTTTTTTTATTGCCTAGCATCATATTAATCCTGGAGAATGTTTCATGTGCACTTAAGAAGTATACGAATTCTGCTGTTTTGGGTGAACTGTTCTTTAGATGTCTGTTGTGTCTTTAAAAAGTTGTTTTTGGGGATTAATTTGGGTGAGGTCAGCAAGATGGCAGAATAGGAATTTTATATTGTCATCTCCTCGCAGTGTACAAATTTTGATAAGCTATCCTGGATGTGAGTATCTTTGTCGAAGAAGTTCAGCAGAGAAGTTCCAGCACAGTATTGGAACAAAAAATCAAAGAGCAGACTCAATGAAGAAGGAAAAAGGAACAGTTTCACTTTACCTTTTCCCCCAAATCACTCTTCCCCCAAAATGTCAAAGGTCAGTGTCAAGAAAGACCTTCTTAATCCTTAGTCCCTCCCATGGGAGAAAGTGAGAGGGTGGTGAGTGAGTGCTCAGCTTTCCTAGTTGCGTGGGACGCTGCCTAGATGACTTTTAAGGGTCTTATCAGACTTGAAGGTGGTAAAAATATAGTCTTTGGAATTATTACTACATAACCCTAAGTTCAGCTTCCTTATCTATTTTCAGATAATTTGTTAATATTTTTGCCCTCTTCCTGCTATTTTAGTTCTTTATATAGTAAGTTTAGCAGTTAAGTTTGATTTAATCCACAACCATGCCTGAAATTGATAAAATAATATTTGCCTGTAAGCCGGGGATTCTTTTCCACCACCCAAACAATGCCAAATTATGTCTTCTTCCAATTGCTCCTATTTGTAGAGGACAGTATAACTTCATAGGAGGTGTTAACAATTCTAAACATAGTGCTAAAGAAATTCATTTTACTCCTCTGTTGGGTGGTGCTGGTGGGGATAGGGAACCAATTAACAAGGAGTAAGGGGGTAATTATTAAGTGCATAAAACTTTCCCAAATCAAATTAGCAGTTAAACACAGAGGCATGGATGTCTCATTTTTATACATATCACATGTTCTCTTTTTTAAATGCTGCAATTTTGTTATATTGAGACTTAATTTGTAATTGCCAGTGATTCTCATTCTTAGTAGAAAAGTAAAGCCCTATTAGTAAATTCAGTAGATTTGGTTAAGTCTATTAAATTCAATCTTGGGAATTATCCTTTTTATTGTGTTTTCTCTCCTGTTTTTTTTCTGTGTGCTTTTTAAAAAATGTTTATAGGTTCTCCTCCTGGCTATTTCACTCTTTTTATGATTTTGGAAAATTCCTTCACACGTTATTGTAACACAAAGGTAATAATTTTACCTTGAGCCATCATTATAGAGTTTCTTGAGAATTTTCCATCATACCTTAAGTGTCTGCTCTTTACTGGATGTTCCTAAAGCCTACATTACAGAGGAACTTCCCTACCTATTCCTTATTCTTTTTATTCCACAGGTTACTTTATTGGAGTTAGAAAATGTTTCCCAAATAATTGGTATAAGGCTCTTCATAGTGCTGCAAATTTAATTAATCTCTGCCGTTGACATACTTTCTTCCGTGCTTAGAGATAATGACTTCCCGTTGGACTGTAATAAACCCATGTCTAGATGTTTATTTACTTCTTGAGTTTGGGAAAGTAAGGGCTCCCTTCTGTGCAGTTCACATGTTTTCTGCAGACTTTCGAGCTATGTCAGTGATACAAAATGAGGTTACCTAAACTCTTGAAATATCAGGTCTTGAGATCCTGTTGTCTTTACATATTTAAGTCATCTTGGGCCAAGAGTTTTCTTTTGCGTCTTTTTTGTAACTTGACCACCAAATAGGGTTACACTTAGGCCTTTTTTCTTTCAGTCCTTGAGTTACCAACAATCTATTTCTATTTCTATGTACCCCTGTAATAAAACTATCTGCAAAGAATATAGCTGCAAGGGGAACTTTTCTTACCAGCCTTCATCCACTCCACTGCTGCAGCTGCAAACTTGGTCCCAGTGTTTGGAGAAACTCTATTACTCCAGCCTACAGCATACTTCTTCCTGAACTAGTCCCGTTCTCCTTTCCTTCCAGTGCCAGTTTTTCCCAGGAAATCCCAGTGATTGAAAAGGGAAGAGTGAGGGATATATGATAAGGAGACTCTATAAGCCACAAAGTATAACTTTCCTAGCTCCTGTTGCTCCTCTTATCTGCCTCCAAGTGCCATTTGAAGGCTGAATTATCACCCATTATACTGCTGTCCCTTCCTATGCCATCCCTGGGCACCGCAACATAAGCTACCACCCAGTTCCTTACACCCTTAGAGCCTCCTGTATTAGTCTGGAAGACATTCAACTGCAAATTAAATGACTCCGAGCAAAGTGAGGAACAAAACTGGATATTTAATTACCTGTCACAGAACTGAAATGTTCAAATGTAATGGCTTCAGGCCAGTTTGATCCAGGAGTTCATAGTCTGTCATTTAAATCTGCCTCTCTCTAATTTTATGCTCTTCTTCCAGTACTCTGAAAATTTGACTGTAGAACTTGGCAAAGCAGGCTGCTTTCCTCTTTTTTAACACACAAAGGCAAAATAACTTACTTTCTCTTCAGTCATTGCCCTACAAGCTCAACTACCCTCATCTATGAGCAGGAAAATCTCCATACTCACTGCTTAAGAGATGGGAAAGAAATGTATTTGGGGCATGACTAAGTTGGATTTCCCAATGCATTTCCCCACAGAAATCTTTTACTTATTTATACTTACTGAAGTCCTGCCTTGTTCCAAATATGATTTAAGGTGAAAAAGAAAGATTTGTTGTACATGGCATAAACTTCAAAGAGCTTCCGAAACTGAATTTCAAGTAATTTTTTATAAGTTAGATAGATTTCTGTAGATGGGCTAGCCCACTATCCAATCACCATTTTTAATATTTTCTTTAAGGTATATACTTCCCAAGTGAACAATGATTTACAGATGGAATTTTAGAGCATAACCTGGTCAGACTGGCAGGGGACTACCTTATTCCTTTTCATGTCAGTGGCTAACTGAAATTCACTGGTTATTCTACATTAGATTTCTCATTATGTTTGTACAATGCTTTATTGAATAAGCACTTGGTCTCATTTCTTTCAAGCTAGATTCTTAGGCTAGAATTACAGTTCAGTAAAGTAAAACAACTTGATTATTGTTAGAACAAAAATAAAAATGAATTTAGTAAGTACTATTAAAAATTATTCAAACATTTTAAATTTAAAGTAATTATTTTTGACTGATTTAATATGTTATTTATTTTAAGCCAGATCCAGGATATACAATGTCTTATAATGGGGCACCTGGATGTCTCAGTCAGTTAAGCATCTGACTCTGGCTCAGGTCATGATCTCATGGTTTGTGAGTTCAAGCCTCACACTGGGCTGCCTGTTATCAGCACAGAGCCTGCTTCAGATCCTCTGTCTCCCATTCTCTCTGCCCTGCCCCCCACTCTTCCTCTCTCTCTCTCTCTCAAAAAAATGAGTAAAATGAATTTTAAAAATAAAAAAATAAAATTATTTTAATATCATAAGAACAAATTAAAATCACATGAAACCTTCATGGGTAACCAGCTACTAATGAAAATATTTGGAATCTGTTTCAATTTTTTATCTCATCAATTCAGAGAGGTATTTTAATGATATGATTATGTGAGAAGACTGGAGGGCAGTTTGCCTGGTTTGAATCCTGGTTCTACCTAAATGGGAGCTGTGTATCTTGAGCAAGTTTCTTTTTTTTTTTTTTTAAATATTTTATTTATTTTTGAGAGAGAGAGAGACACACACAGCATGAGCAAGGGAGGGTCAGAGAGAGTGGGAGACACAGAATCTGAAACAGGCTCCAGGCTCTGAGCTGTCAGCACAGAGCCTGACGCGGGGCTCGAACCCATGCACCGTGAGATCATGACCTGAGCCGAAGTCGCACGCTCAACCAACTGAGCCACCCAGGTGCTCCTTGAGCAAGTTTCTTAACCTCTCTGTATTTCAGTTTCCCCATCTGTAAAATGGGGATAGTAATAGTCCAGATGTCACCGGACTGAGGATTAAAATAGGTAATATATGTTAAGTGGTCACAGTGCCTAGTACATAACAAACTCTCAATAACTGCTGGCTATTATTCGATATGTCAAAAACAGTGGACAAAAAGAACATCATTTTGTCTCACTTAAAAAACATTTATTGAGCATCCAACTACGTGTCAGGAACTGTGCTAGATTATAGACTAAAAGGCAATTAAGACAAAATTACTTCCTCAACGAACTAACAGTCTTGTGTTTGAAAATTTTCAAATGAGTGCTTCCATTAAACATTTCATTTTGGAGAACAGCTATGTTCTTGAACCTAGCTAGTTTATGAAGAGATGGCTATTTTTAAAAAAGAAAGCAGTATCTCTTGAATAAAAGATGAATTTTTAAAAACTATATGTGGTAATGTTTCTTTTTTGTCCAAAATATCCAGATTTTGGGCAAGAATGACTATGTAGATGAATAGCTTTAATGGGACCCAAATGTCTAGGAAGAGTTAATACAGCTGCAGAGAAAGCTTTTATTCTCCTGGAAGTCATTCAAATTATCTAAAAATTAGCCTTCTGGAGATAAAGTAAAATAATTTCCATTTTAAATGCAACATTATATAATTAGCACTTTCCCATTTATTTATCACTTCTCTTCTTCAAAGAATAATATGAGTTACTTAAACTTGAAGTGATACAGCTATGTTTAAATAACTAGGAAAAATACTTTTCTCTCCTCTCCAGGAAATACATATTAGGTTCTAGAAATTCAGCATCATCAATAAGAATTCTTAAAGTGACATAAATTGGAAAAAAATTTAGCTTCCCAATTATTATTGAGAGATTATGAGGAAGGCTGCTAGTCAAACTCTTGGCCTCAATGGAAATAAATTGTAAGCAAAGGGTACACATGTTAAGTTGTGAAGCAAAACTGACCTTGTGCCAATCTCTCGACCTTCCCTTCTTAACAGATGAATGTCATTTGCTGCGTCAATGGTTTGAAGTCAATAACCATTGATACTGTCCTTTGGGAACTCCTGTGCTTACAAAGGCAATATTTTAGAATCAGGACACAGTCTGCTGATGAGCAGGTAAGTATCTCTAATGATGGTAGGAAGAAAAGTTACTTTCAAGCTCTGAAATTCAGAAGAATTATTGCCGTTCTGTTCTTTTTAGTAGTTACTGAACAATAATGGTGCATAATTCCCAACTACACTCAAGCAAGGAAAAAAAGGTTCTATCCAATAAGAGCTTGAAAATGTTTGTGTTTGGTAATGCATCATTCTTGCTCTCTTTGGAGGGCAATTTCAAAATGCTTACCTGCTAAGCAACTTGGTAGAACAACACCTTTTCAAATGAACCTGTTCATTTATATCTAGGTCAGAAAGATAAACAGTTTAGTTTTCAGCCCAAATATATTCTCAGCCTGAAATCTGTTTTACCATTTCATCATACCTTGCCTTTGGAGTCCTTACCCTCGTATTTGGTTTCTTGCTTTGTCTGGGCAACTTTTGAACACTGGCTCCATGGTCACTTAAGATCTGTTGCCATCTGTGGCTCACATGTTTTGGCCTTTTAATAATCACTTTTGTATTTTTTTGTCCTTGCATCTTTCTGGATGCCATATAGTACTTAAAACAAATCATGGAAGATTTGGATAGCTCCTCAGTCTTTGGTATTGAAGTCTCAGAGTGTCACCAGTATCAAACACAGCTGGACTGGACAATTCATTTTACCTAATTCCCTAAGGTAATTATGCTCTTTTCATGAAGATGTGAATCCTGGTTCCAAGAAGGAGCTATTAGAGATCCTGATGACCTCTAGTTGGCTTACAGGGATTTGGAGATATTACCCACTGAATATGAGCTTGTCTGCTTTAAGATCCACTTTTAACTTTGGGTTATTTTTTGCCAAGAGGAAGAATGATTCCTGTAGCTGAATGTAATATGTGTGAATAATGGTTCTCCTTGCCTAAAAAAGTGCATTTTTGTAATACAGGTTAGAGTTAGTGTTTAGAAAGTTTCACCCTTGTTCTTCATCTCTCCCCACAAAAACCCTCTTAAATTGAAACAAGTGAAATGAACAAAAATGTGATTAGACAGCTACAGTATGCTCTGTAGCACCTTGTCAAAGTATTTGTCACACCATATTATAACTTATCTTTTTATACGTCTGTCTTCCCTTCCAGACTGTGACCGTCTTGAAACAGGGATTTTATGAGATGGCTATTTCATCAGTTCCCAGCACAAATTCTGTTGTGTAGCAGACATTTCATGTTCAATAAATGAATGAACGAGAAAATACATAAATGAATGAGTGAGTAAATTTAGAGTAGATCACTTTATGAAATATTTTGTTACTGAATACTCCTGAGATGTTTCCTAAATCCAGTTAGAAAACATGGTACTTCTCAATTTAATAAACAATAAATTAACAATAAATGTAAAATATATACAGTTAAACCTTGGTTTCCAAGCATAATTCATTCCAGAAACATGCTTGTAATCCAAAATACTTTATATCAAAGTGAATTTCCCCATTAGAAATAATGGAAACTCAGATGATTTATTCCCCAACCCCAAAATATTCATATAAAAATGATTATAAAACTGTAATATAAGACAAAGTAATAAAGAAAATACACAATGTAAAGGAAAATAAACAACTTAGCCTGCACTTACCTTTGAAAACCTTCGTGGCTGGTGTGAGGGAGACGAGAGAGAAGGGTTATTGTGTAAGATGACTTTATTACTAAAGGAATCACTGCTATCTATTGACTCAGTGGAATTTTTTTCTGCATGAGGTCTTTGTATACACTCGCACGGATGTTGACTACTGTACAATATTAATAAATTCTTGTCATCTACTGTATTGAATGTAACTAGAAATAAGGCAGCAGAGGAAAGGGTCTATTTCTCGAGGCAGCCTGGCCTAGAATGAAGCAAAGCATTCCTAAGCTTACTCTTGCATGGAAAAGCAAGGGACTGTCTGTAGGTGCTTTGAAGTGACAAAAGATACACTAGTGCCAGTTGTGGGCGCCTTCCAGTGATCTGAAAAATCACTGATTTCTGCCAAATACTGTAGCCCGAGGCCAAACATCTGAGCATGGGAGACGATCCCCCACGATCCCACAGAAAAAGAGAGAGAGAGAGAAGAATCATTGGCTCAGTTGTGATCATGCGATGTTCACCATCACATACTACTCGTATTGCATGATATTGCTCACTTATCAAGTTAAAATTTATTAGAAATGTTTGCTCATCTTGCACAACCAGTTACTTGTAACCGAATGCTTTACTGTATATGGATGCTGAAAGAATCAGTCTCTTGAACCCAGAAGAAACATGGTATCACTGAAGAGCATGAATGTTTTTGATTTGCAACCATTGTGTTTTTGAGATAGCTAAGTCCTATGCAAAGTGAATATATTTTCCCCACTACCACAGTTGGTTTCTGAGTTTGGTAAGTTTAAATCAACTCCACAGACTCTGACCACTTTCTGAAAATCTGATGGAATTGAGAGCCTGGATCAAGAAACCTCTGCTTAAAACCTGTCTGAGTAGATGATCAACATCATTCAGATCTTTATGTATTTCAATTCAGAATGTCTTATAAACACGTTAATTTTATAAGAAGCTTGTATTCCTTCAAATCAAATGACTCCAGGAAACTTCTTTTAGTAGAGAAATTTGGCTTAAGTTCACATACAAAACAGCACTGATAATAATTGGAAGCAAATTCCCAATAAATATGTGTAGATACTCTTATTTCATTCATTGTAACCTTAGTCATCTCATTGACTTTCCATTCCCTTAAGTAAAATGACCAAGTAATAAATCTTGATCTGGTTGGTTTGATTGGTTCAGTGATTAATTTATGCACGTGTTTATGAGGCTCTGTAAGAGATCTACTCAAGGTCAAAACAAAATCTGACTAGTCAGAGAAATTGTCTTTTTGAAAAAATTCTGTTTATCGCCTTTGAGTTCTATAATGAATACATAAACATAAAACTGTTTAAGAGATAGGAGCCTCTTGAGGCCAATTCTGTTCCTTTGACTGATAAAAGGAAACCAACTTTCAGAGCAGAGTAAATGCTCTTCACCTGTGTGAGATGAGCAGCTATAGGTCAGATTGTGTACTAACAAATATTTTATATCTGAGTGTGGGGGGCACCATGCTATGCTTCCATAAAATGTTTCTGGTTTTTCACTTAAAGTTTATTCACTACACACACACTCACACACACACACACACGGATTATCTGCTATGTCTACCCAGACTTCAAAGATTCCAAATCTTGAATTAAGCTATATAACTAACACAGTCTTAATACCAATATTGTGAGACATCTGACAAAGTAATACTAAATTTAAGGAGGAAGCATGAATATGTGAGTCTGTTCTTAAATCCAGTAGAGCTTATATTACAGTTGGGGGAGACACAAACATACATAAAAATATAAATAAAATATGTTTAATTTTTAGGTGGCAAAAAATGCTCTAGAGAAAAGTTAAGCACAATAGGTGGATATGAAGCACTATCGGTGGGGCTTCAGTCTTAAATGAGGTCTACAGAGAAGACCAATGAGGTAAGTATTATTTTCATTTTATAGGAGAGAAATTCTAAACTTCCAAGATATGTGAATGTTACCTGAAATTCAGTAATGGTTCAAAAAGAGGTTAGTTTGGGATCTGAGATACTCAAATTAAAACTCCAGTACAACCATCTTGAAATAGAAAATTAAACCAACAAAATGTAACAAATGTTTTGACAACAATTCATCGAATTTCTGTGTTTAAATAACTCATCAGTCAAAAAGAAAATCAAAACCTTGATTCTGCAATGTTTATAAAATAATGAAAATGAAAGCAATAAGCTTCAGAACCTATGCAATATATCCAGAGTTATATTCAGCACAGTTACCATAGTCTTAAACTCTTACATAAGACAGATTAACAAGTAACTTAATTATTCAAATCAAGTTTCTGAAAAAGATCAACAAGTAGGAACTAAGGAAAATAGAAGGAATGATTTAATAAAATGAAAGCGGAAGTTTATACATAACAAAACAGAACCTAGAAATAAGTCCAAAGCTGGTTCTTAAAATTAAACAGATAAAAAAGATTAAATTGGAGATGAAAGTGAGGAAATAAACAACAGCACATATAGAAGAAATCTAATTAAAGGTATTTTACAATATTCTCTAATTCAGTTTGAAAGCCTAGAAAAAAGTTAACGTTTTTCTAATAAAATAATTCATAAATTACCAGAATTTACTCAAAATGATGTAGAAAAATGAAATGATCCAAGAATTCAAGGTGAAAATTGAGAAAAGTGTTCATGATTCCCCATAAACATCACACTCAGTAGTTTTATAGGTGAAGTCTTCCAAATACTTATAGAACTTTGAAAGAAATAGTTCTAACCCTGTTAAATAATTTTTATCATATAAAAAAGGAAAGCTTAAGCTGCTATCAAAGTCTGATTAATGATCACAGAAGGGAAGAAACAAAGACAGACTACTGTATAACCCATGAAAGCAAAAATGCAAAATGAATTATTGGCAAATAGAATAAAGCTGTATGAAGGACGCCTTAATATTTGGAAAACCGGTGATATAATTTACCATATGAAAAAATGGAAGAATATGTTATGATCAGTTTAATAGACGTTTAAGACAATATTTATTAAATATAAAACTTTAAAAACTCAGAAGGGAGAAGCCAAGATGGTGAAACAGCATGGAAGATTTTTTTGCATCTCCTGTCCATGAAATACGGCCAGATCAACACTAAACCACCCTGCACACCTAGAAACTGATTTGAAGATTAACACAATAATCGGCACAACCTGAACCACAGAACTCAGCAGGTTCGTGACACACAGAGGTGAACTAGGGGAGAGAGAAGCCGTGGAGGGCAGGGAGTTGTTTTTGCTTGCAGAGAGAGGACGGAGACGGGGGAGAGTACGGAAAAATACCCCTCCCTCCAAAAGCAGCTGGAGAGAAAGTGGAAAAGTGGAACCAGCTGCAGTGATGAACTAAAAAGGGAGTAAGGAGAAAGGAGAGAGTTTAAATTCCATTAAGACTGCACACAGGAGGAGCTCAGAGTCTGACTCTGCAGCTCCATACCTGGAGGCGTTCTGGCGAGAAGGGCGAATCCCTAGGAGCAGAGTGAAGTCCGGGGGTCCTTAGGCCACATGCGGAGAGGCTGTTCTGTGCTGGGAGGATATTTGGTAGAGGCTGTGCAGCACCCCCACAGGCAAAGGCCTCAGTGGACCCAGGAGAACAATCACATTTGCTGGTGCTGGAACAAGGTTGTTAAGGGTGAAGACTGGTGCCAGATGTGTGTTGGGATTTTCCATAATCCCTGAAATGCTGCTGCCACAGGATCACGTGAACTTCTTCTTGGTGGGGCTGGTGCTCAGCCTGTCTCTGAGCATTAGCTGCGGCACAGTCCCCACGTTCCTGGGTGCGACCAGCACCCGCTATTGCTCGGTGAGACCCTCTCCCTGAGCGGGTCAAAGCCACAGTCCCTGAGAAGTGAAGGATCAGGAAAAACAGCCACATCGGAGATAAAACTCAGGAGGGAGTTGCTGCTTGGCAAACTAACCGCTTGGTCGTAGACAGTGTAAAAGTGAGGAGTGGACGGAAGCAGGAGACAAAGGAAGGGTGCGTGTTTGCTGATCGAGGAGAACAGAGCTCTGATACAAGAGACTGGTTGACTGGGTGACGCCATTTTCACCTCTGCCGCGCATGCCCACACATACCTACAAGTGCCGCAACAACCCACCCCAGTAGGCTAAGCAGCGCCATCTAGTGGAGGACAGAGCCATTACACTAAGCCCCGCCCAACTGGACCGACCTCCCTTTGAGGAACTCAAGTCTCTCTGCCTGCTTAGTTTACCAACTATAAAGTGTTTCAGTTTGACTTCTAGGAGAAAACTGTGTAATTTCAATCATATTTTAGTCTGTTCGCTGGTCCATCTATTCAATTTTCTTTTTTTTCTTTTTCGTTTCTTTCCTTTTTCTTGGATACAGAAAAAAAGCTTATATTCAATTTTTATTAAAAATATTTTTCTTTAATGTTTTCTAATATATTATTTACTTTTTTGTGAATTTTTCAAATTCTATTTTACTTCCATCATTTAATTTTATTCTATTGTATTCATTTTTTCAAATTTTCAAATGTTTTCCTCCACCCCTTCTCTAATCTACCAAGCTCCTTTCAACAATCAGACCAAAACACACCTACACCCTAGCACCATTTATTTGATTTGTGTGTCTTTGTGGTTTTTAAGTTTTTAATTTTAATTTTTACCTTATTAATTCATTTTCTGCCTTCAAAATGACAAAATGAGGGAATTTACCCCAAAAGAAAGAGCAGGAAGAAATGACAGCCAGGGACTTAATCAACACAGATATAAGCAAGATGTCTGAGCCAGAATTTAGAACCACAATAATAATAATTTCACCCATATGAGGTCTTTAAGATACAAATTGATGAACATAATGAAAGGGAAGCAAAAATAATATAAAAACAGAGATGGGGCACAAAACATAAGAGACTCTAAATATGGAGAACAAACAGAAGGTTACTGGAGGGGTTGAGGGAGGAGGGATGGGCTAAATGGGTAAGAGACATTAAAGAATCTACTCCTGAAATAATTTTTGCACTGTATGCTAATGAATTTGGATGTAAATTTAAAAAATAAATAAAACTTTAAAAACTCTTAAAATGGAAATAGAAACTTCCTTAGCATGAGATAAACACATCTCTTAATTCAAAAGCAAGCAACAGGCTTAATACTGAAACACTGAGATATTCCTGCTACAGTCAGGAGAAACAGGAAGATCCTCTTTTACATTGTTATCATTTATTATTTTGCAGGAAGTATAGCCAGTAAAATTAGAAAAAAAATAAACTTATAAATATTAGAATGTTTGGGCCTAATTTTTGTTTTGGAAATGATAGCAACAGACCCTAAAAGAATAAACTAAAAACTAATATAAAAATAATGTAGTAAATAGGGCTTAAACATAAATAAGCAAAAAGTTTCCTGTATATAAAACTATCAATTTAGGAAAACATATATATCCTACATATATATATTTCAATACATCCTACATAACAAATGGCACAAGAAAAGTGTTATTACAAAGATGTATTACATGAAAATGAGGCATAGAACACTTTATGTTGATAAATATCCATGTTATGTCAATGAATTTGAAAAATGAAATAATTATTCAGGCCTCAGAAAAATCTAGTCACCTCCAAAGAGATCAAAATCAGACAGACCTCAGAGGCCTTCTACATAGCAACATTCCATGCTCAACTATAAAAGAGAATTGTCTGCACCATGCTATCCAATACGATCGCTGCTAACTACATACAAGTTTTGAGCACTGGAAGAGTGGGCAGTGCAAACTGAGATGTACTGTAAGTGTAAAATACAGCTAGATTTCGAAGATGTAATATGAAAAACAATTTTTAATATCATTAATATTTTATGTTAATTATGTTAGAATGATATTTAAACCTATTGGATTAAATAAAACCTATTATTAACATTAAAAATACAAACATAATGGAATAAAACATTTTACATACAGTGTCTGTAAGTTATATGAATGTATAGAACTTATGGGGAAAAATCTTTTCTAAGTATAGTAAAGGAGTATTAAACAAAGAAAAAGACATTGTAATGTGTTACTAAATTTCATTTGGAAAAATAAATAGTAAGATTAAAATGAAGATTGTAAATAAGAGTAATGTGGGAAACCTGGCCCTACCCAATATATTTTTAAGTATATTTATTTATTTTGAGAAAGAGAGAGAGAGAGCATTTGAGGATAGGGGTGAGAGGCAGAGAGAGGGAGAGAGAAAATCCTAACCACGCCTCTGCACTGTCAGTGTGGAGCTCAATGTGGAGCTCAAACTCACGAACTGTGGGATCATGACCTGAGCTGAAACTAAGAGTTGGATGCATAACCAACTGAGCCACCAGGCGCCTCCCCCCCCATATTAACATAAGTTATAAATTTAGAGTAGTAGAGTTTGTTACTGACTTAAGAGTAGACTGAAAATTGTGGAAGTAGAAGTGAAAATATATGACTATTTAAGATATGATAAAGGTCGAATTCAAATAAATGGGGGGATAATGGTAATGTTTAATAAACAGGGTTGACATTTGAAGAACTAATGTGAGATCTCGGCCTCACATTCTTACACTAATATGAATTGCAGGTGAATCAAACACTATAACAAAATAAAATCATAAAAGCAATGGAGTAAAACATTAGAATATTGCTGTATGAAGGTCCTCTAAGCATGATGCAAAATTTGGAAATTATGAAGGGAGACTAGTCAATTTATGAACATGAAGGTTAAATCGTTCAGTCAAAACAAAAAAACTAAAGTCAAAACATGAATGTCAATCATGGGGAAAAGTACTTGGAAAAGCATATAAGAAAGGGCTAATTTTATCTTCAGTAAAGACTTCATAAATTAATATGAAAAAGTGGTTCAACCCTATAGAAATATGAACAAAAATATAAAGAGGTAGTTTACTAGGATGATGGTCACAACACATTTGTAAAAACCACACACACATAAATCTGGAAACAATCTAAATATCTGTCCTTATGAGTCACACAAATAACAGACTATACGACATAATTTTTACTTAAAATGTGGTAGACTTTTTTCACTAATATGGGAAAATATCCAAACCACATTATCATGTGAATAAGTGGCCTAAAGTATACAAAGATTAAATTACAGGTAATTTCTAAAAGGATATCTCTATTCGTAATAATGTTCACTTAAAGCAAAGCATAATGCTTCTATTGCATAATGGGTCAGTTCTATGTTAATAGCTGATTATTTCAAAAGTCATCAAATTAAGTAGAATTTAAAGGGAAAAGAAAAAGGATTGTAAAAACAACAATACCCATAATTAAATGCATTATGTTGATTTCCTATAAAACTAATATTGTGTTAGTTTTTAAGAGTATTGTGTGATTTTTAACATTTCATTTTGAAGACAGGTATTTTAAAATATGAAATTCATTTTGTAATTTTATAGGTGACCATATGAAATAAGCTGAATTATTCAGTTTATTATTTTAGTGAAATAGCAAATGATTCCAATGACATATTTTAAAGGTAAGCATAATGAAGCTCCTTTAATTGGGAAACAGTAGCCTTTTACAACTCATCATGGATATTTTTAGCTTTCTGATAAATTTTCCATAGCTATTCTTCTTGCAGAGTAAAAGAATAGTTACATTAAACCTCTCCATAGTTGTTTCTATTTCATTTTAAAGAAAAGAAATAAATAGTATACGTTTTGAATTTCTGAAGTTTCAATTTCTCAGTCTCTAGAGGAAAAAAAACTGGTTTCTCTTTTGATACTCTATTATTCATCTTTGTTTTCAAAGGTTTAAAAAAATTTTTTTAGTGTTTACTTTTGAGAGGAAGGGACAGAGCGTGAGCAGGGGAGGGGCAGAGAGAGAGAAAGACACAGAATCCAAAGCAGGCTCCAGGCTTTGAGCTGTCAGCACAGAGCCTGATGTGGGGCTCAAACTCACAAGCAGTGAGATTGTGACCTGAAGGGAAGTCAGCTGCCCAACAGACTGAGCCACCCAGGTGTCCCTCTTTTCAAAGTTTTTTTTAAAAAATGAATAGATTTCACTTCTTTCTTTGAAGAAATATTATTTTAAGAATACTCTGCCTTCAAATATAAACCATTCAGCCATTGAATTAATACTGTTACTAAGAACTTGATGATTAATTCATCAGTTAGCTAAATTTTATCCTTTTCCCCTTGTCTCTCATATCGATTTGCAAATAGCCACAGTTGAATGAGCAAGTAGGAAGTTTTGTAAAATAAATTATGATAATTCTGTTACTAGCAGCAAGGCCCTAGAGTAGTTTCAACCATTATAAGTGGCTTCTATTCCTTTGTAAGTTATTGGAATTGGTTTGTTATAACCTGTCCCTCCATTTTCTATGTAAAGATATAGGAAGCTGTCCTCACTCTGAGGTGATCATTTCTAGAGCCCTTGCTGTGAGCCCTTCTAGTCTTCCATCTGTGTTTGGTTTCAGATTAGCATGGCTGTCTCCAACTTGAATCTATTATCACAATTCTTTATCTAAATTACAAAAATCTTGGAAATTGAAGGTTAATGTTTTTAACTGGAGGAATAAATTTTAAAAAAATTTACTTATTAAACTTTTAAAAAATGTTTTATTTATTTCTGAGAAAGAGAGAGACAGTGGGAGAAGGGGAGGGTCAGAGAGAGAGAGGGAGACACAGAATCTGAAGCAGGCTCCAGGCTCTGAGCTGTCAGCACAGAGTCTGTCGTGACACTCGAACCTACGAACAGTAAAATCATGACCTGAGACAAAGTCAGACACTTAAAGGACTGAGCCAACCAGGCACCCCTAAAATTTATTTATTTTTGAATGACAGAGAGAGAGCACAAGCAGGGGAGAGACAGAGAGAGAAAGAGATACAGAATCTAAAGCAAGCTCCAGGCTCTGAGCTGTCAGCACAGAGTCTGATCAGGGTGGGGGTTGAACCTATGAACTGTGAGATCATGACCTGAACGGAAGCCAGATGCTTAACTGACTGAGCCACCCAGGTACCCTGAGGAATAAAAAATTTTAACAAAATGAAGTGAACGTACTTATCTGAGGAAAATGATTTTAGTGTTTTTGTTTTGTTTTGTTTTTAACTGTGAGTGATCCTATATTGCCAAGTTTTCCGAAGAATAAGCATCTGTCACCAGATGTTCAAGTAAATCCTTAAATTAAAAAAAAAAATCTTTCCTAGAGTTAATTCACATTCTAATAAGGATGGTGAATAACCCAGAGGGGGGCATATCCTAAACTTATTTGACCATGGAAACTATTTCTTTCTACTATAGAACATCTGTTTAGTAGAACACAATTTGGGTAACACTGATGAGAGCATATTTTCAGACATTAAAAGAAAGAATGATTACCCTAATAATTTGACTTGTAGCAAAATCTCCTGCTATATTTAAATAAATTTATTTTTCAGAAAGTTAATCTATAATATCACCTTTTATTGGTATGAGAATAGCACATTTTATTATTTTAGCTAGAGGCTTCATAACTAACTGATAGAATTCTGTCTTGGAGGTGATTCTATCAGGGACTCTCTTGGTCAAGGTGCTGCTCTGTGTTTGTTTAAATAGAGATCTGCTAATCACCAAAGCTACAGGACACAGTGGCTGAGCCTTGTTATTTTCTAAAGGCTTTGCCCAAATTCCAGCCACAGAGGCAGTCCGTATGTGAAGCCTGGCTCTAGAGGCCATGTGATTTGTGCTCCTACAGGAAATGACATACAATGAGCATATGAAAAAAAAAAAAAGAGGCATTTTCATATGTGGACACTAAGTGCTATTCACTCCCAGAAGGCTCAGTGTGAGTACAAGGTGATATCTCCAACAAACCTGAAGCTGTAAGTTCCTTTGTCATTGCTGTGGATATTGTTAGGATTTTTAAACCGTTACTGTTCCTCTGGTCTGAGATTTTCCCTAGACAGTCCATTTATTCATGCTTATTTGAGGGAAATTAAAAAATTCTTTTCAATTTTTACCTCTCATATATTCAAAGTCAGCCCAAAGGGGCTATAAGGACTCACAGGCAGGTGGGTTATTCTTTATGTCATTTGGCAGCTTACTCTTCAGCTTTTCTATACACCTGTTGAATGTCATGTCCAAATGACAGGTTGTCTACCAGTGTTTTATTATTCTAGCCAACAAATCCATTTCATTTGGAAATCTCCTCAAAGTGTCTGTGATTTACCACTCTCAGTGTATGTCTACAGAAATCTTCACTCTTTACTGTGTCTTAAAGACAGCAAACGGGAGATTGGTCCCCATTTGTAAGATTCCTTAGATTCTAAAAACATCTTTGGTATGAAAAGGAATAGAATTCCCATTTTGATTGAAAGGAGCAGAAGCGATATAAATGATCTAAAGCGAATCTGTAAGTTTAGTTAGTGATTTCCTGTGAGTAACTTCAGGGATTTCACAACAGTAGAACATGGATGTCTGTATATATTCTATTCTACCAAATGGGGTCTCATCTGTTTCTCTTCAGCTCTTTGATCAATGTGTTAAAATGTGATAGGCCTTCAGTTTCTCAGCTAGATACATAAACATATATATTGAGGATTTCAAGTGAGTTAATTTAAGAGAATTTGAGTAAGGGAAGAGACAGAAGGGTCTGCAGGAGGATTTTGGATAGCTAATGTTGAGAGCAGAGAAGAACATGGAAGAGACAGGCAGGGACACCAGACAAACAATTCCAATTTGTTAAGTGCCAGGTCTGAATATCTCACTAAATATCCTGAAAAGGAAATCCTGGCCAGTAGTGCTAATATGGGTACACTGAAGAGCCGAGGGCTCACATTTTGTCAATTTTTAGTCAGTAATATGATACATTGTTAAAATTGGGGGCTAGGGTATGAGGTAGGAAATCATCTTTGCTACATACTGCTAAAAATCTGTCATGGATCCTAGGGATACTTTTATGTGAGGCTAGCCTGCAAGTCTGGACCACAGTCTTCCTGAGTTGTCTAAGGCTTAGGTTTTGGATTCTCTGAAGCCAAAATCTCTTCACTCATCCAGAAAATCTTCTCTTGTCGCTTCTCTGATGACTATATTCCTTGTCATCGACCTTCAGGGCTGTGTGCTTCAGTAGGAAACTAGGCTGAAAAAAGGAGTCTGGAAGTAATGGAAATCTGAGGACCATGAGTCTGTGAGGCTTATTTCTTTGAAGGGGATAAAGACGAGAGGATTCTTGTGCTCAAACTCTAGCAATTTGAGGCATTGCTTGTGCCTGGAGTTGAGTTTGGCCTTCATCAAAAACATGGCCTGCTACACACCACCTGGGTCTTTCTGAGTGGAGGTCAATGGAAGCCCATGTTATTCTTTACCAAGCTCCTACTTTTAAACTTGTAGGTAGCTTAGGGGAAGAAATCTTAGAAGTCATCCAGTCCTATTCATCTGGTTCATAGATGAAGAAGCTGAGATTTATGGAGAGATCAACTGCCTTATCCAAGGCTTCACAGCTAGACATAAACACAAATCTTTGAGCACCAGCCCCATGCTTTCCCTTACTGCACCACCGTACCCTGGGTGTATCTTTCGACTGACGTACACTCACCTTAGATGAAAATGAGAACATGTTTCCCTTAAAATTACTCTAAAACATCAAGTACTTGATATAAACTTTTAGTGCCACAAATCAAATTAAAATATACAAAATAATCACTTCACTAAAAAAAGATCAACATTTGCTTTCACGACATATTATTGTAATGTATTTGGAACTTGAAAATATAAAAATTACTCAAGACATAAAAAATTTATATATCTACAAAATGCAAATTGTCTTGAAGAAACATAAGGTAAGAATTCAAACAAAAGACATCTGCTTACCATAGTCCCTGCTTACTCAGCTAGCTGCCTGCCCACCTGTTCCACTAATGAGCTTGTTCTTACTATACCCCCTCCCTGTTCCTTCTTAGCTTGACTAAGTCTTATGAAGTCAAGAAGTTATCATCCAGTAAAGTCTTGCTCAGCATGAAAAAAATAATTATTTTAATTAAATTCCACTGTCATGCATATTTTACAGATTATTTTCATTTTTTTCTACCACAAGCATGATATTCATTGCTTTCAAATCTTAAAGTGGTTCTCTTAGCTTTTTGATCCGACTCAGAAGTCATTCATTCATCTTAAACTAGACAACGTTACTCAAACCCTCTCTTCAGTATTCTACCCTGAAATAGGCTTGGAGCTTAATGTATCTTGGGTGAGAATGTTTTGCATAAAGAGGAGGATAGATAGAGTAGCATACTTTTAACAAATTTTAAATTTATATTTTTCTAAACTAATACTTCATGTTGTAGGTTGGATTCCCTGGGGAAAATATTCAGATTGGGATGTTTTTTGCACAGGAAGTTTATTAGACTCACACCTGTGAGACAGTGAAGGAAATTGGGATGGGCTGGAGGAGAAATTGAACCATAATGTAGTCACAGTAGAGGTCTCTGCTGGTCTGATGGGACTGTCTGGAGTGGAATGACTCTGTGGAGTTGACCCACATGAAGGCAAAAAGAGCTAGGGCTTTATATTCCCACATTGACCAATACTTGTATGTGAGCTGTCTCTGGAAATTGAGGGTTGGGAGGAGTGACCTAGGTAGGGAGGCTCTCTGTAGCTTAGATAACCTTCTTCAGCCCAGGGTGATACTGAATGATAAATTCAGATGGGAGCTATTAGGTGCCAGCACTTAGGTGGGGGAATGACCGATGAAGTCAGTCCTGAACATTGATATGGACAGGGCACCATGGCATCCACAACATCCACCATTTACAAGGCTCAGATACACAAACTTCACATACTCAGAGAGCAGCTCCTCCTGGATCCTAATGGACTTTACCCAGAAAAATTCAATGAGTAAATGTTAGTAGGATGAAAAATAGCTCTAGTTGCTTCTGGTTTCAAAACCAGAAGCATGGTAACATGCTGTAACATGTAACATTTCTGTCTTCTACTAATTATTCTAGATTGCACTTGCCTTTGGCTAGCAACTCTTGGTCTAGATGGCTTGTTTGCTGAGATGACTCAGACCCTAACCTCAGTGGGTCTAAGCCCTGGATAATGTGTTCTTCATAGTCTGTGGCTATGAATTTATCTATTACAGTAAAAATTATGCCAGAGAGTACTGAGAGACACTGGTAAAGGTCATCTGAATGCCAACAGGGTCTTCCATGTCTTTATGGTATAACAGCAGTTGTAATTACTTCTTCCTAATGATCAGGCCAATCACTCCTGTCAAGATATAACTCCTTTCCTTGCCAACTGGTCTCTTAGTACAAGAAACATAGAGTAAACAGACAGGATCCATAGCTTAAAGTTCAATGGCACTTTTGCTGTATCCCATGGTGGAAGCATTTCTACCTGGGAATTAGAAGTGTTAGCCTTCAGAGCCTGACATTGAGGGGAGCCTGGCATTCCTCACTTGGGACACTGAGAGTGAGGGTAAGCTGGACCACTCCAGTTCCCACCCATTGGTTGGACTCATATGTCCTACCTATTGGGAAGAAAGCCCCACTAAAAGGTCATTAATTTAGGGCATAATACAACACTGTGGAGGAAGATTTCCCCCCCTGTCCCCATGGTATTATTTGCAAGCTGGTGCTTTCACTGTTCCACATCAGGCTATTCCATTGCCTTGCTAGATCAACAACTTCTAGATGGCACAGTGGATGGTCTGATGATGTGATCACTGAAAAGTATGTAGGATCCTGTGTCAGTGAATCAAACACTGCATAAGCTCTTGAAGACTGAGTCTAGGTAGGCCCTGAAGGCAGGAAAGGAAAAACTTATAGAAGGTCAGCTGATTTCAGCCAGGTTTACTTGCTGCCCCTTCCAGTGTGAAAATAAAATTAAAAAAAACAAAATCCAGTCTGATCAACTTCCCAAGAGACTGGAGAGTCTTCTTGAGGGATGGTGATATATAGGGGATCAGATCTGGTCTCTTTGTTAGCATGTTGGACATTCAACAGCAGCTGTAGCTAGATTAGCGTTGGTGAGTGAGGGCTTGTGGTATTGGACCCATGTATCACCTCCTCCTTGCCATGAGGGCTACTCAGTTCATGTATCCTCTGTGTCAACACTAGGTGGATGATGACAGCAGCTAGCTGATGTCAACTGGTTAGATTTTTCTGTTTGGCTGTTTAGTGCCTCTTCTGAGAGGGACACCCTTTGATGGGTGTTAACATGTGATTAAAGTTCTTGATGCTCATACCTATTCTCATAGGTCCAGCTATATGCTTATTTATCACACCTCATTCGTGATCTTCCAATGTTCATCTTTAGGTGCCTGATTCCACTAACGAAGCCATTCTTCCACTATCCATGAATTTGTATATCTTCTAACAGCTGGGTACTTCTCTTTCCATATAAAGTGGATAATAAGGTTTACTGCCCAAAGCAATTGATCACTCCCAGGAATAGCCATCTGATTTCATAGTCTTTATAATTATTATCTCCCATATGTCTTAAGGGCCGAGATATTATACCCACTAATCCATTCTTTTCTACCAGTTTCCTTTCAGTTCATGATTAGCAGAAATTTTAATAATTGCCCCACTACTGCATGCTAGACACTGCTGGTGTTCCATCTATCACCAGGGATAAAGTTTTTATTGCTAACTTATCAGCAGGTGATTTAGCAGCAAAATCCCATTTTGTAGATTGTTTCTTTGAGTCAGTCCTGGCATCAATGATTGCAATTTGGATTCTCCTAGAAAAACGATACTGAGAAGGGAATGTTCACACAGCAAGCTCATTAGGTTGTATTGTTGGGAGTCAATATTCCTACTGGGGTGAGGTAAGAAGATGGTGCAGAGGTAGAAGTTGAAATGTGATACCATTGTAAGAAGTCTCAGCTGATCTTACAGGGAGCTCTGGAGTTGGAATGGCTCTTCAGAGTTGAATCACAGTGAGGCTCTGGGCTTTCATATGCTCTAACATGTCAGTCACTGAATGTTAACTGTCCCTGGGAAAGAGGCAACTCTGGGTGAGGCAGCTGTCTTCAGGCCAGGACGGTTTCCAGAGAAGCACTCACCTGAGAGCTGTTGGCCACCTAGTCTCCTAGTAACTGGGGGCAGGAAAAGGAGCATCTGTGCTTCAGTCACACAAGGGGATTGGGGGACAGCAAATCTTGGGGGCACACACAGCATGCAGTGTTTATTCTATAAAATTTAGAAAATATGGGAGCACCTGCGTGGCTCAGTTCGTTAAACGTCCGAATCTTGATTTCCGCTCATAGTTCATGAGTTCAAGCCCCACGTTGAGTTCTGCACTGACAGCATGAAACCTGCTTGGGATTATGTGTCTCCTTCTCTCTCAAAAACAAATAAATAAGCTTAAAATAAAAAAATGAAAAAAATAGGAAATACAAAAATTATAAAAAGAAAGATAAAAGTGGTTCATAATACTATCACTCAGCTTTAACTGTTGATAAGATTTTGATATATTTCCTTCCCTCCTTTTTCCTGGGTGTCTATAGTTCCTACATATTTGAAACTATGTTCCAAGACATCATTTCATAGGTTGCTGCGTCAATGAACACGATTTAAGTGATTCTTCATGTTAAAAACACTGTTATATCTCTAATTTTAGCAGCTTAAAATATTTCATCTTGTCTATGTACAAAAATTTACCTAAAAGTTTTTCTGTTTTTTCTTTTTTCTGAGAAGGCACATGTGCAAGCACATGTGAGCAGGGGAGAAGCAGAGAGAGAGGAGGAGAGAGAGTCTTAAGTAGGCTCCACGCCCAGCACAAAGCCTGACCTGGAGGACTGGATCTCACCACAGTGAGGTCATGACCTGAGTCGAAATCAAAAGTCCGATGCTTAACTGACCAAGACACCCAGGCACCCCATATCTAACAATTTTTCTATCATTAGTTGTGGGCTCTTATATTTTGCTAACACATATAATATGAGTATAAATTTAAATTTTGGTCTGTAATATAAAAATACCTGTTTGTGCTCTCTTCCTTTTTGTTAAATGGAAAGTTAACACATCTATGTTGGAAAGATCCTCTCAACATTCCTTTCTTGAAATTCTTGGATTTGTCGTAGGGAAAAGAAATTGCAGCTGGTCCTCTTCTGTTTTTCTTGTGTTTTTATTTTAATTCTGCCACTTACAACTCTGTGATTTGGGGCTAATTAGTTAACTTCTCTGACCTTAAGATTTTATCTCAGTAAGTGCATAATCTGTACCCTTCTTCACACTTTTATTGTGAGAAACTCCAACACTCTACTCATATGGAAGAGATAGTGTGGTAGTGATGTCATGTCTACAGAAAGGAGAATAGGACAATGGGGAGAACTAGAGGGAAAAGAAGACAAAAACCAATCCTTCTTTTTCTTTCAAACATATTCCAATTTGCCTAGTGTCAGGATCATACACATTTTACAGAGAAACAAGAGAAATGAAACTCATTAGTTTTGTTTCAAAACAGGCAGGGGCTGTGCCTGCATAGCAACCAGCAGAAGATGGAGAAGGGCAGGTTTCAGCTGATGGTCCAGATGCTTGCTGATATTCACAGTGTAAACAAAGCGGCGAGGTGGCTGACTGCGTCTCCCATTCGTCACCGAGATGCTTGGCCTTATGTAGGCAAAATTGCAGGTTGGTGACGGGAGGAAAAAATCCGTATAGACACAAAAACAGAAGTATACGTGATTCCAATCTAGTATGTTTGAATGTAAATGTCTCTCTTTGTTCTGTCATAATAAGTGGGAAACATAGGCAGCCTATTACTAGAGCAGGGGACAGTCGGGATCCTGGTGACAGGATCAATAGTCTTCCCTTCTACTGCGGATAATCAGAGATGAGACATGAGACTTTTAAAATAGAATATTCTATGAACCTTCCTGTGTTGGTGTGTCTTTACTTATTTCATCTTATGCTTTTTGAAAGTAGTCTCTCCAGAAAGCGTAAAATACTAGGGGAGGGTCCCTCCAGTATTGCTTGTTTTCATGGTGTCTGAGAACAAGAAAACTGGAGACTCCTCAGGAGGTGATGCTGATGAGTTAAAAACTGTAAGTCCTACCCTAAACCTTGAATCAATGCATCCAGATTCCAGAGCAGGATGGGATGCTCAGGGGAGTTAAGTTCTTTTATCCCCCACCTTCAACTATGGAGAGAAGGGAGGAAAGCAAAATATTTGTCTAAAAGGGAGGAAAAAGTAAGCCTTCTCACTTCCTCTCTTTTTCCTTCTCCTCTTCTGCTTCGAGAGCCTTGGCAACTTTGGAAATGCAATTGCTTATTTTAAAAATTATTTTAAAAATGAATTTCACAGACGGCGCCTGGGTGGCTCCGTTGGTTGAGTGTCCGACTTTGGCTCAGGTCTCACAGTTCATGAGTTCCAGCCCTGTGTTGGACCCCTGATCACTTGTGCTCTCTCCCTCTCTCTCTCTCTCTCTCTCTCAAAAATAAATAAACATTTTAAAAAATTTAAAAAAATAAAAAGTTAATTTCTCCAGGTGCCTGGGTGGCTCAGTCAGTTCAGTGTCTGACTTCGGCTCAGGTCATGATCTCACAGTTTGTGGGTTTGAGCCCCGCATTGGGCTCTGTGTTTTCATCTCAGAGCCTGGAGCCTGTTTCAGATTCTGTGTCTCCCTCTGTTTCTGCCCCTCCCCTTCTCACACTCTGTCTCTCTCTGTGTCTCAAAAACAAACCTTAAAAAATAAATAAAAATGAATCTCCATGGTTATGATCAGCCAAATATTTATCAGGCAATCTCTTTTCTTTTGAGGTTTTCATCTGCTTTATATTTGTTATATATCATGTAATCCATGTGTAATAAGAGAAGGTTTTCCCCTCCTCTTAGTCTCCTCTCCCCTCCCCTTTCCTATCCTCCCCTCTACTCTCTACTGATCATTCCACTCAGTCTCTCTGAGTAAACAGAGCCATTCTAGTGGCTCTGCAATACCTACTCTCATAGCATCCATTCAGCTCCTTATATATTCAATTGCTGTTAAATTACGTTTCTATCTGAACCTTTTTTTAAATTTTATTTTTAATGTTTTATTTATTTTTGAGAGAGAGATAGAGACAGCATGAACAGGGGAGGGTCAGAGAGAGAGGGAGACACAGAATCTGAAGACAGGCTCCAGGCTCTGAGGTAGCTGTCAGCCTAGAGCCGGACATGGAGCTCAAACCCATGAACCATGAGATCATGCCCTGAGCTGAAGTAGGATACTTAACTGACTGAGCCACCAGGTGCCCCCACTTGTATCTGAACCTTTACACCTGGACACTGTCCCATATATTGGACTATCCCTTGGGTTTCTTGGTTTGTTGTCTCACAGGCCCTGCTAGTTTAGCATAATCAGGAAAAAATTTGTCACCTCCTTCCACAAATCTGACTTATCAAATTTTCCATTTTGCCTTTTTTTATTGAATGGTACTTTGTCCAACCCATAGTTGATGTCACAAATGTGGGTGACATTACTACCTCTTCTTTCTCTCATTATCTACACATTCAATTAATCACCAAGAGCTATGAAATTAACTCAAAAATATTTTAAAATATATTCACATCCTTCCATTGCCTTACTAATACCCTAATCCAAGTCCTACCATTTCTCCCAAGATTATTATGTGACTCCTCATTAAGTGTACAAAATTTAAAAGAGAACAGATACAGTGCATTAAAAATTTTTTTTAATGTTTATTTTTGAGAGAGAGAAGGGCAAGAGTGTGAGTGGGACAGAGAGAGAGGGAGACCCAGAATCCAAAGCAGGCTTCAGGCTCTGAGCTGTCAGCACAGAGCCTAACGTGGGGCTCGAACCCACGAACTGGGAAATCATGATCTGAGCTAAAGTTGGCCACTTTACCAACTAAGCCACCCCGGTGCCCCAGTGCATTTTTAAGAAGGAAGTTTAATGTTAGCCAGACTGCAATAAACAAGGGTCCATGGGATGCGCCACAACATTTCTTCATATTTGTTTCCCGGTCACCTTCCAGTTCACATAGACATGGCTTCAAGTAGAAATGTGAAATGCTCTTCCACTTTTGATCTACTCTCTTCTTTCCTCTTCCAACTATCCCTTTGGCTCTTTTCCTGCACTCTCCCCTCAACTGCCTTAAACCTGTGAAGTTCTGATAATGCTTCTCATTTCCATCCTGTCTAAGGAGCTGTAGACCCTTACTGCACCTTAGACTGAGATGTTTAGGTATTTCAGATGCTTTGGAGCATAAACGAGACACATTTTTATTCATTCATTCAGTCTGCCTGGAGTGTCTCTCTTGGCACGACTTTTATGTATTAGAATTCTATCCAAATCTTTCTCCCTAGGAATCAGAAGGCGAGGAAGGGAGGTTGACTCTGGTGTTCTGCTAATGGTTCTGCTCACCTGCTGATACGCCTCTGCTCAATATCGTCTTCCTTCTGTGGGCAGCGAGAGGCTTCCAATCATACCGCTTCCCTGCTTAATCACTTCCCATTGCTGTCACGGTACCCTACTTCTTACCATAGAGGACCTGACCAGTTCCTGTCACAGGTCCCCCCTAGCCTTGCCCACTTCTCCCTCCCAGCCTCAGCGAACCAGGATTTGCTTCCTGCCCCAGCTCATCCAGGTCTCTGTTACATCTAGGTCATTGCATGTGCTCTTCCCTCTGTCCCAGCACAGACCCTGGAATCCTCACAATCTCATGCCTCCGCTCAGTGTTCTTTCTTTTTCATCTCTAGGTCTCCTTTTTTTCTACAAGCAGATAGATGAGAATGTGAATTTGAGTCTGTATGGACCTATTTGTTTATATTCTGTTTTTTTGTATTGTTTTGTTTTTTTGTTTATTCCATCGTCC
This sequence comes from Crocuta crocuta, assembly GCF_008692635.1. Taxonomy (NCBI): domain Eukaryota; kingdom Metazoa; phylum Chordata; class Mammalia; order Carnivora; family Hyaenidae; genus Crocuta; species Crocuta crocuta. Next base: position 16,584,447 of record NW_027530368.1, on the reverse strand, counting down.
TGGTAGCAGCGGACCTGAAATTGATTCCCAAGTCTCTATGAATAGGACGCTCCTGCCTAGGGAGTGTGATTCTTGTCTGTGCCTCTGTTGGCTGATAATTGTGTTCAGGTGAAGAATGGGGCGATGTGATTTCTGGGTCGGATCTCTCAGCTGTGGGAGTAAGGCCAGGGGTCCTCCTGTGCAGGTGCATATGGGGACAGTTGCAATACACCGAGAACTTGTACTTAATTTCAGTGTCGGTATTACAGAGACATGGATGAAGAGTTGTTTTAGCACAAAGAATTAAATATCTTTCAAGATCCTCTGCAGTATTAGTATGGAAAAAAATTCACTCCTAGCAGTTTTCTAGGCTTAGATTCAAGGAGTAGTTATTGGCATCATTATTTAGTAGGAGAATTTCTGTCAACAGCGTTGATATATCTCTGGTTCCTAATTTAAATGTTGTTCCCCTCCCACCCCCGTTAGTAAGAAGGATGTTATTATCTGTTAGATTTGATGGTGGAAGCAAAGCATAAGGAAGCAGAGAGTATGAAATTGTAAGCTCCAGCAGTAACAGTATTTTAAAAAAGGAAACAATCCCATGAGAAATTGATAGGTTTTCTGATTTATCTTCTTCACAAAAGTATTCCTACATCCCTAACCAATTTTATTTTCTCGCTGCCACCTTTCCTATGGTGTGCCTTAAAAATCACTTTAACTCTTAAAAAAAAAGAGTTGGCACAATGGCCACTAATCTACCAATATTTTTTTACCAGTTTTAGAAATTATGCTGATATTTCTTTCCAAGACTTACAAATGATCTGAAGGAGTTAACAGCAGAAAACAAAAACAAAACAAAACAAAAAAGAGAGACATCATTTTACATCTAGGGAAAGGGTTATTTAAATCCCTTTTTTTTTTTAAAGCCATGATAGCTTCTTTTGGAGGAGGTATTGGGACATGGAAAATAAATGAAGAGTTTTTACACATGTTTTTGGTCTGTTTGTTTAAGCCTTATTTCAGAAAGTTGTAATGAACCTCTCAGCAACGGGTTTTTGAGCCCTGTTAGGTAGCATGGTATTATAGGAATGGGCTATAAAAGTCTTAGGTGTCTGTTCCCCAATCAGCAACAAGTGATCCTCAAAGCTCCCATCCACCTACTGAAAATTTTGCAGAAGCGAAGTTTGATATCCATGTTTTACTCAGAGATACTGAGCTAGCATGGCAGCAAAGTCCAGAAGCAGTAAGCACGTTCATTTAGGCAATAATTCTGCATTATCTATTAGCAACCTTTATTAGAGTGGTTAGCAAGTAGCTAAAATGAGACTGATTCTGGCTTAATTTTATTTCTTTTCCCTTGTCTCCACTTAAATGGAGGGCATTAACTAGCAGTGAATTGACCAGTCCTCTGAGACAGGGATGGGAGGAGAAGAAAAGAAGCAAATGTCCACTTTCTCCCTGAGACTGGACAAACTGCCTCTAGGTTACAGGCCTTGGCTCTGTCTTTCTGGGAGAATCTGCAGTTGCATTGGAGAGTACAGGAAAATGCATAATAAGGAGTAAACACCATATATTGTTTTCATTGCAGTTGAGTCTTGATTGTCGTCCCTGCACTCCTTAGGCTAAGGGCTGGAGGGCTGAGACTAAGATGGGGCATCTGGGTTGTGTGTACACAGCTTTATGCAAAAGTCTCATGCCCACACTTCAGACAATTTCCAATGGCTGCTGGGACAAACTATTTTCCGATATAATTACATAAAGCCAAAAGCCGTCAGCAATTGTATTTACCATTGTGAGTTGCATTTCAAATCTTATTCTCTCTGAGATACTCATTTTAATGAACCAGAGATGCTCACTTCAAAAATATATGGTCTTGCATGTAAGGATCTTCAAAATATTTTTATACTTTCTGGTAGCATTACCACATTTCTTCCTGAACATATTTTGATTCCTAACTTAGATCCTACTATAGCCAAAACTCAAGTTGGCAAGTGGCAAAATGCTTCATTATAGTGAGTTTTCAAGACCTTGTTGTCTTGATCCACCAGGAATAGACTGAATTTTGGGAACCGTGGCAAATGGATAAAATCTTTTATGATGTTTATCTTCAATCTTTCTGAAGAATACAGGTTGCCAGCTGAATGAAATGACATAATGTTAAAGTTGAATTTTTTCAGCTTAACTTTCTGAAAGCCAGGATGATGTAAGGCAGGGGAAGCTCAGAAAATTGAAACTTCCATTGAATCCAATTTTACTCCCATTGAATTTCTTTTTCTTTCTGCCACATTGTTGAGGTGCTCACCAATGGTATGAATAACTAACGACAGAAGCGAGATGAGGTAGCCTTCCCTGTTACATGTGCGTTGAGACTGGTGCATACTTGTATTGGAGCCGTAAGTTCATTGTTTTGTAATTGTGTTTTCCCTCTGGACCAGGGGTTGACACACTACAGCCTGCAGGCCAAACCATGGCCACTCCTTGGTTTTGTAAATAAAGTTTTATTAAAAAAACAGCTCTATGCATCTGTTTATGTATTGTCTATGGCTGCCTTTGTGCTGCAGTGGCAGAGTTGAGTAGTTTTAACAAAGACTGTATGGCCTGTAAAGCTTAAAGATTTACTATCTGACCTTTAACAGAAAGTGTTTTGTTACACCTTCTCTAGAATATGAGTTCTTGAGAGGTCCAGACTCTTATTATCTATAAATCTCAAGTGCCTATCATAATACTTGGTATGTAATAGTAGTTATTCACTGTCATTATTGAAAAGCATCAGTGACATTGAGATTTGCTTACTATCTCTTAGGCATTATGTATTAAGTGCTTTTGATGAGGGAGCATAAATGGTAGGGTTTGGGGGTGAGGGTAGGTAGGGTTTGGAGGTGAAGGCCAAGAAAGAATTCTTAAAGACATCTTTGGTGCAAAAGTTGATTTTGTTAAAACGCGAGGACCCATGGGCTGAAAGAGCTGCATTGGGGTTGTGATGGGTAACTGATTATATACCTTCAGGTTGGGAGAGGATTAGAGATAGAGTATGTTTCGAAAGTATTCTGGAAGCAAGATTTCCAGGACCTTGAGGGGCTAGGCCTTACTAGGAAAACCCCATTTCTTACTACTTAGTAAAACCTCGGTCATGAGACCTTTCAGATGTGTATCAGGGGGCCATAAGCTTGGAGTATGATTGCCAGCATGTATCTTGGGGGAGTTGAGATCAAGGAAGTTTCCAAAGGGATTTTCATATGTTAAAGTAGACTTACAGGATTCTGGGGGTCAGAATAATGTTAAGCCAAGATTCCCTTTTGCCCTTAGCAAAGTGCCATCATCAAGGCAGCTGAGGTCCTAGAGGGAGGTCTCTCTGCCTGTTTTAAGGACTTGTCAATGCGCTGTAGGCAGTAAGGGAATTTAATTTTTCATTTGCCTTAGTTTCCCACATCACCATGGCAAGCACTTAAACCCCTTTCCTTTGTTCTTGGGTAGCCAAGAATGTCCGAGGAATATCACACATATTCCACCTGGGTGTGCGGAGGGGAAGATGTTAGCTAGTCCTGTGCCCTTAGCTTTTCGTTACATTATCTTATGTATTTTTTACAAACAACCCTATGAGTGCTTATGCTATTATTGTCTCTGTTTTAGAGGTTAAGAAATTAAAACAGAGAAGCTTAATGATTTTCGAAAAGTCACACAGCTTTCGTGTAGTGGGGCCAGTATTCATGACTTCAAATCCTAACAACTGCTCTAAGGACTCTAGAAAGGTTAGTACAGCAAAGCAGAGCACCTGAGTTACCTACAAATTACATCAGAAAGAAGGGTTCTAAGAGTGACATATGCTAGGGGCTACCATTCTAGAGGGCTGAGCCTTTGTGAGATGAGAAAATGTTTCTTGTTTCTACATTTTTGACCCCATCTTTCTGTGGCAGTAGTACATTCTGAGTGTGTTTTTTGCCAGGCAGAGCTAAATGGAGGGATAACCTGGGCCAAGGTGAGTCCTCAGTGGGAGGAAACAAGGAAGGCTGCTTGACTATCTCTGGTCAGATCTCAGGGCTCTTTGAATTCTATGCAGTTCAGCTTGGGTGGGTAAGGGCCAGGTGAGTATTTAGAAAGGAAGTCCTAGCTGTGGTAACAATCACACCTTGGCTGGTTTGAATACTGTGTCATATCTTGCAGGAACCGCATTGAGGCAGTGAGGATTTGGATTTGGGATGGTATTGACTGAGCCATGGGAGCCCAAACATCTGCCAAAGCCAGCAACAGGAAACCTCAACAGCTGGTAAATGACCTGCAAACACTGCCTGCCTCAAATTGCAATAACAATGAATAGATCGCTTTTTCACAAAGTGGATAGTAAATATAAGGAATTTACGGACTGTATTAGCCTCCAGAGATTTTTATGAGCAGAATAAAAAGTGACAGAGATCCATGAAATATTTCAATACTATAATCAGTTATTAAAGGGGAATTATGTGCTCAGAATATATTTATGGAATGAATAAATTGTAAGGTCACCGAGTTTATTGACTGTGGCAAATACTCAGGCCCCTAACAAAATATTATTATTTATGTAGCTAAACATATATATTAGTTTAGCATACATATATATATGTATATATATATCTCAGAATGGCTCATTGGTTTGACTAAGCATAGAATTTCATTTTCCATTACATGTTTTTTTAATTATTAAAGATGAACTGGAGTTCTGTTATGATGAGTCTTGAACAGGAGTCTGAAGTATTATTATCAAATGATTTGATAGTCTCAAATAACCTAAAGCTATTTCCTGATTGCTTATTGATTCCTCCTGGTTTATTTCCTGGTATTGTTATTCTTCCCGTCTTCCACTATTCCCCTAACCACAGAGGACTGTGGACCAGCGTCTATGCACAAATCAGCCCTGAGACTAGATGAGAAACCTGGAAAGCCTCATTACATTTCCAGGACACCAGAATAAGAATCACTGTGCCAGCTTAGTCATTTACTGAAAAGCAAAACCATTTTACTTTCGATTTCTCTTGTTACCACCTCGGGGGTCCTGGGAAATCTTCAGAGTCCTTTGTTGTCCTCACTTATTCTGTTTTTCTTGAAGGATGAATGCACTCGGTTTGTTTTTATGTACAATTTTCCTCAGTAAACTCTGAAACTACAATCTGGAAAACATGTAATTACGGAAGCAAGCAAAGCAATAATCATTTTGCACAGAGCACCGAAGGCCTGCAACTGTGGCAGTTAGTGTGGCACACCTAGCTGAGACCAAATTTGCACGGTGCTAATGGCATAGTGATGATTCCATGTGACTCAACAGAATAGAAGGTCTCCTAATCTGAAATGATTTGCAAATAATAAGCCAGAGAAAGCCAGCAGGATTTCTTCTGTGACCTGGCAAATGTGTGTGTCTTCTCCTCAGAAATCACTTGCTTAATTTTTTCTTTTATTTGTCTAATCATCAGTGAAAGGCTTTCATAATATTTCTACTGTGAGTTTTTAAAGCATTGTTCATCCTGATAAATGTCATATGCTTCATTTTGTTCTCCTAACATCTCTTTAAGGTGAGTATGAAGATATTTTTCTTTCAAATAGTGTGTATTCTAGATTAATTTGAATGATTTGCTGAGTACAGACTGAAAATGTTGTTATTGGTGAATGGCACAAACTCACTTTCTGAATTCACGTTCTTTTTCCTTAGTTCAGGGAAAATCAATTTTTACCTGCTCCAAAAGTCCTCTATTTCCTTTTTCTTTTTTTATCCTAGCTGTAAATAGCTACAGTTTAAAAAATACTAGATTATATTTAATCTCCTGTTCACAGTATGAATGAAACAGATTATATCGAAACACTTCTTGATTTTGATTCAATTACTTTTAAAAATCTTTGGAAAGTAATGTCTGCGCACAGTGAGAACATGTCATTAATGACAGCAATAATTAGAACTTTGGAACCTACTGCTTGCTAAATACTCAACTGAATGCTATAAAAAAAAAAAAGGTTGTATAGATGAGGAAACTGAAGCTTAAAGACGTTTAAAGAGTTTATTCAAGGATACACGGCTAGTAAGTGGACTCACCCCCAAGCAGTCTGGCTTTAATGGCCAGACTGAAGACGGCTTTGCTATTGCTTGGCTGCATATTTTGTATGTAGGTGGATGTGAATGTCTATTTAGGTCAGGAGATACGGACATGGCATAGAGGCCACAGGGTGTATGGGCAGGTGGGGAGCATATGCCTTCCCAGCCAGTGTATGCAGAGGGAATGGGATGCCAGACTTCTGGATATTTCTATAAAGCTCTTCTCAACCTCATGGACAGTTTGGAAACATGGGAAAAGATAACAAAGACCACCTCTGCAGCTTTTGGATGTCTTGCGTTTATAATTGTAATGGCAAGACACTGTACTTTTCAAGGATTGCTATCGGTTTTACAAATTCTCCTTTTCCATTTCCACTGAAATGTGACCAATGTGGTTTATGGCTGGTTAGCACCTTTGGTAAGTGCCTGAAGTCTGCCTTCTATTTTGGCAAGGTCACACAACTCTTTTTTTTTTATGTTTGTTTATTTGTTTATTCATTTATTTATTTTTAAATTTATTTATTTACTTGAGAGAGAGAGAGAGTGAGTGAGCAGGAGAGGGGCATAGAGAGAGAATTCTAAGGAAGCTCCATGCTCAGTGCCTAGCTTGAGACGGGACTTAATCCCATGAGCCATGAAAGGATGACCCAAGCCAAAATCAGGAGTCAGATGCTTAACCAACTGAGCCACCCAGGCACCCCAAGGTCACACCAGTCTCGATGGTGGTTGCATTTCTCTGTAGTCTTATAGCTTATTGTCTTGGCTTTTCCATTATATTTCCATTCTATTATTATGCTTCTTTCTATCACATTTTGCATATTTGCTAAACAGTAGCAAGAAAGTGAAAACCTGTGTAGCCACCAGGATAACTCAAGCAGGCCATCATGCTAAGGGTGCTGGACATGATGAAGCCATGGACCAGACATATGGATACGAAACTTTTCATGCCTATCAAAGTGTGGCCCAGTGATGACAGTACAGTGACCTCATACATGGAGGAGAGATCCACATTCATTGAGACAGACCTACTTAATTATTATTGGAAAAAGTAAACAAAAAGTACTTTAGGCAGTGGAAAATGAATGCTGTTCTTAAAAAATGCTGTTCATTATGCCTCTTGGTCAAACCAGGCTTACACAGCTCTTCGTATATTGTCCTTGCAATCACAAAATTCAATGTGTAGTAGATCTCTCTCCTATAAAAATTAAGCTCTCTGATTTCATCATGGGATCGTGTCTGAGTCCTATAGCTACTCTATAATTACCAGTTAGCAAATTCCTGCCCTGCTGTGTACTTGTATTTACCTGACCACAGGTTTTCTAAGAGGCCAGAAAAATACAAAACATCCTCAAAATAGTCCCAGTTTGATGTTTACAAAGACAAATATCTTGATATGGTTGTTAAAAGAAATATACACTCTTAACCCTTTAAACTGCATTAGAAGTTTTGCCATTCCAATTGAAGCCACAAAATAAAAATACCTATAATTTCTTAAGAGGGTAAACTTTTATCTCTGGGAAGTTTCATATAAATTATTTCTGACAACCTCAGTCAGGAGTTAAACTTATTTCAAAGAATTTGTTGACCTTGCTTCATGTTTAAAAGCTAGAAATAAGTCTCTAGTTATTATGGCTCCTGAAAAGTTAATTTACCTTTTACTCACAACCAGATTTTTTACACCAAAACATTGGTCTGTGATGATTTCTTATCTTATCATTAAAACCTGTCTGTATTAGTGCTATTGTTTTGTACTTTCCTGTTTTGAGGAGACATTGGTATCTTATCTTTCAAACCTCTGAATATCTAGTTTCATTTAACTGTTTAGCAATCTAAAGTGGGGCCCTAGTCTAGGCAGTATGTATTTGTCATTGTAAGTTGTTTAGATCAGACAATTAGATTGTTTTAGTAGAAGTCTATTTACTTGGAAGTTTTGTGGCTCTATTTCTGGGACATGAAAAGGTTTAGTAGGAGCAGGGCATACTCTTAACACGTTGGAAAGTTCTAGAAATTTACATTTAAAATCTTTAGCTTTAGATTTCTTTTATTCATTCAGTGGGGTCCCTTCCAAGTCATTGTGTTACATCAGTAAACAGAGAAGTCTGTTATGTTGGCCTCCTCATAAGCTGTTTTCATTCACTGCCTTCACTCTCTCATCTTTGTTCCTCTTCTGAGTTCATCAGTCATGAACAAATATTTATTTGAGTTTCTGTAATGTACCAAGTACAATGTTGGTTCTTTTTTTAAATTCTTTTTAACATTTATTTATTTTTGAGACAGAGAGAGACAGAGCATGGGCTGGGGAGGGGCAGAGAGAGAGGGAGACACAGAATCTGAAACAAGCTCCAGGCTCTGAGCTGTCAGCACAGAGCCCGATGCAGGGCTGGAACCCATGGACCACGAGGTTATGACCTGAGCTGAAGTCGGATGCCTAACCAACTGAGCCACTTAGGCGCCCCAATGTTGGTTCTTCAGTGGCCTGGTAGGTTTCCTAGACTGCACTTGAAGAAGGCTCTGCAATAAGTTTTATGTTCCAAAATGTGAACTGAAGCCAGCTTTACCTCTTTCTCTTCCGGGGATAATAACTTTGAAGTCTTATTGGAGCACAAAGGTACTGAGTTTTATTAAGGGAATTTGGTACCAGTTAGAGGATGGCAAAATTACTGGTCCTAGAACCTACTGTCTATGGGCAGACAGCCTCCTTTGTGTTCACAGCTAATCAGAAGATTGAGTTAAAGTAATCTCAGGAGTCTTGCTCTGTTCCATGTTTACTTAGCAGATAGGAAAGCTGGGGCCACAGAGGTTTCTGAATTGTGAAATGCCTCATGTTAAATTTCCATCAAAACTCAGATCAGAACTTGGCTTTTTTGACTCTCATTTTGGCGAGTTTTACTTTACCATGATGAATTTAAGGAGAACCAAAAGCAGACAGAGCAGAAAGGGACCAAAAGGCTGAAAATTAGACCCGATCTGGATTTTCTAAGTATTTGGCCTGGACAAAATGAGGTTAATGATATACTTTATAGCTAGCTGCATTGAAGGGTATAAATAGATTTTACAGCAATAATTGTGATGATCAACATGTGCTATTGACTAAAGGCATAACAAACATGTTTATTAAAGAACAAATATATTTAATTAATATACTTAAGTTGTACCGTGAAGATTTGGGTGAGGTATAAACAATTTCCTAATGTTAAATGTAGAAGATACTTCTGGGGGAAAAAAGGACCTGTAGTTTTGAAAGATATTTTTAGAAATAACCTCAATTGAGGTGTGTGTGTGTGTGTGTTTGTGTTTAGTTGCCAACCTCCTATGCAAATGGGAGGAAACCCATTTTATGAGTCAGGTGAAAGTGGCATTGAGCTTAGAGTGAAACCCACCTGCTCACGGGATCCCTGAGTTCCTCTGAGTGGAAAGCACTGAGCCAGGAACAACGTTTGCCCAGAATGGCTTTACGTTGGGCCAGAGAGTAGCTGTGCAAGTGCTCAAGCTCTGACGTTCCAGGAAGAGCTCTTCGCCTGCATATTAAGAGGTCGTTTGGCAATGTACATGATATTTAGCAGCAATTGACTCCTGCCTTCTCATTTCAGCTAAATGGAATAATGAATGTTCAACATAAGGCCCGGCACACTGTGGGTTCTTGACAAATATTTGTTGAACAAAACAAATGCTGTTCTTTGGTCCAGTAGAGAGGTTTAATTCTCTACACGAGTTGGTGAAAAGCAATGACAAGTCAGTGGCACAGAGTTAATTTTGGCTTTCTCCCCACTCTAGAGAGTATATTGAATTTCACCCCATGGGATGGCTGCCAAAGATACAATTTTCCCAGCTCTGTTTGTGCTTACAGCCTGGGCAGAAGCTGGGATGGCTGTGGTGGCAGAAACATGAGACACAGACCTGGGTCCAACCTGACTCAGTCAATGTCTTTCTGCTCAGCACCTCAGAAATGTTTCCTGTGCTAATCTCTTTGGACAGTAATGAAGAAAGAGAGAAAGGATATATTTTAGGAGAGCAACTGTCAATATAAAAGAGATGCCCAAGTGTGTTCTGGATTGGACAGTTTACACCAGAACTCTCAAAACTGATTTTCTTTCCTTTTCCTCACTTTGTATAGTTGTGGGGGAAGTGACATCAAGACATTATGGATGTCTTTAGTCAATCTACAATAGACTGTGTGGCTTGGGAGAGCAGTAAATTAATTTTCCTGGGTTCACAGATGTACAGGAACCTGACATATATTCTCAGAACCACCATATAAGGAAGATCGTGTCTTCATAGACAAAAAGACATTTTGCAATCCTCCTCTCCCTGCTCTGCCCCCATGAGATGTGTTTTTCTGGTGCTTTCTTCAGCACTTTTTCCTTTATTTTATCATGCAAATAGCATCAAACAGCAACTCAAACATAAAGAAAAAAGAAAGAAGTTGTCCAAAATTTCATCGCTCAGTAATAGAAAATGTTTTAATTTTTCAGGTTTTTCATATAGACACTGTGTTCATACAAATACCATGTAGTGCTAATCAAGATGTAGATAGAATTTGTTTTCCAGTGTATGCCAAATTGATTTTTCATGTTGAATAATTTTCATAAATGATCATATTAGTGGCTGTATTCTTTTGGTGGATGTATTACATATTAAGACTTGCTCTATTCTTTGACACTTAGAGGGTTTCCAAGTTTTTCTGCTATTAAAACAACTGAAATGAGTGATGTAACATGCAATTTTTTCCTTCTTCTAAAAGCAGCACAGCACAGAGATGATCCCTTGCCTAGAGAAATTTATATTTTAGTGGAGAGTGACATGAAATAAAACAAATGGGTAACAGTTGCTATAGCAGCTGAGTACAGTGAGAAAATGACAATGGTGAATTCCTGATGGCTCAGAATTCCTTCAATATATAAAAGAAGTGATCCTGTTATGAAGTTTCAAAAATGTGTAGTTTATAACCAAGTATGTGAAAACAAGGAAATACAGTCAAAAGGAAGAGCACATGCAAAGACATTGAGGTCTGATAAATCCTGGGAATTGTTAGTATTAGGAACAACTGGAAGTCAGGGGGATGGAGGCTCAGCTCCAAGACTAAGATGGGGCTCAGATCATGAAGGGTCTTGTGTGACCACTTTACGCACTAGATTTTGTCATGGAGGCAACCATATTGTTACTGAATGGTTTTAAACAGATGAGAGATGCAATATGATTTCTACTTTAGAAATACCTTTTGCTAGTCTTAAGGAGGAAAGATCTGAGAGTGTCAAATTTCTGGAGTGGAGAAACCTACACTTATGATGATCATTCAGGTAGGGAGTGAAAGGAACTTTGACAATACTGAGTTTTACGTATTGGGAGACTCAGGAGAGAACTAAAGATTTTAAAGTCACTTATATACGTGGCATTTGAAAATATTTGAATGGATGACGTCACCAAGGGAGATTGTGTAGAATGAGAGAAGTCCAAAGACAAAGAGTTGAGAAATAAGGCCGGAGAAGAAGGAGGAGGCAGAAAGGGGAAAAAGTAAAGGCAACGGGCAACCAGGGATGTACAGGTGAATCAAGGTTGAAGAGTCGAAATAGTGATTGGATAGGTGCATTTGGGTAAAAAAAAATGACCTCCTTGAATTTTTCCCATTTACTTCTCCCTGGATTAAAACTCTTATTATCAAAACACGTGAATTTTCCATATCATGTAGATATTATGTCTTAATAAAAGTTGTATTTGACATTTATTCTTCCTTGTGCATTTTTCTATTTTTAAGGTTTCAGTTATATCTATTATGGTTTCAACAATTTTAAGACAGGTGACTTTTGATGCTTTTCACTTCTGATTTTTTTCTTTTGCATTTAATCTAGGCAGAGTAATTAAGATGGATTAAAGGAATGAGGGCTAGAGGTAAGGAGTCCAGTTAGGAAGCCCTGATGACACAGGGATGATATCCTGAGGACCTGGAATAATGCAAGCAGCAGTAGGGGTAGAAAAGAGGAAGGCGATAAAAGAATTATTACACAAGTAAAATTTACATGTCTTCATAATCAATTGAAGTTTTAGACAATGGGGAAAAAGGAAAGATACAGAATTTTAAGCTTTTGACCATATTTTAGGAAATTTCTAGATGTTTTCATTTCTAGACATTCAATCATTCAAAAATATTTATTGAGCACCCACTATGAGCCCAACAGTGTCCTATGTGCCTGGGATGTATTTGTGACCAAAGCAAAGATTCCTGTCCTTGTATAGTTTATATTTTAGGGGTGAATGTAGATGATAAACAGGTAAAAAAAAAAAACAATAGTACATATGTAAAATACATGGTCCATTGGAGTGAAGGTGATTAATATTCTTTTTGCTTCTCTAAATTTACTTCAACCTTTCCTCTTCTTTCCCAGAGCTCTGAGAGTCTGACTTTTACAGGTGAATCAATGGGCTCTGTTACCTTCTGACCTCCAGTTAAGTTCACCCAATAAGAAGCAACAAAAAGAGATCAGAGACTGGGAGGAGTATGAGAGTTGCTCTGTATTCCTACTGGTCAAAGTATGGATAATGGCTGGGCTTTCTAGCAACTGACTCAAACTCTGTAAAACTCCTATAGGTTTCACAAGCGTCAAGAAAACTGCTGCTCATTGCCTTGCCCTTTTAGCCTAGAGTGGTACCAGGATCCTGATGTTCTAGCTCCAGTATGCTTCGCTGTTTATTCACTTTCCATTTATTTTCCTAATAATACCTTCAATCTCCATCATTCAAGCATGCCATTGGCTTTCTACTAGCCTTGGCTGGTGTTAACTGATAAAGGTTAAAAAAGAAAAAAAAACATGTTAAGGGAGATCAGTATTGTCAGAGGCAATAAGATAATTTCCAATATTAAGTAGGATGGTTAGTTGGGTTTCATTAAAAAATGACACATTTAAGCAAAAACTGCAAGGAAATGAAGGCACTATTCAAGTAGGTATCTGGGACACGATCATTTCAAGTTTACTCCAGGTAAGGTGCTAAGGATGGTGTGTCTTACTATGTTCAAGAAAACAAAAAGACGGTGTGACTGGAACATGGTAAGTAAATCAGCTTATAGTAGTAGAATAACAAAGACCATGCAGGAATTGAAGACTATTGTAAATAATTTGACTTTTATTCTGAAGCAGTGAGCCGCTGCACAATACTAAACACGGAGTGTCGTGATCTGACATATTTAAACAGGATAGTTTTGCATACTAAGTTGAGAATAGCTCTAGGTAGGGAGAGGGGATTGAAGGTTGGATTTGATCATAGTAGTCTTCTTGGAAGATGATGGTGACTCTAAATCCTGGTAATATGAGGAAAGATGGTGCATTGTAGTCAGAGCCTATATATACTTTGGAGTATGAGAGAACAGGAGGAGTAAAAAATGACTCCAAAGTTTGTCTCTTGGGTTACTGGAAAGTGGACCTGTATCACTTCAGATGGAGTAAGGGGGAGATTAGTTCAGTTTCGGACATGCAGAATTTGAGACATATATTTGATATCTCCGATTGGAAATCTCAAGTAGGCAGACAGATACGTGATCTGGAATAATACACTGAGAGTCATTATGTAGAACTGGACTGTCCAACACAGCAGTATCTATCCACGTGCACTAGCGTATTTAAAGTGCTCAAGCAGCCTCATGTGGTTAGTGGTTACTATATGGATAGTGCACATATAGAATATTTGCACCATGGAAGAAAGTTCTGCTGGATAGCACCACACTCTAGACGGTATTTCAAGTGATTAGACTGGTTGAAATCACAGAAGGAATAATAAGAGAATATAAGAATGAACTTGGAGGCAATCCAATTTTAAGGAATTGGAAGCAATAAAGACTTGAAAAGGAGTGGACAATATGTTTAAGACAAACCAAAAGTACCTAATGAAAGTGCATCATTTCATCCTAATGACAAAATTAAGAGGCTTTAATTATTTTCAATATTATTTTAGAGAGGAAACTGAGACTTAGAGAGTAAAAGCACGTCTTTTATCACACAGCTAGTATTGCAAGAATTGGGATCTAGTTGTCTATGAATGTGATGATGGTGATTTCTCTTTCACTGTGACAGAGGCATGTCCTCAGCAATGACATCTCTTCTGGTGAATTCAAGGACTTGACTCAGGTCTCATGGATCCATCCAAACATGCAGATGTAATGTACTGACAAAAGTAGCTGCTGATTATGACCAAGGTTCTATCTTAACCTGTCATGCTTACTAAGAGACAGTGTTTGCATTTTTATTTCTAGTTTTATTGAAATATAATTGTTATATAACATTGCATTAGTTTTAGGTGTACATCATAATAATTTGACGTATGCATATATTGTGAAGTGATCACTACAAATCACCTAACATAGCTACATATATTTTTCTTGTGATGAGAACTTTTAAAGTCTACTTTAAAAGTAGTAACTTTCAAGTGTACAATTCAGTATTGTTAACTATAGTCACACTCTTGTACATTACATCCCCAGAACTTATTCATCTTGTAACCAGAAGTTTGTATCTTTTGGTTATCTTCACCCATTCCCCCTCAACACAACCCTACCCCCCCACCTCCCACCACTGGAAACCACCAGTTTGTTTTCTGTAACTATAAGTTTGGGTATTTTAGATTCTACATATAAGTGAGATCATAGAGTATTTGATCTGTCTGACTTATTTCAGTTAGCATAATGCCCTCAAGGTTCATCCATGTTGTTACAAATGGCAGAGTTTCCTTCTTTTTATGACTGATAAATATTCCATTGTACAGATATACCATATTTTCTCTATCCATTAATTCACTGATGGACACTTAGATTGTTTCCATATCTTGGTTGTTGTGAATAATGCTATAATGAACATGGGGTGGGGGGCAGATATCTTTTCAAGATAGTGATTTTATTTTCTTCAGATATATACCCAGAAGTGTAATTGTTGAATCATATGATAGTTTTTATTTTTAAAATTTGAGTATCCTTTATACTGTTTTCCGTGGTGTCTATACCAATTTACATTCCCACCAACAATATTTCTCATCTTTTTGATAATAACCATCCTAATAGGTGTAAAGTGATATCTCACTGTGGTTTTGATGTGCAGTTTCCTGATGATTAGTGATGCTGAGCATTTTTACATGTTGGCCATTTGTACGTCTTCTTTGGAAAAATGTCTATTCAATTCTTCTGCCCATTTTTTTAAGTGGAATCTTTTCCTATGTTTTTGCTATTGAGTTATATGACTTCTTTATATATTTTGGATATCAACCCCTTATCACATATATGGTTTGTAAATATTTCCTTCTAAGCCACAGATTATGTTTTTATTTTGCTGGTGGTTTCCTTGGGTGTGAAGTATTTTAGTTTGATATAGTCCCACTTGTTGATTTTTTTATTTTGTTGCCCTTGCTTTTGGTGTCAGATTAAAGAAAAAATTACTGGCAAGACCAATGTAAAGTGTCAGTGTTTGTTTTTGAGCAGCTCATATTCCCTCTGTTGGTCACTTGAGAGGCAGCATCTTGCATCTTATTAACTCATGAAGTCCTAACACTGTTACATAAGGAGGTTTCTCTTTTGCCAGATTTGGTATTTCTTATTGCCAAAAACCACAACATCACTTAGTTTTAGTTTCTTTGAAAGCATAGCCTGAAGTAAGGATTTGGATGCAGGTAGCTTGTTTGGGAGAAGATCCTAGGAAGCAGAAGTGAGACAGTGAGGAGAATGAAGCAGGGAAGGAAGAAAAGCTAGTCAGGGTTGGTTACGTCCACAGGCAAATGGGGTTTACTCCATCTGGGGTCAATCTCATTTCCCTGACTCCTACCACTGTTGGCTAGCAGTTGCCTTTGGGGAAGTGAACTTTCTAAAATTTTGGGATATACTTGTACACAGTTTAAAGTGGTGTTCCCAGCTTCTCCCTGAACCAGAAAAATCAGAGATGCTGCAGCTTATGTTTGAGTTGGGACTCAGGCATTGTGCATTAAACTTTCTACTGAAGCAATGTTGAAGTCAGGGGGGCAGGCTATGGCATGGAGTAAGTATGCAAGTCAGTTGAGAACTAGTATAATTTGGCTGTTATAGTTACTAATGAATATGGGGTTACATTATCCTCCCCTAAAGTGGTATTTACTTGAAGTAAATATGCTAGATAGCACTATCATTATTCATCTCTAAAAATGAAATAATTATAAATAAAACTTTAAAAGAAACTCCCTCCACTGTTTCAAATTAGACATGCCACTTTGGAATCACGGAAATTAGGTTATAGGTTTAGTTTTGCTGCTTATTTCCTGACTGACATTGGGGGAGCTAATTGCTATTATTGCATCTCATTATTGTAATCTGTACAATGGAGATAAACATATGTAACTCATGGGATTATAGAATACACGCATACAAATACACACATGCACATACATGCCAGGCGTGGATTAACTACTTAATAATTACTAAGTTTCCTCTCTGTTGAAAAAGAATTTATTTACATAATTCATTTTGATTCCTTAACTCGTTTCCTCCTTTTCTGAATGCAAACTAGAGATGTATGCTGATTGATATATCACTAGTGAAAAAAATGGAATAAAACAATGTAACGTTCCATTAGGTTAATAAATAAAGAATATTGGCTTTCATGAAACATTTTGCATTTAAGTTATGGTAATATAAAGTTATATGAACAAAGAAAAATACCATTTTATCTAAATTTCTTACTAAAAATTCGTGTGCAGTTTAATTTTCCTTCTTATGAGATTTGAAAGATCAAGGTGAAAATTAATTTATTTCTACTTTGGTTTACTACAATAGGCTTATTGCTGATTATAAGTTTTGAATTTTCTAAATATCTGCCTTGCTGTATTGCACACTCATGGCTCACTGTTTTTGTTTACAACTTTATAATCTAAAGATGAAGGGTGAGAAGAAATGCCAACATGTCTAAATACTGAAAGGTCAGGGTATTCACATACACACTATTTTACTTTTCAGAGTGATTAGTCATTACAAGCCTGGTATATCTTTCAACTTTCACATATCAAATTGATGTTGTGCCATTTTCTTTTCTGGAGGCAATTTTTGAGATCATAAAAGTGTGCAAAGGACACGAAAATGCGATCTGGATGATTTGGAATTGACAGAATTTTCAGCTCATGGGTACTGAGAAAGAACAGAAGCTGCTGGTTTCACTGGCTGTTCTGTTAACACTTCAAGTAATAAAAGTATCAACACAAATTCTAGGTTGGTTTTGTTCCCCATTGAAATTTTGTTCTAGGGACTGAGGAATCTCTTTGTACAGTTGTGTAAATAACTATGTTATCATTTGGCACAGATGGGAGGCTGGTCTTAGAAATCTCAACCTGTGAAGAGAGGAATAAGCACAGGGACTAGAATAGGTGTGAGTTAGGAAAGGAAGAGAAGAGCAGGAGCTCCCCAGTTGGGGATTCTTTCATAACAGATATTTGCTGCTATTGCCTGCCCAGCATAGTTTCAATGGTATTCTTACTCTTTTCTACCTAACAGTTTGGGTTAAGTTTTCAAGCATAGTACCCTCTCTTCCTTCCAACAGAGTATATACTAGTGATTCAACAATTGTAAAATGAGAAGCCATAAGCAAGAACAACAATAACAACAAAAAACTGTCCCCCAAAACAAAAAAAACCCCAAAACTTTATAAATTTGACTATACAGTTTTTTAAATGTATAAAAAAATCATAAACAGAATCAAAGACATTTGATAAATTTGGAGAAAATATTTTAAGATATATCACATATAAAGGTTTAATATCCCAGGGTGCCTGGGTGGCTCACTCAGTTAAGTGATCGACTTTAGCTCAGGTCATGATCTCATGGTTTGTGGGCTCAAGCCCTGCATCAGGGCTTTGTGCTGACACCTAAGAATCAGGAGCCAACTTCCGATTCCGTTTCTTGCTCTTGCTCTTTCTCTCTGCCCCTCTCCTGCTCATGTTCTGTCTGTCTGTCTCTCTCAAAAATAAACACTAAAAAAAAAAAAAAGGGTTAATATCTCAACAATTTTTAAAATTTATTTTAACTTTTTTATTTTAGAGAGTGAGAAAGAGCACGAGTGGGAAAGAGGGACAGAAGGAGAGAGAGAGAGAGAGAGAGAGAGAGAGAATCTTAAGCAGGCTCCAGACTCATCATTGAACCCTAGGTGGGACTTGATCTCATCACCTTGAGATCATGACCTGAGCCCAAACCAAGAGTCTGTCACTCAACTGACTAAGCCTCTAGTATCTCTAATACATAATAGACTCTTAAAATTATAGGAGAAATAAAAAAAAAAAGAACTAGTAGAAATTAGGAAGATGACATAAATAGATAATTCACAATAAAAATAGTCCTTAAACACAAAAAGGGTTCCAGTTTTTCCATATCCTTATCAATTCTTGTTATCTTTTGTTGTTTAGTAATAAGCATCCTAATTGGTATGAGATGATATCTCACTGTGATTTTGATTTGTCTTTCCCTGATGATTAGTTATGTTGAACATCTTTTCATATAACTGTTGGTCATTTCCATGTCCTTTTTGGAGAAATGTCTATTCAAGGTCTTTGTTTATTTGTTTTTTTGCTATTGAGTTGTAGCAAAGAACCTGGAGAAGATTATGCCACATGAAATAAGCCAGTCACAATAGAGCAAATACTGCATAATTCCACTTACGTGAGGTGTCTAGAATAGTCAAACTCATAGAGGCAGAGAATAAAACAGTGGTTACCAGGGCCAAGGGGAGGGAGAAATAGATAGTCCTTCAAACTGGTATAAAGTTTCAGACATACAAGATTAACTAGTTTTAGAGATCTGGTGTACAGTATCACAAAACTGTGATGTCCACTTAAAAATCTGTTAAGAAAGTAGATATTATATTAAGCAGTCTTACCCCAAAACACAAAACAAAACAAAATATCCAAAGGAGTACAGAGACACTTTTGGAAATGGGGGACATGGCTATTACCTTGATTTGTGGTGGTTTCATGGGTATAAACATATGTCCAAACATCATATTGTATACATTAAGTATGTATATATATTTTTTATCTCAGTTATACCTCAGTGAAGTTGTTTAAACAACAACAACCAACCAAAACAAAAAAAAAACATTAAAAGGCATCCAGCTTCAGGCATAATTAGACTAATTAAAATAAAATTGTACAGATACCACTTATCACCTTTTCCAATTGGTGAAAATTAAAAAGTGTGACTTGATTATGTTGGCAAGGCTGAAAACCAACCAGAATTCTCATGTATTGTGGGTGGGAATGCAAATATATATAACTCTATTAGATGGGAATTTGACAGTATTTAACAAAACTACTTGCCTCTTGACTCAATAATCCCACTGATAGGGTTTATTTGAAGATACACCTCCAATAATATAAAGATAAAAATGCACAAGTTTATTCGGTATTATTTGAAACTGCCAACTATAGGACTTAACTTCAATGACTGTACATAGGAAGTTGACTGAATGAACTATGATATATAGTCACAATGAAGTGTAATGTTCCTGTAAAAACAATGAAAAGATCGAGAATATATTGTTTAAATAAAGCAAAAAAAAAAACCCAAAAAAACAACAAAGAAAAGAAAACCAGGATATATTGTTAAGTGAAAATTAGTGTCTATACAAATTAATATGCTCTTGTTCATGTAGGAAAAAGAGAAAATAAGAAAACATACATGTGTTTGTTTATTTGAGGAAGAATAAACAAAGAGGATATAAAGGAAAAACTAATGATATAAACTTTATAGGAAATAAGTGATAGTAGAATGGATCATTGGAATAGGGTTGAAGGAGTAGAGGTGACACTTTTCTCTGAATATACCTTTCCATTTAATTCTGACTTTTAGAAACATACAATGCTTCATATAATCAAAAATAGATTATTAAAATTAACACAGATACAAGGAACCCAATGTGGAAAAGAAATAGAAACAAATGAACCTTAATATATATTACAGTAAGTAGTATAACCACAGTGAGGGAGAGCAGTAGAAGAAAAAAATTAACCTAAGAAATTTTGAAAAACTGACCCTGGGTGGCTCAGTCAGTTTAACGACCAACTCTTGATTTCAGCTCAGGTCATGATCCTGTGGCTTGTGTGAACCATCCACGCATCTCTGTCTGCTCTGACAGCACAGAGCCTGCTTGGGATTCTCTCTCCCTCGGTCTCTGCTCCCTCCCCTGCTTGTGCTCACTCACACTTTCTCTCTCTCTTTCTCAAAATAAATAAATAAACTTCAAAAAAATTGAATAACGTGATTTTCCCTATCTACTCTAAAACTAAGGATAAAAAGAATTAAACATACATATTGAACTTGAATTAGTAGATGTGTTTTTTACAGGTATTTGGATTAGCAATTCTGAGATTATTTTGTGTGTATTCTAGATGTAAGCAAATAAGTAAATACATTGTGCACAATGACAGCCAGATTTTTTTTTACTGTCCAAAGGAGGAGTGACAATAAAGGAGAGGTGGAAGTCTAGAGTAAATCTTGTTGCTGTGAGAGCCCTTTAGCTGGAGACCACCAGGAACACATCTGTAGTTGGCATTTTGGGTTTGTTATTCACTGCAATATGGGAGAACACATACCATGGGGACCGTAAAGTGTTTCAGAGAATGTTTAGACAGAGTCCATCATAGGATTTTGGCTTTATTTGGGGGGCAGGGTGAAGAACTGAGTGAAAATCTAAGGAAGTGGGGGCTCCTTCTAGCCTGAATACTGTCAGAGTGAGGCAATTCAGTCTTTGGGTAAACTCAATAATGGTATTTAATTATAACTCATTAATACTCAATAATGGTATTTACAGGGAAGATAAAATAGAATGAGAATGACATTATATTTGGGAAAGAAGTAGCAACCATTTATTTCAGCCTGGAGAGTGGGATATTTGGTATTTGGCGGGTGGCATCGTGACCTTGTGTTTGTGTTAAGAAAAATTATGAAGTGTTATTGTTTTGCCTCATTTTATCAGTGTTACCTTTTTTGATGTTGCTATTCTGTATTTATATTCAACAGAATAGTGTGGCCTAGTTGTGAGTGCTGTGCCATTTTAGTAGATTAGAACTGAAGGAAATGGTATGAACTCATGATTCATTTCACATCAATGTATATTTCTTAGCTATGTCACTGAAAGGATATAGAAGCAGTAACAGACTAGTATGAATGAACACATCTCTCAACCAAATCTTGGTTTCTAAACATTTTTCTCCAAAAAAGAGACAAGAACAACTCCTTAGAGAAATGGCTGGTTCTGTGGCTGGAGCTGAGAAATTGCATGACGAAACTACAACATACTGTACGGTGGTGCCAGAAAGAAAGGAAGTGTTTAGAAGATCATTGGGACATATCAAAAGGACAAAAGAGATAACTGAAGGGATTAAGCAGTGGCCAAATCTGTAGCAGTGAAAGCAAAATATAAACGTTAGTAAATGATTTTAATCATACAATAAAACAAGAAAGTATGAATACTTACTGATATAAACATAGAATTGAATAAATAAATGGAAAAGTAAATCAAGAGAGAAGAGAAGCTTTATACAGTTTAAAGTAATAAATGCAGAAAGAATGATAGAAATAGAAATACTACAAAAGGATTGTTTCATCAAGAATCAACAGATGCTAAAATTAGTAATGAGAAACAGGATATTTATATAGTCTCAAAGTATCTCTCCATTAGATACAATGTGAAAAGTGTAACTTTATAGTGGAGAGCCATACCAGTGACCAATAAATTCACATCATGTGTCTTCTAATAGATATTGAGAAGAACACACATCACTTCGATGTGTATAAAAATGCAACAGTGAGGAAATAGTAGACACATCCAAATTGAAGAACATTCTACAAAATAATTGGTCAGTACTCTTTGAATGTATCAAGGTCATGAATGACAAAGGAAGAATGAAGAGCTGGTCCATATAAAAGCAGACAAAGACAATATGATGACTAATATTCCTGAATTGTTTTGAAGGAGAGAAGGGATAGTAGTTATGAGTTAGCAAAATAATGGTATTTTCTGAATATAATTTTTCTTATAATTGTACTATAGTTATCAAAGGTATAACCAATTGGGTTTTTTTAATGACATAGGGAAGCCTTTATCTTATGAAATAAAAATTTCCAGTATATTTATAACAAAAGCTTTTTAATAAAGGCATGATGGTGATCATTATTATTATTATTTAGAGACAGTGAGTGAGAGAGCATGGGTGGGGGAGGGGCAGAAGGAGAGAAAGAGAATCTTTAATTTCTTTTTAATGTTTACTCATTTTTGAGAGACAGAGAGACACAGAGCATGAGTGGGGGAGGGGCAGAGAGAAAGAGAGACACAGAATCCAAAGCAGGCTCCAGGCTCTGAGTTGTTAGCACAGAGCCCAATGTGGGACATGAACTCACAGACCCCAAGATCATGACCTGAGCCGAAGTAGGACGTTTAACCAACCGAGCCACTCAGGCACCCCTGAAGAGAGAGGATCCTAAGCAGGCTCCACACCCAGCATGGAGACCAAAACCAGCACCTAACCCAAAGTGGACCTGGAGGCTGGAGTCAGTCGCGCCCTCCCCCGCCCCGCCTTCCCTGCCTTGAAATCATGACCTGAGCTGAAATCAAGAGTCTGAAGTTTAACTAAGTGAGCCACCCAGGCAGCTTCCTGTTCCCTCCCTCATCTTTTATAATCTGTTTTAAAAAGATGCTGCTATCTTTTCTCTATGTTTCCTATTACCAACCTGGGCGGGTTAAAACACTGTTTACTCCATAACATCTCACATATTTTGTTATTATTAAATTCATCAAATTATATTGTGAATATTATGTCACTTTTCATCCAGCAGAGTAGTAGCATAATTACAGGGCCCAGTAAATATTAAGTTGATTGACTATAAGTAAATGAATGCATAAGATATAAGGGAGTCTTTGTGCTAGAGAAAAAAAGACCTTCTGCTACCACACAAATGTGCACTATTACCAAATAGTCTACTCTGGTTGTGAGGATGACTGTTCTCAAGTAGTTCATATGACTTCTCTCTTGTAAATCTGAGTTCATTCTTGGCATACATTTTGCCAGGAACACTCTGGGTTAAGAAAATTCTAAATACTAAATTTTAAATCGCATGCTTGTCATTTGGTCTACACTCATGATATAAAATGTCTATAGGAAACTATATTTAATATTAAGTCAGGTAGTAAAACAAGAAACTTTATTTTATAGGTCCAATTAATTTAATAAGCTTTTTAGTTTTCATAATATATCATGTAAAATTTTATTATATGTAGAGTTTTTAATAATGTATACTATGTAACATTCCACTTTAAGCATCAGTGATGTTTTTGAGTGTAAGTTACTGTGAAACTAGCTGGAAAAAATTGACACCCATTAGAGTCTAAGTGTTGAAAATCTTTTTTCTTTATATAGAAACTACACTCCTCTATTAGAAATAGATGACACCATTTTCCAGTTTGAAATTAGAAGCCAGTATACCTCCAGACATTTCTAGATGGATAAACTGAAGGGTAATCACATTTGTACAACTTTATGTGCTATAAGCTTGACAGATTTGAGCGGACTGTTTTGTTTTCTAAGAAATGATTGTATTCTTATCTTTAAGATATGGAGCTCCTTACTCTAAACTGTTTTTTAAAGGATTTGCACTGGAACAGCAACTGCATCTGTAAAATGTGTAGGGAGGAAGGCCAGGTTCGTTTAATACCTTATATGCTCTTAGGCTACTTAAAAAGGCAGACAAAGCATTTCTCCATGTGTCTTTTTGTTTATGAATGTCTCACCATTGTGACTTTATCTAGGGCTGTTTATAAACGTGTGTGTGTGTGTGTGTGTGTGTGTGTGTATTCAAGACAACACAGATGTTTGCATGTTGCTACCAAAAAGATAATGTTAAGTGCTCTCTTACATTATTAGCACTTAGCCTCTACATTTGCATTCTTCTTTTTACAGTTGAACTTGTGATAGAGAAGGATTGTATAAAGCTGGAGGGGCATGGTGGATCCTTGTGCAAAATGAAGACATGGTAAAATTGCAATGGCTTAAAATTATGTTCATCACACTTAATTCTTTTGGCTCTAATCAGAGTCGTAAATTTCTTATACCTGAAGAGTGAGAAAACATTTAATATGCCTTTTTTTTCTTCCTGAAAAAAAAAAAAACTGAAATAAGCTTAGGGAAAACAAATCTGTTGTCTTCTCTGTCAAAGGGTCCTCTCTAAGAGGGTGTGAAACCTAATTCCTTTGTATGAAACAATGATAACCATACTAAAAAATAAAACATCCAGCCAGTCTATGACACCTAATAGTTCGGTGATATGCTGCGAAGGGAACTTTACATACTTGAAGTTTTCTTCACATTCTGAAGAACATATTTAAGAAAGGAGCCTTCAGTGTGGTTGCAGAGATAAGATCAAAGACACCTCCAGGCTTCCTAAAAGTTTTAGTGACCTGAGAAGTTTTCTTAACTTTTTCTGGTGGTATTAGGGTTTCAGCTCTCACTTGAGAGCTTCAGTGACCCAGAGAAACAGGAGGCCAGATCCAGGGATTACATTTTCATTTTTATGAGTCTCTCTGAGTCTCTCTGAATCTGTGTGTGCTGGATGATCTCAGCAGATTGAAGCTTTCTAGAAGGGTTTCACTGAGGAAGAGGTTTGAGATGTATATTTTCACCACAATCACTCTTTGAAAGGATGCCGATTTTATTCTGAAGCCTTAACATGCATAGATATTTACTTAACTTAGTGTAAAGAAAATACCACCACCTCATCCTTAGTGCCGAAATTAATTTCAGTCAGAAAACTTTCTCATCTATAATGAGAAAAGAGAATTAGACATACAAATGTCTCTTGGGCAGGGAATAAAGTATAAAAGATCTTTTCCCAAGAGCAGTTTCTGATGGCTGGAAGGAGAGTAAAGAGAAGAGCATGACACTTGATGGAAGAAGGACAAAATATAAAATTGGGAGAAATAGAAATGGGCTGAGAGGCTGGAGCATTTGCAAGATGGCTTTGATGATAGTTTGATATATGGGTAGCCTGGTCTTTCCACACTGGTTACCCTGAAAGCTGGCTATCAGCTTTGTGGCTGTAGCTATGGCTGTTATTTAAATATTAATTTCATAGATGGTTTGAAATAGTTGTAAATAGTGCTGGATTCGGTTGACTATGGTAGGTATTCCCCCACCCCACATAGAAACTGGGCACATATTTTTTTTGTTTATTTACTTATTTATTTATTTTGAGAGGGAGAAAATGCATTAATGGAGGAGGGGGGGGAGAGAGAGAGAGAGAGAGAGAGAATCCCAAGTAGGCTTTGCACTATCAGCACAGAGCCAGATATATGCTGGGCTCAAATCCATGAACCTTGAGATCATGACCTGAGCTGAAATCAAGAGTCAGACACCTAACTGACTGAACCACCCAGGTGCTTCTGGACATATTTTGTAATAATCATGCCTGAGGACACTCTTCTAAGTACTTCTTTCTGGTTGAATTTGCCCTTCATAGGACAATAACACATGACAATGCCTAGAAAATTCATAGTTCAGCTGTCGTAGCAATTGACTAGTTATACTTAAAGATGGGAACATGATTCTTTTAGACATCTGAGAGCTACTTGGATAGAAGTGAAAATTCCAGGAATCAAATAATGCATGTAAGAAACATAAAACATGTAAGAAACATAAAAATAAAAAACATGTTTTTGTTTTGTAACATAAAATGCAACAGTCTTATTAAATGTGATGATTAACCTTAAAACTTTTACAATTCTGTTCTCATTGGACACTTTTCACAATTAAGCAGTCAACTGACTTTCATTTTAGGGGACTAGAAATCATGGAGCCTGGAGCCTATGGTAGAATTTCTCACCAGCTTCCCTTGAAGCCTTCAGTCAGTCCCTTTACTTCTTTTCTTTCCAGAGACCTCGATAGAGGAACTGCTACTGTCTCTTTTAAGCCATCCTCTGTGAATTTGTACACATTTTGAAGTGCACAAGGCACTGCTCACTGATCAACTTTACCCATTTTCCTAGGAGACTTTAACTTGCTGCTTATGATGCTGATAATGGAACGAAATCTTTGTTCCACAATTGTTTTTGAGTGTTTGCTATAGTTAAAGCACTATGCTAAATGTCCAAAAATAGAATATTCTTGTTTTCTGAGAGCTGTGAGCTGGGAGGGGAGGCTAGTTAAAGTATTCATAAATAAGTTGGATATATAAGCTGGACATGATACAGAAAAACCAGATATTTACTGAACATCTGCTATGTACTATATATTCCTCTAGGTTGCTGTATGTGATTAAAATAAGAGTGGAGTCCATGACCTAACTAGGAAGATGATGCATGTGTACACAGGAAACAGACTGGTATGAACCAGAATAACTGAGTAGAATCTAATGAGAGGATCTCAGAGAGCTTGATTTATCGAAAGTATTTAATAAATGTTTAGAAATTGGTTATCGATGACCAGGAGTAATCAAAGACTATGGAATAGCTTCAAATGGTGCTTTGAGAAAGATACTATGGTAGAGTAGGAGAAGAGAAGGAAAAGCTGAGTAGAGCAGTTTTATGAGCAAAGTAAGGGATGAGGTATATACTGGCATGACTAGAAAGGAGAGGTTGAGGGAAAAATATTAGTAGAGGGCAAGGACACTTAGAAGTCAGGTTGTTCATCTAAAAATAAATGGGGTTGGGATTTGAAACCTGAGAAGTCTGACTCTGACTCCCCACGGTGGGAGGTAAGACTGCACATATCAAGACTGGAGTAGGACTTGAAATTGGGCATAATGATTTGACTTTCATTTTGTAGATACCCGGGTATTTATTGAATGCTATTTTCTTTTATTTCTGCTATGAAATAAATAAATTTCAGCTGCTTCAATAATGGAGCAGAAAACTCCAAATGGAGAGAACTTTGTTTTCTGACATGTTTTCTAAACATTTCTTGTAAATGAACCTAGGTATTGGAAAGTAATTTTTTGACTTTCAATATTCTAATACTCGGATATATGATAATATACAATTCTGTGCTATTATTTGGTTTATGCTGAAGACTCTATAGGCTCATAAAAAGAGTGTTTTCAAGCTCAGATATAACTTGTTTGAGATTCTTAATATGTGGAAAACTTATTTCTAGATTTTAAAATAAACCTAGTAAGTGAGTGTAATGAATTGATTTGTGTTGCCCCAGAGTTCATACATTGAAATCCTACCCACCAATGTAATGTATTTGGAGATAGGGCCTTTAAAGAGGCAATTAAGACTGAATAAAGTCATAAGGATGGGCCCTAATTTGATAGGATTTGGTGTTCTTATAAGAAGAGAAAAAGACACCAGAGCTCACTTTCTCTCTCTTCTTGTACATGGGAGAAAGGGCAAGCCAGGAAGAGAGCTCTCATCGGAAACCAATCCTGATGTTGACTTGGTCTTGGACTTGTGGCCTCCAAAACTGTGAAAAAAGAAATGCCTATTATTTTCACTACCTAGTCTGTGATATTTTGTTATGGCAGCCCTCCCTGACGAAGACAGTATTTATGAAGAGATAAATGGAAGAAGAAAAGAGAGTCTTACCTCTGAAATTAATAAAGGGACATGGAGGGGCTAACAGTATACCTAGAAATAAGCTGTCGTCTAAGGAGGCTTTATTTGGTCCTAACATGGAAAGAACATCTTCATAGGGGTCTGGATTGACATACTGTGAAACATCAGGAAGTAAGTGAGTGGGTCTTCTTGGAAAGAGAACACAACACGGAAATTATGGATAGTGCCACTGGGGTTACATATGTTTAAAAATAAATGTAATTGCTGCCAATGAGAAATACTGAAAACTATTGGCCATTTTTTGCTTCACTCTGCTGCAGTTTATTAACACAAGCTTTAATTAACTTCGTTGACAGTATTATTTTTCTCTTGAAGCAGCTGACTAAAAATCTAGGGCAAATTCTAGCAATAATTGCATTGAATTTCTTCAGGGAAAAAGTGAGAGCAATAATACTTATTAAACTTTGCAATGGTTTGTGTTAGCAGATTTTTTTTTCCCTAAGACTGAATATTTTCACTTTTTGTTCATTTGAAAGCAAGCAAACTATAGTTGTCTGAACTGGAAGAAAAGTTTCAGTTTCACAGGGAGAACTTCTTAAAAAGAAAGAAATTATTTTGAAGAAGATGCAAATTCTTGGGTATCTGTGTGTCTAAGCTTCCTTAGTAGCTCAGTGTTGGGTGATGTGGCATCTTTTCTGTTCCTGTGTTCACAAACACTGAAACTGTGCCTCAGCACAATGAAGACATGACAGCTTATGCTTTTCTATACTTTCATAAACTCTGGGGAAAAAAATCTAGGTCATGCCCATATTTGATAAAAGCCTTTTAAAATTCATTCCACATTCACATAAACCCACCTCAATATTTGGATTCTCTTACAAAAATATTGAGAATTGAATTTCTGGCTCTGATATTGATGATACATAAATTTACACAAATGTATATATATATATAGTATTGTTGATGAAACTGTTATGAGAGCACTGATTGATTTTTTTTTCAGGTGGACCTCTCGGAGAGGGGGGCATTTGATATGGCTTCCGAAGGATGAATAGGATTTCAATAGGTACTTTTGGGATTGGGAATATTTTTAAGGCATAACTGTTGAGATGAATGAAGGAGCAAAGAGAAACGTATGTGCTAGGATATCTTCAGGAGAAATCATGGAATTGGTCGTGTAGGAATTTAGCAGGAGGTGTGTCTTGACTGAAGAAATAGGCTTGGGACTTGATTATACTGAGAGATGAAGAGGCCTTACTTTTGAAATTCATTCTTTAAGGCAGCAGCAGTTTCTGAACAATCTCCAAGGAAGTTTCTTTTCCAGTGATTCTGATTTTTCTGTCTTGGATAGAGCCTAAAATTTTGCCTCGCACAGTGACAAATTCAGGTGACATAGCTGGTGTCCATACCACTTTTTAAGAACACTGACTTAGGTCTTGTAAATACATTGTCTGTCACATACCTGTCTACTAAATCTAAATATATGGAAAAATGGTACCAGCTCCACTACTGCCCAATATTATTGCCAAATAATATTCACTCATTCATGTGTGTACCAGGTTGTAACCAGGAGCTAGAGATACAGGAAGGGACAAAATAAAGTGCATGTAAGCACAGAGCTTGTGTTCTAGTTGGAGGTAGGGTAGAGACTATCTTGTACTTTGTATTTTCATTAGAAAAAAAACCAAACAAACAAGGATAGGCGACATACTTTGTGAACGGATGTTGTTTTTCATAGTATTGACCAGGAAGAAGCTCTCCAATGATGTGATATTTGAGCAAAGTCCTGAAGGACATGGGGAGGGAGTCCATTTGAGGAAGAATATTTCAGGCTGAATTCCCTGAGGTGAAATCTGTGGAGGAAGAACAAGAGTCCATGTGGCTAAAGAGGAAAGAAGAGGAGAGGAGCTGAAGAGAAGCAGATTAAACAGGAATTTGTGATATTTTATGACATGGTAAGGCATTTGATTGTATTCTCAGCATGGGAAGAGGATTTTGAGTAGATGATTTATACATTTATCACTCAGGCTGCTCTAGAGAGAAGAGATTGTTGAGAAAACAGAGTTGAGAGGTAAGAGGTGATGGTGGCCTAGATGAGGCTGGACAATAATAATACAGGATGACTATGCTGATACTTAACCCTATTATGTGACATACATCTTCAAAGATGCTTGAAGAGCTGTGTGGTGTTTTCCAACACCAATAACCAATTCTCTGATTCTTAAGACGTGAACTAGATGCTGTTCAGTTCAATTCAATTCTGGTGCTAAATACTCAGAGTTAGTGTCAGACTTCACAGGTTTAAGGACTCAGTCCCACAACATTGCCCTCAACTTCAGATGTCAATCACAAATATTAGGTTCCCAGGTAACCCACAGTCTGTCCAGCTTGGCTACAAATTGGGGGTTCTCATACCCACCCCCTCTGAGGTTTAATAATTTCTAGAATGGTTCACAGAATTTAGGAAAACAGTTTACTTGTTATTACTGGTTTATTACAAAGGATACAACTTAGGGACAGCCAAATGGAAGAGATGCATAGGGCAAGGTATAGGAACAGGGCACAAAGCTTCATGACTTCTCTTTTCCATGCTTTCTTCCCAGCATCTGGATGTGTTCACTAGACTGGAAGTTCTGTGAACTTGGTCATTTAGGTGTTTTTTAAAAATCTTTGTATTTAAAAAATTTTAATATCTGTAGTTAACATAACATTTAGAGTTTCTNTAATTTCTAGAATGGTTCACAGAATTTAGGAAAACAGTTTACTTGTTATTACTGGTTTATTACAAAGGATACAACTTAGGGACAGCCAAATGGAAGAGATGCATAGGGCAAGGTATAGGAACAGGGCACAAAGCTTCATGACTTCTCTTTTCCATGCTTTCTTCCCAGCATCTGGATGTGTTCACTAGACTGGAAGTTCTGTGAACTTGGTCATTTAGGTGTTTTTTAAAAATCTTTGTATTTAAAAATTTTTAATATCAGTGTAGTTAACATAACATTTAGAGTTTCCTATGAGGCTTCTATTATATAGGCACACCTGATTAAATCACTGGCAATCAATCTCTAGTGCCCTTTCCCTCCCCAGAGGTCTGAGGGTAGGGTTAAAAGTTCCAATCCTCTAAACACATGATTGGCTTCTCTGGACCATTCCCCTCCTAAAGCTATCTGGAGGCCTACCAAGAGTTACCTTCTTAACTGATTGAAAGGCACTTCTTATGAATAACAAAGGTGTTCTTCTCACCGCTATCATTCAGTAAATTCCAAGGATTTTAGAAACTCTGTGTCAGGAACTGGGGACAAAGACCAAATATGCATTTACTACAATTACAAATAGTCTTTAGATTTATGTGTTGGCTACAGGCCTGCCAGCTCTAGGGATACATTACTTTTAAGTATTACTTTTGACACCTACAATTCACACTATGTAGATTCCTACATACCAAGGAAAAGGAAAGCTTTAAAAGGATATTTATAACTTGTATAATCTAAAATTTAAAATAACGGGAAATATCCATCAGGAAATATATTTATCCTAAATCCTTCTTGCTGAAATGCAATCTATTGCTTTCTCTAGTACCATATGCTTGTTTTACAGGCTATAATAAAATGGCTTCAAAATTATGTTAAGATTTCACTGCTTTAAATTAGGTAGTTCTCTTTATGGAATGAATGTCAGTGCCAATTAAATTAGAGAAGATATCTCAAAATTATGAAGGTCAAAAATCACCAAAGGAAATGAAGATAGCCAATAACATTTATAAAGCGTGAAGGGCAATTTGATTTAACTATACATTAATGGTCATTGAATGTTAGGGCTTTTCAATAATAGCATAGGAAATTAACTTATTTGTGTGTTGTTAAATTCTTTCCGCAAATGGAAGAACTGGCCTATATTTTAATTGCAGAAATAGGTAAGCTTTTATTTCAAGACCAAGGGAATTGATAGAAATAAAGGCAATCATATACTTCTAAATAAAGGATACTGTAAATACTTCTAATAAAGGAATGCATTTGCCAATGATAATGATTTCAGTCAACTTGAGAAACTATGATTCAGTGTTCACCACTTTGAAAATAAAACATCCAGGTTGGGCATTACCTATATAGCACATATCCTGTGATTTAATGTGGCACCTGTAGAGCATTTATGAATTTATGAAAAAAAGTGGGATAGTTTCAAAGTTAGGCAAAATAGCAATGAGTATAGCAATGGGTAGTCTCTCCAGGATAATAAATCCGTAAAGAGAAGTATCTAACAAGACGTGGTTGCACTAGTACATTTCCCTTGCCCGAGCCCGGGGGCCGGAGCAGGCAAGACCGTGGGGCTAGAGAGGCGGTTCACGGAGCCCGCCTGCTGAAAGTGACCAGCCGCGAGCTCGGGGCCAAACTTCCGGCTCTGGTCTCGCACTTGCAACAGGTGTGTGCAGACTGTGTAGGAATTGAGCCCAGCTGATCAGGAAGATCACAGAAGAGCAGCTCGCCGTCTTCGCCAACGTGCTGGCTCCTCTTTCTTCCTGCTTGTCTTTTCTATCACTAAGTGGTGTCAGCTGTGCCAAGACACCGGCGTGCAGGTGGCGCCTTCCTCGCCCCAGGGATCCAGGAGGTAGTCTGAGCCTGACTTTTGGACCTGAGGCCAACGGAGGGCATGCGGGGCCTTCACACTACACATCATCCCTTTTACGCATCAAGACATACAAGGCAAGTACACCTGGATTTTCCTACTCGCCTCCCTTCAATATAAAATTATAGGTATATATTTTTTGCGGGTAAAAAAATGCCTAAAATTCTTTAAAGTATTTTTTTATTTTTTTTAATGTTTTATTTATTTCTAGGAGAGAGAGAGACAGCGTGAGCAGGGGAGGGTCAGAGAGAGAGGGAGTCACAGACTGAAACAGGCTCCAGGCTCTGAGCTGGCAGTCAGCACAGAGCCCGACGCGGGGCTCGAACCCACGAACCGCGAGATCATGACCTAAGCATGACCTAAGCGAAAGTCGGACGATTAACCGACTAAGCCACCCAGGCGCCCCCCCAAAAAATGCCTAAAATTCTTAATCTATTTAATGTGCAGTAAAATTTGGTTATAAGGAGCTCAGTAAAAGGCTAATGTGGTTAAAACGTCAACTCTGGAGTCTGACTGCTGGGGTTTCAGTCATGGTTCTACAGCTTGTTAACTGTGTGACTTTAGGGAATGCTCTGGACTGAATGTTTGTTTGTGTCCTCTCAAAATCCATATGTTAAAGCCTAATTGCTTGTGTGGCTGTATTTGAAGATGGGTCCTTTAAGGAAGTAATTAAATTTAAGTGAGGTCATAAGGGTGAGGCTCTGATCCAAAAGGATTAATGCCTGTATAACAAGAGACATCAGAGTTTCCTTTTCTCTTCCTTCTTCTCTCCCTTCTTTTCTCTTCACAGAGGAAAAGCCGCGGGAGGACGTAGTGAGAGAAGATAGCCGTCTTCAAGTAGGAAGAGAGCCAGATCTGAAACTGAATCAGCTGAACACTTGCTGTTGGACTTCTAGCCTCCAAAACTGTAAGAAAATAAATTTCTATTAGATAAGCCCCTCAATCTATGGTATTTTTTTTGTGGAGTAGTCTGAGAAGACTACTAAATTCTCTATACCTTAGTTACCTGACTATAAAATAAATAAATAGGCCCACCTCCAAGGGTTGCTTTGATGAATGTAATAATATCAACTAATGTTAGTTATTCATATTATAATTATCGAGAATGCAGTTAACTGTTCTCTGTATGTATCTAGAATAGAATCAGCTAATTTTATTTGGGGAATGAGTTTTTTTTTTTTTAAACGAATTAAGTGCATTAGGTGTATTTATACTTATATTGTATGCAGAAGAATGTGAGCCTGAGACAGATTTAAAGTTGTGGCAAAGAATGCTAAATACAGAAGTCTATGAAATGTTAGAAGAGTAAATTACACACATTTTTAAGGTATGAATTTTGGCTTTTTTTGAAGTTGTGACTCAAAGGTGACCAGACTTAAGGCAACGAATAGTTTTTTAAGGTTTTCAATGCTCCTCAAAATGTACTGCAAGTAACTAAATGCAAATTGTTAGTCTGAGATCTTATTTCAGACAATGGACAACAACGAGAGAAAAAAAAGCATAACAGTATATGGTTGATTTAGTTAAGCCCCAAACTTCAACATGAAATTTTGACTTCATGATACCATGTGCAACCAATTTGATTTTTTTTTTTTTTGATGAGTTGTTATTTCAGTGTTTTGGAGACAGAGTCAGCAAATTTAGTAAAGCAAAGGTCAAATCAATTATTTGTTGTTATAAAATAGGAAATGAGTAACTGATTTAATAAATTTTGTATTTTTTTAAACTGGTAATCTTTGTGAGTTTTAGATAAAATCTTAATGAAACCTAGATTTCTTTTCCTATAGAATTAAGTTAACTATGTTAACTATGTCAATACCTCAACATAGTGACCTTTATCTTTGTATAGGCAAATTGCTTACTGCATCAAGTGCCTTAATACAGTCTTTGGGAGCCCGAGTTGAAAGCAGATGTACTTGTGTGGTGGTGGGTGGGAATGGTGTATGAGGAATGTGGAGGTAAAACCAGGTGTCTTTGTTCATTTGACTGATTGGCCTAGTACATTTCATATTATTCCTAAAAAAAATTTCTAGGTTGTGGCTGATATCTTTGAGGGTAGGATGCAATTCTTATAAGAAGAAAAGAAACCTAAGGATGAGAAAAAGTATTGATTAAAAATCAGAGATAAGCTAGAGAAAGCAGATTTTTCTGAAAAATAAATCTCTTTTTAATCATTCTTCTTTTTGCCTCTTAATTAGCAAGTCTGATTAGTTAGAGGAAGAAGAAGAAGGTAGTGAGAGGGTGAATACGGAATGTCAGTGTCATCAATAAATGTGTCCCCGTTTTCATATTTTACTATAATTCTATAAAACTGGGGCTTAGTAGCAGAAAACTCTATAATGGATCATAAATATAATCGTATTTTCTTAGTATAAGTTATATTCTCATGGTGCTTATAATAGAATAATAAAGTCTTTTAATAAGCACTAGAAAATCATAAATATAAGACCAAGTAATGGAAAACTATAGTTTAAAACACTTTACAGTACTGTAATTTGTTTGGTATCATAATTAAATTATCTGAACTTACTATTATAAGTTTAGTGTGTAATTAGATAATTCCTTTGCTTTAAAAAAAAGAGACTTTTTAAAAAGTTCTTTCTCACTTAAGTTATGAATAAGAAAATATTAATGTGCTTCACATGCACTTTATTAAGTGGTGTGTAGGCAGGGGCATAGAGGAAAATAGAAAACTTTAAGAAGAATACCTGCTGAAAAGTGATATAAAAGTTGTTTTGTATTGAATTCCCACCTGAATATTTCTGTCTTTATATATCCAGTCTTTAAATATTGCATTAGGAATAATTTTATTTGATGGAAAGTAACGAAAAGACAAAAACATTTCTTAGTAACTTAAGAGAGTATATTTGACTGTAAGTTTTCAGTATCTACTAGTGCTGTTTGTGAAGGATATTAATATTTCCAGACAAAGTAAAGCAATATCAATGGGAAAACTATTAAAACTAAGAACATTTGGTAAAGTGGCCACTTCCAAAGTGTTACAAATAAATGGTTTTATCAATAATAAACATTAAAAAGAACAAAATTACGCTAAAATGGTAAAATATGAAATTCCTAGGAATAGTCTCAGTAAAAATGTATAAGATCAGATGAACAAATATAAAACTTCATGGAGGAAATAACTAAAAGACTATTTTTTTCCTTCTTGTATCTCTAATGGTTTGAATTTGCTGGACACATACTAGGCCATGAAATATTTGTTGAAAAACTAACAAATCATTCTTGTGGAATATGTAGAATGTAGTTTGGGAAACACTTTCATGGTATAAAAATATTGCCTTGTTGATGTTCAGTGTGTGTGAACATATATATATGAAATATATATGTGTGTGTGAGTTTAATATACCGAATGTCAACATGACAATATTTTGTATTTATATAGATATGTTTACTTAATGTAAAAATTGATAGTCTTCTCAAAATTGCATCTAGCATCCCACATAACAGAAATAATAGAAGCTTGTCATTCTAGTACTTAATCAAAATGTCAAGGGTTACCTATTTATTCTTTTATATTTACTTATTTGGATCCTAATTTTTGTTTTAATTTTTTCCCTAAGTTTTTTTTTAAACAACACTTATTTACTTATCTTGAGAGAATGCAAGCAGGGGAGGGGCAGAGAGAGAGGGAGAAAGAATCCCAAGCAGGTTCCACACTGCTAGTGAGGAGTCTAATGTGGGGCTCGATCCTACCAACCGCGAGATCATGACCTGAGCTGAAATCAAGAAATGGAAGCTCAACTGACTAAGCCAATCAGGTGCCCCTGCTCCTAAATTTGAAATCCTAGTTGTTATGTGCCGGAGGCTGAGCCGGCTCCGGCACATCCAGGGGTCCCTGAAGGATGGACGGTGTGGGCGAGAGAGAGAGTGAGAGAGCCCCGAGATACTTTCTGATCACCAGGCAGGCATCTCTGTCCTGTCGGTTTTGGTGTCTTTATTTAAAGGTTCAGCAACAACATGAAGACAGAGAAAGGAATTTCTACCATGGGAGGCCTTTTGCGATAACAAGTTTTTGATATTCTGCAGAATTATTCCAGTCATAGTGAATTTACAACCAAGGAATTAACAAGATGCTCTTAGTGAAAAACAGGATAACATATAGGTTAAATTGTATATAGATAAGGTAGGAGTCATTCTGTCTGGCTCTCAAGAGGATAATGTTTCTGAATTGGTTTGTTTGTGGCAACTATCATGGGGGCCCTAAATGTGTCCGTCTTAGCACCTGGGTTTATGTGTTAGCTACTCTTATCTATCCTCATCCCAGTTGCCAGTGTAAGGGAGGGTGTTTGTGGAATGTAGGCCTTGAGGAAGGGACTGCTATGCTTCACCAATTAGCAAAGATATATGTAGTAACTATGTTCTGCTCTTATCTGTACCTTAACCCCAAAATAGGCTCTTTGTCTCAGGGCCAGACTCAATTGTAACTCTTGTGTTCTTAACCCCCTTTATTATGCAAGTCTTGGGTCTGCAAGGCCCATAGGAAGAGCCTTTTGACAATCACCCACAGAGCTTTCATCTAAAATCTCTTTTGTAAAGGCAGGAATATGCTTTTCCTTATGAGGTATCTGTATTCAGAATATGGGTCTGATATGGAATATTGTGACGCCTGGTCAATACCAGCAGGCTTATATCCAACATGAGCCAGTAATAGCAGAAGGAGATACCAGTTTTCATTTCTCATGGCAGGAGCTGTGCAAACGCTATCATATCCTTGCTGTGATTGCCATCCAGAGAGGCTGGTGTGGCTCCCAGCAGTTATGTACTGTTTTCTGTGTATACAAGGCCAAAATGCTCAATAAGTAAAATCAAACACTTGCTTACAGATATATGCACACATACATAAATACACGCCGTACTTAACCAGCCAAACAGAAGAATAAACAGAGCATAAAACCCGGGATCCCAGTTCAAATCAGTATCTTGCTTCACGCATCCACCTACCCATCCATTGATCCATTAATCCATCAATCTATTGATCCATTGATAAATTCATTCTTAGATGCATACATATATTAGAATTCATTGGTCTTGTAAACTGGTATAATTCGCCTGTTTGAGCCAAGGAAACCTAAAAAGTGATCAGAAAGATGGAAGAATATTGCCATTGAAAAATCTAGGGAAGGCAGAGTTTTGAGGAATTGGGTGGAGTCCACTGGGATCCTACAGAGAGATTATGTTTTGATTCTTTTGAATTCATTGCTTAGGATGCTACTGATGAATTTCAAGATAGCAATTTCAGTAAGTTCATCAAACCAAATTCCGTCGTGCTGAAGGTAAGTGGAATGCGGTAGAAGTAAGGAGATGAAGCTGTGGCATACTTATCGGTATCACTCTTGTAACTGGGCAAGAATGGCCTCTGCCCTCAGAACTGTATTATAAAAGGAACTATGTATCACAGGCACACACTCTCACAAGTTTATTAAAGGACAAATGGGCAGTGCCGTTAGTCAGGGATCTGGAACTTAGTGCTCTCGTAGCACAGGCAGTGAACCTGAACATCCTGCTTTGTCATATACCATTCAGTCCGCAGGGAAATGCTTCTCTTTATCTCTTGCTCTATGTTCTTGAAACAGGAAGTGACAATGTCTGAATGCCATGAAGATTTGTGTGTCAGGCCATTGTCAAAATCCTAGATGGATATACCTTCAAAGTGCAGGAATGATCTGAGCAAGTGGTTAGGTAAAAGAAAATAAAAATATATGAATTAACTTGTCAAATTATTTCTCTCACGTGGAAAAATGTCACAGATTCTTGCATGACAAAGTATCATTCCCAACAGTTCTGAGCAGTTAGTCTGTGCCTCTGTGTTTTCATTTCTGGTACTGGAGGTGTTCAAAAATAGTACCAAATTTGCAGCATTTTATGGCAGCTGAGAATTGGTTTATAATATTAAACCACATTACTATAATGACGTTTTTTGCTTTAATTGACATATTTGAGGAAAATATATTGAAAATTTGGATGCTTTGAATACAGTGACATTTTATATTTTAACTCTTAGTTCATCTCCATCAGTAGAACAAAAATAACATTATAGTATTGCGTATAAAAATAATTTGTGATTTTGATGAAATAAAGGCAAAGATATTTTGGAATATAATTTGTGAATTAGGTATGGGTTTGTTTATTACATGTCCACACATTGCCACCTCAAAAGAGAATGCTCGGATGTACACAATAAATATTGATTAAATTCAGTCATCTGATATTTTGCCTAATTTCAGTCACATAAAAATGTAGTTTTATACATGTCTTTCCATTTCTAAAACTTTATAAAGGTATATTTATGAAAGTAGAAGGAAGTTTTTTTATTTAAAGGTATGTTAGCTTGATTTGTAATTTTTAAGTATTGAGACATATGGCATGTGGACTTCATTTGTATTCTTGCTTTGGGCCTTGCAAATTGTAGGGTGGGTCTAATGTTATTACATTCTTGAACGTTTGTCCATGCACATAGTTTCTTGAGATAAATTTGTAGAACAGAATTGCAAAGTCAATGAGAAAGCACTGTTTTGTGAGCATTCTGTTAGATCTGTGATGATTTCTGAGGAGAAGCATCTTGGATAAAGATATTGTTTATTGAGTACTGCTCACTCTCCTTCTACCAGAACATCCCTCTTAATTTTGTGATTGAATGTGTGAGTTATTGTAGTGTTGAAAGATTTTGCAGAGCTCTTCTCTGGGTTCTGAAGAAACTGAGAGGAAATCAGAGGAGACCCGGGGAATTGGGCAGGGCAGCTGGGAGAGACTTTCTTGGGGCTCAGGTTTTATCAGTGGCTTTTGTGCTGCAGTTGAGGTGAGAACCAGGAATCCCTCAGCCTGGAAATTTGTCTGTGGGCCAAATTGTTTTTCAAAACAAATAGCACTTTGAAAAGCTGTACGAAAATATGTTTTTGTTAAAAAATATAAATCAGAAAATTTATGAATGTATGGAGAGAATGATAATAATATATCTACACCTAGAGAAAAATTGCTGTAGTTCTTTTGTGTGTATATGTATATATTTCAGATTTAGGTGATATTATACATATAAAAATATATTTTATATGCTGTTGTATGTGTATATCTGTGTGTGTATATGTATATATTATTTTACTTTAATGTTACCCCCACTTAACATACTGTGAACATCTATCATGTCAATACATATCTAGGGTTACATTTCATTGGCATATGCATATACCTTAATATATTCATTTATAATTTATATCACATTTTTAGACATCTAAGATGTTTTACTTCCATAAATAATCTCAAGATAAACATCTTTGTACATAAATCTTCAGAATCTTATCCATTTATTACTTTAAAGCATTTTCAGCAAAGTGGAATTACTGATTTTAAAATAAATGCACATTAAAGCTTTTGGTAAACATTGTCAAATAACTCTCCACAAAGGGTATATATATCTTATTCTGCAGAATGTGAGGGAGATTAATATGCTAATTCACTGCCATCATTCTTTTGTACTCTTTACCAATCTCAGTGGCAACCCCAAATAATTTTTATTTTACTGTGGATAGTTAGATATAATTTTGGTCTTTTTTTTTTTAATTTTTATTTATTTCTAGGAGAGAGAGAGAGAGAGACAGCGTGAGCAGGGGAGGGTCAGAGAGAGAGGGAGTCACAGACTGAGACAGGCTCCAGGCTCTGAGCTAGCAGTCAGCACAGAGCCCGACGCGGGGCTCGAACCCACGAACAGTGAGACCATGACCCAAGCGAAAGTCGGACGCTTAACTGACTAAGCCACCCAGGCGCCCCACATATAATTTTAAATCAGTTTTGTTATATTTATGGACAAATGCGTTTACTTGTGAATTGTTTGTTCATAGAATTTCCCGACTGTTTGATGTCTTCAGCTTATTCTTATTATGAATACCTCTTATCAGAAAAAGATATTAAAACTTCATCTTAATTTAGTAACAATTAGAAAATTATTTATTGACCCATGTTCTGTTTTAGGCCACATGGAGGGCACTAAATAGACAAGATGAACAAAATAGACTATATAGCAGAGCTGAATGACTCATTGAATGATGAAGCCGAGAAAGAAAGTCTTCATACCTGAAAAGCTGTTTTAACTAAGACAAGTAGTGATTAAATTTATATTGCTTTAGAGCAAGGAACCTAGCTTTGTAATTCATAATTATATTTTTCGTTTTTTTTTTTTTAAATGTTTTATTTATTTCTAGGAGAGAGAGAGACAGCTTGAGCAGGGGAGGGTCAGAGAGAGAGGGAGTCACAGACTGAAACAGGCTCCAGGCTCTGAGCTAGCAGTCAGCACAGAGCCCGACGCGGGGCTCGAACCCACGAACCGCGAGATCGTGACCTAAGCGAAAGTCGGACGCTTAACCGACTAAGCCACCCAGGCGCCCCCATAGTTATATTTTTCAATTTTGTTATTTAATAATGGTTTATTACAAGTATAAATTTAATATTGTTTTAGAATTTAAATAGTATCAAGTAGCTTACAAGAAAAAGCGGCATCATACTCTGTCCTGTCTTCCCTATTCTTACTGTATAGAAGACGCCACCTTCATCACTTTAAGTTTTTGAGACAGGTATATGCCTGCATATTTCTTTTTTTTTTTTTAATGTTTTATTTATTTCTAGGAGAGAGAGAGAGAGAGACAGCGTGAGCAGGGGAGGGTCAGAGAGAGAGGGAGTCACAGACTCTGAAACAGGCTCCAGGCTCTGAGCTGGCAGTCAGCAGAGAGCCCGACGCGGGGCTCGAACCCACGAACAGCGAGATCATGACCTAAGCGAAAGTCGGACGCCTAACCGACTAAGCCACCCAGGCGCCCCTATGCCTGCATATTTCTAAATGGTATATTTAAGTGGCTGTATTTTGATCTTTAAATTTTAGCTATTTTAAATTTATTTGCTGTTAAGAAAGATCGGCTTTAATTCTATTACACTCATACATGCACATACGTACGTGTACGTGCACACATCAAACACCTATACTTTGTCTTCTCAAAATTGTAACTTTATTTAAATAATTTTTTTATGAATTTCTAATGTGTAACCATTACCCAAGGCTTCTGTTTCAGTACGGTTGACATTTGGGGCTGGATAATTCTTTATTGTGAGGGGCTGTCCCATACCGTGTAGGATGTTTAGCAGTATCCCTGCATCTACCCGCCAGATGCCAGTAATACATCCCAGTTGTAATAACCAAAAATATCTCTAGGCATTGCCAAATATCCCTTGGAGGTCAAAATTTCCTCCAATTGAGAATTACTAATTATACTACGTATAACCTTATACGTTGTAACTTTTGCTTTTAAATATTGTTTACCACAGAAATTACACATCATTCAATAATTTTACTCTTTTCAAACAAACTTTGTTTTCATTAGGAGTTAACAATTGCATTCTGCATATTTATATATGTGTTTGCTTCATTTTATGTGTAAATTCACTGACAGAGTTAGTAAACCGCTCCTAATATGGCAAAGACATCAGCTAATCTGTCGGTTCAGTTTCCTCTGGGAGGAACACTTCCAGCCTCCTGCCCCAGTATGGACTGATTGCTCTCAGAGTCACATAGAAAGCTGTCATCATGCACCTTCTTCTTGTCATACTGAGAATTTCCTTTGCTTCACTAATCTGGTAAAGCCCATTTCCTGTATTCATGTTCACTGGCTGTAAATTGCATTTGGCTGCTCGTACCAGACACTAAAACATCAATGACTTTAAACAGCAATGAATTGACTTTTTGCTGATGTAAAAGTAATAGAGAGGTAGTTCTTTGCAGTTATGGTAGCTCCAGAAGTTGTTAGGGATCTGGGCTTCATCTCTCTTTTGGTGACACTGTGCTCATGCACAGCTTGCCTTCTGATGTTCCAAAGGAAAAAAAAAAAAGCCTGCTAGATCTCTGATATCTCTGCATTCAAAATAGGAAACCAGGAAAGGTGGGGAGAAGAGAAAACAGTTCTTGCATAAAATTTCTGTTTTGTTTGTATGTTAGAAATCATATACTCTTAGATTAAGGTGTTGAAGATATTCCTTCATTGTCTTTTGGCTTTTAGTATTGCTACTGAAAAGTCTCTTATCATTCTGATTCCTGATTCTTTGTGATTAATTTTTTGTTCTGTTTTAGATGCTGTTAGCATCTTTCCTTTATCTTTGCTGTTTTTACATTTCATGACAATCATCTTAGTTTGGATCTTTTTTATTTTCCTGGAAACCTGGAGGAGCTTTCCAGTAAGGAAACTCAGTTTCTTTTGTATAGTTTTCTTATATGTATTTTTTAAAGATCTTATTTTTAATTAATTTCTACACCTAACATGAGGCTCAAACTTACAACCCAAGATCAAGAGTTACACACTATACTGACTGAGCTAGCCAGGTGCCCCTCTTACAGCATTTCTTTGACAATTTACTCCCCTTTACTTTGACTCTATTTAGTTGAATTGGAACACCTGAATTGATTCTGTAGTTTTTTTTTTTTCTTTTTTTCCCCTCTAATTTTATTGTTGTTACATTTTTAAATTTGGTTTTTAAAAAATTTTATTTAAATCCAACCTAGTTCACATATAGGGTAATGGTTTCAGGAGTAGAATTTAGTGATTTCCCTTCCAGTTTTTAATTATTGATGTTTTCGTTCTGTGTTTCTGATCATTTTTTCAATTTTAACTTCAAACCCTTGAATTTCTTATTTTTACTGTCTAATTATATTTTATTTCTTNGTGATTTCCCTTCCAGTTTTTAATTATTGATGTTTTCGTTCTGTGTTTCTGATCATTTTTTCAATTTTAACTTCAAACCCTTCTCTTGAATTTCTTATTTTTACTGTCTAATTATATTTTATTTCTAGGTCTCTTTTTTTATAATCCATTTTTACATCATGATATCAATAACATCATTTCTGTGAGCACATTCGTGATGATGTGTTAGCATTTTCTTCTATGTCTCCAAGGTGCCTGTTCCCTGCTTGTTTATTTTCTTTTTTCCTTTTCATCAAGAGACAGTTGTGAAATACCTTGTAGTACTTGATAATCTGTTACTTTTAAGAGTGAGGTGTTTAAAAGAGAATTAGAAGTTCTTTCTTCGTACAGAGCTTATCATTTTTGTATAGCAAATTTAGTAGGGACTTGACCGTTTCATTGGGAATAGCCCAAAGTTAGTATCTGTAGATACGTTTTTTCCCCCAGTTTATTAAACCTTTTATATAAGTTTAACATGTGCAACATAATGCTTTGATATTTGTATATTGTGCTTTCTAGTTCTGATCACACTCCTTGTGAATGGCTCCCCTAACCCCCTGCCCAGGAGAGGGATATAAACTTGGCTGTTAGTATCGGGGAGTGGAACATGAGAACTAGAGTGCGAGCTTCTTTTTAGAATGTATAATTCACTTACTTTTCCTGTTTTCAGAATAGCCCAGTATTTCTGCCCTCATCTGCATAACCTCAGATCTATAGGTCTTCAAATTTTCCAGAAACTTAACTCTAGATGTCTGTGTGGTAAGGGAGCTGATATAAGGGTCTAAATTTTCTTTATAAAGACTTTTAACAAATCCTCCCTTTTTCAGACCCATCTTCGACTTCTGCTTTCATATCTGCCTATACAAATTACCTGTACCTTCATTACTGAGTCTGTAGTGGTTCTCTAGCTGAAATTGGTTTCACTTGTCTCCCTCTACTAGCACAGTTAACAGTCGTGAATCTTATTTTTGTCTTTTGTGTCCTGTTTGATATATCTTAGGTGCTCTAGTTAACTTTCATTTGCTCTGCCTTTGTGTTTTGTCCATTTTTACTGATTTTTGTTGTTATTCTTGGAAGCTGAAGATAAACAATGGTGTTCAATCTGCTCTGCTTATCAGAGTTTTCATTAATTTGTTTTAAGTTCGCAGGGTCGTGTTTAAATTGTCTCAAATGTTTAAAAAAATAAAAAGGGGGGGCACCTGAGTGGCTCAGTTGGTTGAGCGTCCACCTTCGGCTCAGGTTATGATCTCACGGTCTGAGAGTTCAAACTCCGCATTGGGCTCTGTGCTGATAGCTCAGAGCTTGGAACTTGCTTCAGGTTATGTGTCTCTCTCTCTCTCTGCCCCTCCTCCACTCACATTCTGTCTCTCTCTCTCAAAAATAAACATTAAAAAAAAAAGGTATTGTTAATGTAGTTAGGTTAAGATAATGGAAAGCACTAGTTATCCTGGGTTGACTTCAGAGGTTGGTCTGAATTGTGAACTGTTAACAATTGGTGCCATGAATTGTTTGGGCAACAAAACATGGCGAGATTGTATAATTTAACCCCCACCTTAGGTGCTCCTTATCATGATAACTCTTACAACTGCTACCTTTGTTAGGATGAACAAGTCAAATGTGCCAAGATTTTAGAGATACTTGTGTGGTTATCTGATAAAATGTAACTTGGAGCTAATGTAGTTTTTTCTCTACCCGTCACTTCCAAACCGATTTTTCACATTAGCTGTAGTAAATAAAGAATGTATTAGTGATCTTCTCTCATTCCCAATCTTGATTTGAAATTCAGGGAGAATCATTGGGGACCTTCTGCAGAGCTTTCGTAAGTGGAGAAGTTTGAGGTGAACAGGTTACACCTGCCTGGCATGGCATGGCATTAGCAGGAAGACGGGCAGCAGTAGGAGTTGAGGAGCAGTGGGGAGGAGATCTGTGGTGGTCAGAGTATATTTCTAATTTTCTAGCAGATGACTAATGTAGAGGATCCCTATTCAACTATGTTTAGCAGTGACATTGCCTGACTTGTGAGGCACTGTACAACAT
Organism: Crocuta crocuta; assembly: GCF_008692635.1. Taxonomy (NCBI): domain Eukaryota; kingdom Metazoa; phylum Chordata; class Mammalia; order Carnivora; family Hyaenidae; genus Crocuta; species Crocuta crocuta. Next base: position 16,539,493 of record NW_027530368.1, on the reverse strand, counting down.
GCCCTCAGTCATAAATTTAGTGAAATGGCCTTATTATTTGGATTGTGCTGAATCTCTAGTGCATTTTGCATTTGCCTCAACTTAGCTAAATTATTGCCTGGTAAGTGCAAGTCACGTCTCAGATGATATAATCTTTGAAATGCTATATGGGAATAAATAGTTGCATTTGAGTTTTGATTATTTTTAAAATGCATTAATGCAAAGTTATGGTAAAATATAATAAAGTTTAATCCCTAGATAAAGGAAATTACTTCCTTTCATGAGTCTTACAGAAATGGTAACTCATTAAGAGGTAAAGTGCATTATATGTCTGAAGAGTAGAAAATTTTTTGCACTCTAATGAAATAGATTACATATCCTGGGTTAAGCAAAAACAAAACAGCAGTGAGATTTGGCTTTAAGCTTTCAGATGTTAAGGAAAAGAAAAAAATAGGAATGCACAGTTTACCAATTTTTATTTGTGTTTTTTGACCATAGGAAGATGTGAGGATAATTTTTTGTGTACATGTGCAAAAAAAAAAAAAGGAAATTTGCTTTCTGGTTCTTTATACAGAGAGCATCTACAAGCAAAATCTTCAAACATAAAGAAACATTGTTCAAACTAATGGTTCCTGTATCGACCTTTAATAGAAGCAGAGAACATTACATTAAGTTGTGCCTCAGTGAAAACAATTCTTTGAAGGGCTGAGATAATGTGGTAAATGTGCTTTACTATCTGATGGTTTCATAGAGGAATGGGTCTTGGGAAATCAGACAAATGGATGTCAGCACTTCCATTAGACTCTTTCCAGTATGATAAGTAGAAAGAATCTTAAGATTCTATAGAATTTCTGTAGGAAATTCCATTATTCCTTAGACATTCAGGAATATGGAAGGCTTATTTATCTCTGAATTAATCATGATTATATCCTTCTTTTTTTTTCAAATATTTTTATTTATTTCTAGGAGAGAGAGAGAGACAGCGTGAGCAGGGGAGGGTCAGAGAGAGAGAGGGAGACACAGACTCTGAAATAGGCTCCAGGCTCTGAGCTGGCAGTCAGCACAGAGCCCGACGCGGGGCTCGAACCCACGAACTGCGAGATCATGACCTAAGCGAAAGTCGGACGCTTAACCGACTAAGCCACCCAGGCGCCCCGATTATATCCTTGTAACTGAAATTCTCTAAGGTGTTTATATCTTGTGATGTAGACTCAGATTCATTTTTCTACTTTCCTTGGTATGGGTAAAGATGTCTATTATTTGATTGCACAAATAGAAAATTTTGTTCTTTTTGATATCCATAAGAAGCTGAATATTCAGAAAGTAGATGAATGGATTGGAAATACACTTATATTCTCTTTACCCTCTCAATTCAAACATATAAATTTGAAGATTTATGGCTCAGCAGTTTATGGCATAATTATTATTTTCTTCCAAATTTAATGCTAAAAATGTACATAATTGTATTCATCTATTTGGGCTGCCATTATAAAATACGATAGACTGGGTGGCTTAAAGTAAATTTATTTTCTCCCAGTTTTGAAGTCTGGAAGTCTGAGATCAGGGTGCTGGCATGGGCAGATTCTGGTGAAGCCCCTCTTCCTGGCAACCTTCCCTCTGGCCTCACATAGCAGAGGGGGCAAGCGCTCTGGTGTCTTTCTTACCAGAGCAGTGACATCATCTTGAAGGCCCAGTCTCATGACCTCACCTAAACCTAATATCTCCCAAAGGTCCTGTCTCTAAATAGCATACGTTTGGGGTTAGATCTTCAACATATGAATGTTGGGGGGACACAATTCAATCTATATTAACAGCGTTACCTGGATTTTCATATTGAGTACTCTGGTTGACTCCTCTAGATCTCCCTGCAGCCAGTGTTTGCACACCATGGTGAGTGGCTATTTTTCTGTTGGACTAAAGTGCTGGGGCTCATTCAAGAGAATTTGTGTACTTTATTTTGGCTTCCCCTTCCTTTGGTTTTAAAGACATGGTCAGCCGACTCAGTTCTGTAGAAATCCAGAAATTCCTGGTTAAACGATTGGTAGATCTGATGAAAAAGGAAGAGAAGAGGGAAAGCTCAGAAGCAATGCAGAATTTTTAAACAGACACTACATCAAGAATGGTTTTATATCCACTCTCCATCAAACATAAAACATATACATTAACTCATAATTCTAACTGCTTGATTCAGCTTATTCATTTATCACTCTACCTAAACATATATATATAAGGTAACATATGTAAAATAATGTCCCTGATCCTTTTATTTTGCAAATTTCATGTGATCCCACCCATATAGTGTAAATTTTAACACATTTATTTAAGGAAAAGTTCAATGTTTTACCTCTTAGCCGCACTAACCACAACTGGACACTAGAACTAAATATGCCAGTTGTAGGTTATCTGTATTTGTGAATGATCTTTCGTCCCTAGAAAAGGGCATGGATCATGTTGTTAACAGGATCGGCTGCATGTATATGTAATGTTTTGTCTTTTTTTTTTTTAAAGTTTATTTATTTTGAGAGAGAACGTGTGCATACAGGGGGGAGAGAGAGAGAGAGAGAGAGAGAGAGAGAGAGAATCCCAGCCAGGGTCCACCCTGTCAGCACAGTGCCTGACGTGGGACGCAATCCCACCAACCATGAGATCATGACCTGACCGAAATCAAGAGCCAGACACTTAACCAACTGAGCCACCCAGGTGTCCCTCTTTGGTCTTTGATGTAGAAATTAGCATGTTATCTCTAAAATATGCTTATATCACTTTATACTTTTATTTTTGTATTTTTATTTCATTTATTGACGTATAATCTACATGTACTGTTATATTAATTTCAGGTGTGGGACATAATGATTCAATAATTCTCTTCATTACTCAGTGTTCATCATGATAAGTATATGCTTAATTCCCTTTATTTCATGCATTTCCCCTTTCCCTCTGGCCACTACCAGGTTTTTCTATATATTTAAGAGTCTGTGTTACTTTCTCTCTTTTTCTTTGTTTATTTTTTTTCTTAAATTTCACATTTTGAGTGACATCATGCGGTATTTGTGTTTCTCTGACTTATTTTACTCAGTGTTATATGCTCCAGGTACATCCATGATGCAAATGGAAAGATTTCATTCTTTTTTATGGCTGACTAATATTCTGTTCTCCTATGGATGGACACTTGGGCTCCTTTCATACCTTGGCTATTGTGAATAATGTTGCAGTAAACATAGGGGCACATATATCTTTTAGAATTAGTATTTTTGTATTCTTTGGGTAAATAGCCAGTAGTGGAATTACTGGATCCTATGGTGGTTCTATTTGAATTACTGAAGCGCACCAGTTTCCATTCCCATCATTAGTGTACAAGTGTTCCTTTTTTCTATACATCATTGCCAAGGCTAGTTATTTTTTGGTGTTATTATTATTATTTTTGGATTCTAGCCATTCTGACAGGTGTAAAGTGCTAACTCATTGTGATTTTGATTTGTATTTTCCTGATGATGAGTGATATTGAGCATGTTTTCATGTGTCTGTTGGCTGGCTTATGTCACCTTTGGAAAAATGTCCACTCATATCCTCTGTCCATTTTTCTAAATTGGATTATTTGTGTTTTCTTTCAGTGTTGAGTTATAAAAGTTCTTTATACATTTTGGATATTAACATTTTATCAAACGTATTATTTGCAAATATCTCCTCATTTAGTAGATTATCTTTTTGTTTTGTTGATGTTTCCACTGCAAAAGTTTTATTTTGGTGTAGTCATAATAGCTTAATTTTGCTTTTGGTTCCCTTGCGTTAGGAGACGTATCTAGAAAAATATGTTTGTCCTGATGCCAGAGAAATTACTGCCTATTTTCCTCTGGGAGTTTTATGTTTCAGGTCTCACATTTGGGTCTCATACATTTCAAGTTTATTTTTGTGTGTGGTGTCAGCAAAGTGGTCCAGTTTTATTCTTTTGTATGTAGCTGTCTAGTTTTCTCAGCACCATTTGTTGAAGAGACCATCTTTTCCTCATCATACATGCCTGCCTTCTATATTGTAGATTAATTGACCATACAGGTATGGGTTTTTTTCTGGGCTCTCTATTCTGTTCCATTGATCTATATTTCTTCTGTGCCAGTACCATACTGTTTTGATTACTTTGTGGTATATCTTCATATCTGGGATTGTGATACTTGCAGTTTTGTTCTTTCTCAGGACAGCTTTGGCTATTCAGGGTCTTTTGTGGTCCCATACAAGTTTTGGTATTATTTGTTCTAGTTCAGTGAAAAATTTTGTTAGTGTTTTGATAGGGATTGCATTGAATCTGTAGACTGCTCTGGGTAGTATGGACACTGTAACAATATTGACCTTTCCAATCAAGGATCATGGAATATTTTTCCATTTGTTGTGTCATCTTCAGTGTTTTTCATCAGTGTCTCATAATTTTTAGAGTATAGGTCTTTGACCTCCTTTGTTAAATTTGTTCCTAGGAATTTTATTACTTTTGGTGCAATTGTAAATGTAACTGTTTTCTTAATTTCTCTTTCTGCTACTTCATTGTTAATGTATAAAACTATATAACAATATGTGTATCTTAATTTTGTATCCTGTGACTTTGCTGAATTTATCAGTTCTGATAGTCTTTTTGTGGAGTTTTTAGGGTTTTCGATATATAGTATCATGTCATTTACAAATAGTGACAGTTTTATTTCTTCCTTACCAATTTTTATTTCTTTTTGTTGTCTGATTGCTGTGGTTAGGCTTGACTAAAAGTGGTGAGAGTAGGCATCTTTGTATTATATCACTTTACACTTTTACAAATAATTTCTGTAAGTTCTTGAGACCAAAGCAAGCACATATGAAAGACTGTGGGTAGTTTCGATTCTATGTGTGCTATTTACAGACTAAAGGAACATTGTTTTGTAGGTGGTAATAAATAGAAATTTTAGAATTCGTGTATTTTATTATTTGCATTTAAAGATATAGCCAGTTCAGTTAGAAGACTTAAGACAGGCTGTCTTCATACATATGTGTGTGTCTCACTGAACTGTGAGCCCTTTGAGGGCAGGCTCTGTAACATACTTGACTCTGTGTACCCAGAATCATATTTGCATAATATAGGGGCTCCATAAGTACTTACTGACCAACTGGTTGAATATCTGGGACACAGAATCATTAATTCAGTGTTTTAATTTGACTTAATGACCAATAGAGATAGCTCATAGTCATATAAATTCATGTGTATCAAGTTTACAACAAAAAATCGTGAAGCAACCTTTTTATATTTCAGTAACAATTATTTATAAGGCTTTCTATTCATCTTACTGAAAGATTAACTCTGTATTTCAACCGAAGTATTAATTATGAAGCTTTTTCTTATTGCTAGTTTTTTTCTCTTTTCTATTACTTTTATTTTGAAAATTACTTTGAACTCAAAAAATATTTCCTACCTCATTGAAGATTCTGGGTGACATGTACTTGATTGAAAAATGCCAATGGTAATTAGTTTGGGTTATGTCTGGTGCACTTGCAGAGCATTAGAAACCTCAGGTTTAAAAAATTTCATGTACGTTGTCACAGAAACTGTGAAATATAGACTAGGATAATTACAAAGTCAAGGTCATTTTGCAAGGGTAAAATTCCTTATTGAATTCCAGTTAACCTGAGGATTCTGGTCAAATGCCAAGTCAGATAATTGCTTTATGCTCTAGAAAATTTCCTTCCTGGGTTAGAATGCTTTACTTAATTTTATGGTTTCTCATAGGGGTGGATATTTGGTGAATAATGGTGATGTTCCATCACAGACATGGTTGTAATATGGTAACATGGGAAGTGATGTGTACTAAGTTGCAGAATGTTGTGGCTTTGTGTGTTTAATATCTAGAGACTGATGAATTCATGGCACTGTACTTTCATCTGTGAAGCAGAAACCAGAGAGAAAAACCTTGATGCTTTATCTTGAAAAGGAGAGTTGGGACACCTTCAGATGAAATGGGATCGTATACCAAAGCAGTGTTGTCATTGCAGTTGTTTATAAACAAAAGCAAAATCAGCAGTCTGTGCAGATGTTAGTTGTGGCATTGTCAGGAGTGGATTGTCAGGAGAATTTCATATCAGTTTATTAGTTAACCACATAGTGTGGCCAATATTGTCTTCTGGTGAGAGTAGTAGTTTTTGGAGTCACACAGTACTGGTTTCAATTCCTAGGTCTCCCTTTTAGTAGTTGTGTTTACTCAGGCAAGTTAATTTTCAGTGTCTGGCATATAGTAAGTCCATGGTAAATGGCAGTTACTGTCATTAAATGATAAAAACAACTAAGATGTATTAATAGAATATTCACATTTAAAAAATTTAATGTTTGTTTATTTTTGAGAGAGAGAGACAGAATGCAAGTGGGGGAGGGACAGTGAGAGGGAGACGCAGAATCTGAAGCAGGCTCCAGGCTCTGAACTGTCAGCTCAGAGCCCTAGATGAGGATCAAACTCACGAGCTTGGATATCATGACCTGAACCAAAGTCGCATGCTTAACTGACTGAGCCACCTAGATGCCATTAGAATACTCACATTTTTTAAATCTTTGTTTGTGTTGAATATTTTTGGTTAATGTCAGGCTGAATATTTTGTAGGGGTGAAGTTTTTGTTTGAGGTTGTGAATTCCAGCTTTGCAATTTATTATTATAAATGCATGTAAAATGAATGTGTTTATTGCAAATAAGAGCATGTAAAATAAAACTCCTGTGAGTTACTGAACTTCTCTGAACTTAGTGTCTTCATCTATAAAATGTAAATAATATGTCCCACATTGCTCTCAGTTTTATCTAGAACCCTATTATCCAGAAATGCAAGGAAATTCTTGGTTCAATTCATACTGCAAAATATCTGTTCAGAGAATGAACAATGGTCTATGAACCAAGTCTTTGAGGCTTGAAAATGCAAAAAGGCAAGTGACAATTGCTGAGGAAAGGCTGTACAGTTATTGTATGCACGTATCTCATTTATTCCATACAGCAGTTCAGTAGGTCTCAGTCTCTTCATATACCAGATGAGGGAACTGAGTCTTACACTGATTTAGTGACTTGTTAAGTTACACAACTGGAGGCTGATAATGCAAAAAGTTTGCTCCATTTGTGTATTATCAGATACCAAATCCTATTCTCATGGACTGTACCATGTTCTTGGGTCTGTGTTCTATGCTACCAGCAAGATATCTTCGTCATTTCCCATTGATTATCGGTTTATTTCTTATGCTGTGCCTGTGCGCTTTACTTTAGCCTACATACCTGCTTGATTAGGATTGGTAAATATGTATCTATCCATTTCAAGTGTCAAGAAGTCCATGTTTATTTATTTTGTCATTAGCAAGTATAGTAAAGAGGGATATGATATATATAGGTTATTTTGCAGTATTGTTGTTTAACTCAAAAAGCAAACCTTTTTATTTTACATGCATTTAATAAGCAAAAGATAAATGCTATTAGATTCCTTGACATCCTCCTGAAAAGACATCACATATAACAGAGATTTACTAATATTTTTCTAATTAAGTCACATCTGGATTTACTCTATAGAAAGGCAAGATCTACATATCTGTAGCAGAATCATGCATGGCTGAAAGATGAAGTAATTCATAGTTGCCAGGGAATGTTTAATAATATGACTCCCAAGAGTGGAGGTGCTGTTATCTCTGTGTCCACCTGCCAAAACTTGTAGAGAGGGCACAGAAAACCAGGAAACCTGCAGCTGCACCAATATGACAGCTCTAAAATGATTGTAAAGTGGAAAAAAGAATGATTAATTTTGAGATATTCTGATATGTCATTTCAGCTTTGGCCAAATCCAATCATTAATGAAAAGTGAACAATTCAGACATGGAGTTACTTAATTTGTCATTCTCCCTCTTATTCATAGCTAAATTTATATTTTCTACTTGAAGGTGGTTGGTAGGAAACTCAAAGCAACTATTTCATAAACATAACTAGACAAAATTTTATATAGAGAGTACAAGTAAATTTGGCGTTTAAAACAGTGTTTGAGATTCAAAATCTTGAAACGTTTTAACTGTACTTCGGAACAAGATAAGCAGCACAAAAATAAATTGCCTGTATTTTTCAGTTTATAGATAGCATGAAGATAAAATTGACAGTCATTATAGAGTTTTACTTTTAATGCTTCATGGGTAGTGTATAGGAGTATAATTCCTTAAATTTGTGCTTACCTCTCATTTAGTAGAATTTATGTAATCTAGGAGAACACAAGAGTGATCTTGTCTTTTTGAATGTTGTGCTTTTGACTCCTACTCTTTCCTACTCTCATACCCTGCCCAAATCTCAGCAAATGACCCTAGATTAGAAGGAAAATAGGAGCTATCCAACAAAATTATCTCAACTTTCCATCCTTCTATAAACATATCCATGTCTGTTTACTCCAGTTACAGAAGGAAAATATCAAGGCTGATTCGTTTTCTGGTGCTCTGTACAGCATTACCTTCTGCTACCTCTAGTTTCTTATTATATCCATAATACTCTGTTCTTTGTTAATCTCTCCTTATTCACTGGTTCCTTTTTTAACTTATAAGTGCTCATTAATTCAACAATTATTTATTAAGAATCTGCTTGATGACAACCTCTTTTCTAGGTTCTGGAAATATTATATTAAATGAAGTAGACAAAAATAGCTACTTCCATGGAGGTTAGATTTTGGTGACGGGTACTAATGAAGAGTTCACCATAAAAGAAGGTGGTTTGGAAGGGCTTCACTGAGAAGGTGCTATGTGTACAAAGGAGGCATAAGTATAGATCTGAGGAAGAGGGTTTTTAGTAGTGAGAATACCAAATAGAAAGATCCTGAAAGAGGAGCATTTCCACCATGTGCAAAGAGCAGGAAGGAGGTTATAGTGGCTTGAGCAGTCAGTGAAGGAGGTACAGGTCATGCAGGGCATTTTTGGCAATTCTGTGAACTTTGGCTTTTACTTTGAGTAGAGATGGTGTGATCTGAATTGATTTTTATTTTTATCAGTATCCTTTAGTTTCTGTGTTATAACAAAGGCCATGGGGAGGTAAGGGCAGAAGCAAGCAGATGAATTATAAAGCCGTTACAAAATCTGGACGACGGATCAGTGTGGCTTGTACTAGAGTGGTGATGGTAGAGTTGTTAAGAAATAGTCAGAATATGACATTTTAAAGATAAAGTGAGTAAGATTTGGTGATGGATACGGTATAAGGTATGAAATAGTGACTTAATGAAATAGCTTTTTCGGGGCTTCTGTTGGAGAATATGGAAAGCAGGAGAAAGCATCACTCCTATTATTACAACAACAAAGTCCGATGATCTACAAATTTACATTTCCCAAATCCATCAGAGAATGGAGGTTGCAGAGCAACCAGGAGCTTTGAAATCCAAGTAAATACAGGTGTCTGCAAGGAGATACAGGACACAGGCATTTGCTCATATGGAGGTAGATCCACCAGACACTTGGAAGAATTTAGCCAAAATTGTTAGGGAGTTGGTAAGGGCGGAGTATGGGCTGGAAGAGGGTATAGAAACTCTGAGGCCCAAAGATAAAAATATAAAAGGATTTACACTCACTTGTAGGCTCTTGTTCACAACCTCACTGAGTAATTACTTACAAAAAGATTGGCGGGCGTCTTACGGAAGTGTCCCTTTTGGCATGGGACAGAAATGGGTAGAGGAGCAACCACCTTGGCAAAGGGACAAAATCCTTCTGAGAACCTTCTTCCTTATAGCATCTTAAACTGCTGGGAGATGGGCAATAAACATTGTCACACTTAGGGTATATGAAGCCTTATCAGGTAAGGGAAGAAAAAGAAGACCCTCTCCCACTGGAAGAGGTGAAGGAATGTGTGCTGGGTCCATAACTACGAAAGCTGGAGGAGCAGGAACACTGAGAAGGCTACACCAGTAGGATCCAGGGCCACTGTGCTTCCACGGCTGGGGACTGATCAGAACAACAGGCAATGACAGCTCCAGCCACCAGGCCAAAAATTGTCAAAGGACATTTAATAATGGAATTGTGTTGGGGAAACTACAAGAAAGTATGGGGCGCCTGGGTGGCTTAGTCGGTTAAGCGTCCGACTTTCGCTTAGGTCATGATCTCACGGTTCGTGGGTTCGAGCCCCATGTCGGGCTCTGTGCTGACTGCCAGCTCAGAGCCTGGAGCCTGTTTCAGTCTGTGACTCCCTCTGTCTCTGACCCTCCCCTGCTCATGCTGTATCTCTCTCTCCTAGAAATAAATAAAACATTAAAAAAAATTAAAAAAAAAAAAGTAGAGAGACACTTCCTTATGCACAGGACAAAAGAAACCTCTAAAGCTGAGAATGGAGCTACACTGGCAAAAACTCACTAACAGACAGTCCCCACCGTACACATAAGGTAATGGTAAGGAATTTGAAGCCTGGGGTATAGAGAGTAACTGTAGAAAACAAACCTTGCTCAACTCTTGATTATATTGGATCAAACCCTCTGCATTGAACGCCTAGAAAAGGAAAAGGTATGCTTATTTCCAGTAGTTTACAATGTTTCCTCAATCTTTAGTGTCATTCATGAAAGATCTAGTTTACAGCAAAATTATGAGGCATATAAAAACAAAACAAAACAAAGAAAAAACAGGACACCTGGGTGTTTAAGTAGGTTTTGCATCCTACTCTTTATTTGGGTTCAGGTCATGATCCCATGGCTCATGAAATTGAGCCCTATGTTGGGCCCTGCCCTGACACCATGGAGCCTGCTCTCTTTCCCTCTCCCTCCACCCCTCCCCTCTCTCAAAAACAAAAACAAAAACAAACTCATTGTAAAGTAAGCAATAGAACTGGTTTCAACTATGAAAGGAAGTTAGAAGTAACAGGAAGTTTAAAAGAACATTGATAAATATGGGAAATACTGGGAAAGGTGGACAATACATATAATCAGATGGGTACTGTCAGTAGAAATACAGAAACTGTAAGAAATAATCAAATTGAAAAGCTAGAAGTAAAACAACACAGGAAAAGAGATGAAAAATGCCTTTGATGGGCTTATCAGTAGACTTGATATATCAATAAGAGAATCAGGGAACTTGAATATAGGTAAATAGAAATAATCAGACACAAACACAAGGAGAAAATGTAGTGTAACGTACAGAGGAGAACACCCAGGATCTTTGTGAAAATAGTAAATGGTCTAACATAAACATAATTAAAATTCTGTGGGAGAAGAAGGAGAACTAGGCAGAAAGAATATCTAAAGAAATAATGGTTGAGAGTTTTTCTGAACTAATGACGCCTGCTAAACACAGACCAGGAAATTCAGAAAACACAAAGTAGGATAAATACCAAACACACTCAACACACACATATTGCCATATCATATTCAAGCTAATGAATATCAAAATCAGAACAAATCAGGGCACCTTGGAGGCTCAGTCGGTTAGGCGTCCGACTTTGGCTCAGGTCATGATCTCACGGTTCGTGGGTTCGAGCCCTGTGTCAAGCTCTGTGCTGACAGCTAGCTCAGAGCCTGGAGCCCGTTTCAGATTCTGTGTCTCCCTTTCTCTCTGACCCTCCTTTGCTCTTGCTGTCTCTCTCAGAAATAAATAAAACATTAAAAAAATTTTAACAAAGAGCAAATCTTGGAGGTATTTAGAGGAAAAAAGGCATATTACAATACAGAAGGATAAATGTAAGAATTAAAGCAGATTTTAAACCAGAAGCTATGGTACTGGAGGACACTGGAATGATGTTAATATATTGGAAGGAAAAATCTTGTCAACTCAGAATTCTATACCCATTGAAAATATCTTTCAGGAAAGGAACAAAAAATGTCCTTTTCCAGGACAAAAAAGTACTGAAAATCTGAGAGAACTCATTGCCAGCAGACCTATTACATAGCAAATGGTAAAGAAGTATTTCAGACTGAAGGAATAGGATATTAGAAAAAAGTTTGGATTTACATGAAGAAATGCAGTGCTAAAAATAAATGAAGATAAAAATAATTTTTTTCCAATTCTCAATTGCTCTAAAAGATTGCTCAATATTTAAAGTAGAAACTATAGCAATGTATTGTGTTTAGGAGATATAAAAGTGAAATATATGACATTTGTATAAATGTTTAAAGGTAAACATTGGGGAAACATTCATTATAAGGTCCTTACACTACAGCATGATATTACTTAAGGATGCCATCTACAGCTGAACTGTATATTATAAAATCTAGGCGAATCACTGCAAAATAATAATGATATATAAGTGATAAAGAGGGGGAATAACATAGAATCATAAGAATGCTCAATGCAAAAGAAGGCAAAAACACAAAATAAGAAACAGAAAAGATGGAGCAAATAGAAACAGAGGGTTGTAGGTTTTACTACAACCTGGCAATAATTACATAAAATTTCTAAATTCACCAATAAAAGTCATCTGTTGTCGGACTGGATATAACAAAAAACCCAAACTCTATGCTCTCTGTAAGAAACTCTCTTTAAAAACAGAACAAGTAGAATAAAATATTAGGATGTAAAACCATGTAGCATGAAAATAATAAGAAAAAGAAAGCTACAGTAGTTTTATCAGTATCAGACAAATAAGTCTTCAGAATGAGAAATAGTACCAGAAATGAAGAAGGTCTCTACATGTCATAGAGGGGTCAATTCTCCAAGAAGGCCTATCAATTATAAATAATATGCACTTTAAAAAAATAAAAACACTGACAGAATTTAAGAGAAAAAGCCAAATGTAAAGTTTTAGTTTAAGATTTCAATATTCCATTAACTGATACAGCAGTGAGATAGAAAAATAACATGGATATAGATGACCTGAGTAATAGCAACTAAGTTGACCTAATTGACATTTATAGAACAGTCTCCAAACACACACACACACACACGGTGCGGGGGGTGGGGGGAGAAAAAGAGGATTATACATTTTTTGGCAAATATATGTGGAATAATCACTAACTTTAACCATTTTTGGGTCATAAAGTAAACCTTACAAATTTGAAGTAATAGAAATCATACAAAAATGTTCTTGGATCCTAATGGAGTTAAGCTAGAAAGAAATAATAGATTTCCAGAAAGTACCCAAGCCCCACAACAATTCTGTTGACTTACCTGTGGCCCCCTCTAGCCATGCTTCTGTCGCCCTCACATCCTATGGTTAATGGTCAACAAGAACTATTATGAAACCTCTGATCTACTTCGTATTGGTTTTAGCTCTTAATTTTCAGACAAACTCCTATATTTTGACTTGAGATTGATCTTGATTTCCCTATCTTGACCCTTTAAATTGTTTTAGGACTTAAGCTACTTCCTTTTCCTCTCTTCTACTTAGAGTGGTATGCCCCACTGAACGATGGTCCTCAGAACACCTAAATTATTACCCACATGCTTGGCCAAAGCCCATAAGCTAATACTTGGTAGAGGTCTATCCAGAGTGTCAATCACTCTGGTTCACACTCATACTGTAGGTCACCCATGATTAAATTAAATCTACTAAAGAGTTTTTTCAATCCTTGGCACGTAGGTAAGTTTGCAATAAATACTGATTGTTAGTATTAATATAACTATATTTTCTCTTTTTCTTGTTTTTGTTATATTGCTATGTCTGTTCCACTTTACTTTTTTAGCTTCTCTTCCCAGCTTGTATTTACTTTTGATAAATATGACCATCAGCTCCCAGGTTACTCAAACTAAAAAGCTAGAGTACTGTCTTCAATTTTTCTTTCTCTCTTTTTCTCCTGTCATTAACTATTATAGAGCCTACCTCTTGAACTTCTATTTTCTCTTCTCTCTTGCCTATTGCTTCTGTGTCTTTATACCTTGCCTGAGCTAGTGCAGCAGTTTCCTAACTAGATTCCTTTTCTTGAAGTCATCCTCTACCATGATTCCATAAGGATATTTCCAAGATGTAGATATGATCCCATGTTTAAAACCCATTATTCATTTTTTATTGGGAGGCGCTTGAAGTCCTTCCTTGTATCCTCCCTCTGAGTGACTCACCTCTACTGTATCAGATGTACTCTTTAATGCTGCATTAGTTGCAGTTCTTCCAAATTGTTTATATCTTTTTGGCTTTTGTAAATATTTTTTTTTTCCATAGGAAAGCTCTTATACACCCACTTTGTTGGTGTGAACACAGTTCAATTCTACCTAATTTCTAAAGCCTTCACTGAAAGTTAATTTCTGTCTTCTCCAGTGACAACACTCCAGATATCCCATCCCAATGCGGTATTCCTTTTGGTAATTACCAGCTGTGTTATGGTTTTAAATTCCTATGTCTTTTTTCTTCACTAAATTGTCAGTTCATTGGATTCAGATATGGCTGGCTTCTCACTAATTATTTTCTAAACACTAGCCCAAACTCGGATACAAAGTTTGAATGCAAGAATGACTGCATAAATAGAATGAAATAGAATGGACCTGAGTTAGGTCGAGTAATCTCCATGGAACTTTCCAGAGTACAGATTTCAAATGCATTGAAATTCAATAAAGACAAGAATCAACTTTCAAAATTATGCAGATATAGAAAACATACCAAATACTATGGTTTCTTCAGTTCCAAAGCCTTACACTTATCAATAAATTCTTTGGATTTTCTGGTATTGTACTAAGCATAGTTTGTAGATGTATGTGAATTTAACTGAATTTTCTATATGTATGATTTGTTCTTTGACTTCAAAATAATGGTCAAAATTTGAACTGGCTATCAACCTTTAGTTATAGAAAAGTGCCTTCTGTGCATAAAATGTAATTCTATACTAAGAGGGTGAAATTTTATCCACTATAAATTTATTTGAAGATGTGCTGAAAATATGATCAATGATGAAATCCTTAAGCAAGAAATCTTGAACAAAATGGGATAGATTAAGTGCCCAAATATTGTTTGTTGCTCAGGGGCTATCTGGCCTCTTGATTTGATCTTGTCAAGATCCAAAATTGGATTCTGAATGGATGGTTACTGGGTGTATCCAGATTACTATCTATTAAACTTAAGCAGATATCTTTTTGCCCTAACATTTTACCAGCTGGGCTTGTAATTCTTGCCTCTGAAGAGTTACAATGGCAGTATTATTAGACGCAGTAAATCAACCAACCCTTTTGAGTTATTTTCACTGTATGCAATAAATTTGAGAGTGATTGATTAGAAAGAGCCTATGTTTCCAATATGCTTATAGCTTGATATCAAGACAGTATCAGTATTACTGCTCCCAATTTTGAGACCATCAACAGCAATATTATATGTTGATATATGTGACTAACACTGTGCCAAGAAATTTTTATATTTATATATAATTTGTATATATAACATTATAGTTTAATCATTACAAAAACTTCTACATTGCAGATGTAGTTATTATCCATATCTAACCACAAAGCAAACTAAGTCCTGAAGACTTTAATGAACTCATCTAAAGTCACAGTCTTTAAGTAATAAAGTTGGGATTTCTACTCAGTCGTAGTAGAGCTTATTTTCCTTACCACCCCAACCTATGGCCTTACCACCCCAACCTATGGCCTCCATAAATTTCACAAGCAAAAATGTAAACAGTTAAAAGTGCATGGACTAATTCATAGTTCAGTGTGCCAACCTAGAAATATTGTGGGCAGTACATGATTAATTGCCAAAAATGGTACAGATAGTCTTTGGGTTTATTTTGATTCTCTAGTATACTTTAAGACCACCTTCTTTCTTTTTTTTCTTGTAATGTGCTTCCTCCTTTAAACACCCCCCTTGCAGCTCCAATTGATAGCGAAGTCCAGAATTTTACAAATTTACTCAATGTATTTTTCCTATTAATAGATTTTTAAAAGATACTGATTAAATTTTTGCTATTTTGAAATACATACACAAACTGATCCCCTGCTTCCTTATATAAACCAATTAGCTTACCCACTTATACATTAGCCTTAAATGATAGCTTTTGTTGAAGTTTTGCAAGATGAATTGGACTAAAATATTCTCTACCAAGTGTGTGCCAATCAAATAGGCCATATGGTAATAGCAGATGTCTGGCTGTGACCTATAAAGGACAGCTCTTTAATGTATGTTCTTACCCTACATCTTTAATTTTCCCCTTATTTTAAAGCTTCTCTCCATGGTATCTTAGAAGTTCATAAAATTCAGAACTAATTGCATTCAGTCTGAATGTATAGGACTCTGGAGATTTCTGATGCAGCTATAAGAATATAAAAGTGAAGTCACATGATAATGATTTCCTTTGATTGTAAGAGAATGCATTTTAGAAAATCAGTTGAGCATTTTTGCCTCCCCATTTCAATGTAGATTATCACTACTTTAGTTATAGCTCACATCAGGTTTTGTACTGAAAAAGAAAAAAAAAAGCTTTGTTTGGAATTGTGCTACAGTGATTGATTTACGGAAAGAAAAACCTCACTCAGTAGGAATAATTTTAACCCTAGCTTCTCCAAAGAATCAGCAATTTTAAAATAAAGTAACTTTCAAACACAGACATCTTAATTCCGTGTTTATGCTGTCATAAACAATTTTAATTCAAGGTGGAACTATCTACCTAGAAGAAAGCAAATTCAGATGGTTTTATGCAAAGGTTTCATAAAATCTGAGTAAGGCAGAAAAGGAGTCTTAGCCTCTTAAAGTAACTTTTGTTTTCAACACAGCATTTGAATACTAGTGACACAAATCCCCACACAAAAAGTGCATAGTCAGGTTTTTGATTTTATGAAACTGCTTGACTGGTACAGAGTTTATTTTGAGCATCTCTGATTTGATTTTCCCTTTGTGAATCTGCTATAAAGGAGCATGAAGGCTTCAATATAATGAATTTGTTACTTTCCAAAATACCTTAGTACATTTTTGATAAGGTGGTGGTTGCCTGATTGATTCTAATATTTGCTATAATACACAATTTAACTTCTCTAGCACCCAGATTATATTAAATATTGAAAAATACCACATTGTTTCTGAATTTTAAAGTAAAAAGGAGCCGCTTATTCATAAGGATTTCTAGAGTGGGTGTCATTGCCTATTAGGATTTCACTATTGATGTAAAACCACTGATTGATGAGTCTCATGGCCAAGGTTCTTAAGAGGTCTTTGTCTCTCTGAACTTTGCTTTTTCTTCTTTCTTCTTTTAAAAAAATTAATATTTATTTCTCTTAGAGAGAGAGAGAGAGAGAGAGAGCACGAGCAAGCAGGGGAGAGGCAGAGAGAGAGAGGAAGACGCAACCAGAACTAGGCTCCAGGCTCTGAGCTATCAGCACAGAGCCAGACGTGGGGAAGGCTCATGAGCCATGAGATCATGACCTGAGCTGAAGTTGGAGGCTTAACCAGCTGAGCCACCCAGGTGCCCCTCTTCTTTTCTTAAAATAGAAAAATATACCTACTAATATGGCTGTTCTGAGTAAATGAAAAATTAGGTCAAAGAGTATTGCATGTTTACCTTATTTTGGAAGTGTTAGTCATCATAATTATTTTTCACAGTAAATCATTATTCTTTGTTCAACTGTTCAAATGTTCACATTTGAGGTGTAGTTTTTCTCTTGTTTGGCATCTGAGTCAGTTTTTCAGATTTGGTTAATTTATTCTTTTTTGATTAAAAGTCAGGTCTTCACAAGGAGGTATTGTTGACTTAATCTGCTTTTTTGGAATCGTGAGCCTCATTCATCTACTTGAGTAACATTTGAGTTGGCCTATATTTGAGACAACTGACTGCTTTAGAGGCATAACACATAAATTCTTTTAAGATTTTGAAAGGAACCCCAAAGTCAGAGCTAGAAAAACAAAATATTTGAGTTTGCAATCTTTCATGCAGATGCTATTGTTGAATATAGTATTTTGTAGTTGCTTATTTTATGTAGTAAAAGATTCTGCCATGTATTGACAGTCCCAACAATCTTTGTAAAGGATTGCTATAAATAGCTCATTAAAAGAATACTACAGAAGCCATTTTTTATTGAATTCTCTTTAATCTGAACACCAGTTGATGTCTATAGAGAGACCTGGTATGTCAAAAAACTTGTAGAAGAGTTGATTAACTGTGGATAGAAGGTAATACTAGATTACACTGGGAGTAAAATCAAATCAGAGTTAGCAGCTGAATTTTATAAATTTAGGAGCAGTCGGGAAAAATCACACTTTTAGGGAAACAGCATAGTCATCTCAGGTCTCTAAAGCAGATAAAATGTTTTCTTTCTTTTAATGTTTATTTATTTTGAGTGAGAGAGAGAGAGAGAGTGTGCTTGCACATGGATCTGAGCAGGGGAGGGGCACAAAGAGAGGGAAAGAGAGAATCCGAAGCAGGCTCCATACTCAGTGCTGAGCCCGACACAGGCTCGATCCCACAACCGGAGATAATGACCTGAACTGAAGTCAAGAGTCAGAGGCTTAACCAACGAAGCCACCTGGGCAACCCCAGATATAATGTTTTAGAAGTGTTTTTAATTACTGTAGTAAGTCTTACAGAACATAATATTTATCAATTTCCTTAATTTGCCAATTATTTTATTCTAAACTAAAAGCTTTGTTAACAAGGCAAAAACCTACATGGCTTTTGCATTTGTGTCAGAAATGAGAATAGTGGTATTTTAAAATTAGCTAAATTTCATTTACGTGTTTTCCAAAATTTTTTATTATTAGCCTGTACCATACAAACATGAAGTATTAGTCATAAACTGTCTCAGTACCAACCATTTTTGATATGATCCACCTTTATGGTTTACTCGTCAGAAATGCACCACCAAAATAACATTGACTTATTGGGTCACATAAACAAATTCTGAAGCCTTGAGCCCTGTTGTATCTAAATGAGATGGCATCTGTTGAGATGGATAGGAGAATTCTCTGGATGATATTGTTTGGCTGCCTAGCAATCACTCACTTGATATGTTTGGGGAATCAGGCAATGAGCACGAAGTGTGACAAAAGAGAGAAGCCACAAAATCTTTTACAAAGGCTAATTATGTGTACAGTAGCATCTGTTTTAGCTTCTGGTTGAATGTATAAAATAATTGAAACTAGGCCAACAGTACCTTTGGATAAGCTTCACTGTGGAGAAAGAGGGATCTGGCAACAATTGTACAGTGTTGCTTATATGAGTTTTTGTTTTGCTTTCTGTTTTTTGGGTTTTTTTTTTTTTTAGTTAGGGATCATATTGTTAGGAGGCTTCTAAGAATCCAAGAAGATCTCCAATGTTTATTCTATGAATTGGAATCATTTGGGAAATGACATTTTTGAAAAGATGTTCTTTGGCATTATTTTCAGTAGAAAATTTCAATTCATGTGAATGATTTACTCTTAATTAAGCAATTATTTCTGTCTTTAGATCAATCCTCATCATATAGAGGCCTTTTGCAAAAAAATTGTCACTTCTTAATATAATAAAGTTTTGTGTCAAAAATAGGAAAGCCACCTAACAACATGTACCTACTGTACTATTATTGTGTCTGAATTAGGGTAATGCTAAAATTCTTAGACTAGTTAATGTAAAAGCAATATGAACTACAATTCAAACTCTTCTTTAACAATGAGTGGCTGATGGATAACTGAATCTGATACAATAGGTCTCGTATTCCTTACGACTTTTTAAAATCCTTTTCAGAATTAGAGTAAAAATAAAATATAATATAGGGGTGTCTGGGTGGCCCAGTTGGTTGAGTGTCCAACTCTTGATTTTGGTCCGTCATAAACTAATGGTTCAATTCATGAGATTGAGCCCCGTGTCAGGCTCCATGCTGATAGTGTGGAACCTGCTTGGGATTCTCTCTCTTCCCCTCTCTCTGCCCCCCTCCCCCCTCAAAATTAGATAAATAAACCTAAAAATCATATAAAAATAGATTGGTAAGTTTCTGTCAGAACTATCTTAAAAAAGTATACGTATAAAGAAGTATTTAGCAAAACCTCTGATCTGGACTGTACTACCTGTATAATCATACTGTAGAAAAGTTCTAGTGCATATGCATTTCCCTCTCATTTATATTAGTCTTAAAAATTTACATTTAACTTTAATTTTTAAACATAAATAATATTAACATTTTTAAAATTGAGACTATTACATCACGTAAATAACATAAAATATATTATTTAATAATTTAAAAGTATACAACTTAGTGTTTTTTTTGTATATTCATAAAGTTGTGCAGCTAGCACAACTATCTAATTCTAGAATGTTTTCATCAGCCCCAGAAACATTCATACACTCGCTGGCAGTCACATTCCATTCTTTTCTCTCTCCAGCCACTAGCAAGCACTAGTTGACTTTCTGTATAAATGGCTTTGCTTATTCTGAGTATTTCAAGTAAAAAAGTCATGTAATATGTGGTATTTTATGTCTGGCTTCTTTCATTTAGCATAATGTTTTTAAGATTCATTAGTGTTGCAGCATGTATCAGTACTTCAGTCCTTTTTAGAGCTGAATAATATTTGATTGCACCAATAGACCACATTTTGTTTATTCATTGGTTGATGGACACTTGAGTTGTTTTCACATAGTAGCTATTAATAATAATATGCTGTAATGTGCTCTGATCACTTATGTACAGATTTTTTATAAAATATTTCATTTCTCTTAGAGAAATATATAGGAATGGAATTGCTGTTAACCCTATGTTTAACTTTTTGAGGAACTACTAAATTGTTTTTCATAGCAGCTGTACTGTTTTACATTCCCACCAGTTTGTCCACATCATTGCCAACACTTTTATTTTCAGTTTTTCAGAAATTATAGCTATTTTAGTGGGTGAAATGGCAGTCGCATGAGGTTTGATTTTTCATTTCTCTTACGAATAAAGACATTGAGCATCTTTTCATGTGTTATTGGCCATTTGTATATGTTTTGGAGGAATGTCTATTCAAAAACTGCATATTTCTTAAATTGGGCTATTTGTCTTTTTGTTGCTGAGTTGTGAGCGCTTGCTAAATATTCTGCATGCTGGACCCTGAACAGATACATTATTTGCAAATATTTCATTCCATTTTTTGGATTGTCTTTTCACTGACTTGATAGTATCCTTTGATGCTCCAAAGGTTTTAGTTGTGGTGAAATGCAGTTTATCCTCCCCCCACACCTTTGATTGCTTATGCTTTTGGTGTCCTCTTTAAGAAACATTTACCTAATCCAGGTGTCATGAAGATTTGCACCTATGTTTCTTTTTAAGAATGTTAAAGTTTTAGGGGCGCCTGGGTGGCTTAGTTGGTTAGGCGTCCGACTTTCGCTTAGGTCATGATCTCGCAGTTCGTGGGTTCGAGCCCCGCGTCGGGCTCTGTGCTGACAGCTCAGAGCCTAGAGCCTGTTTCAGTCTGTGACTCCCTCTCTCTCTGACCCTCCCCTGCTCACGCTCTCTCTCTCTCTCTCTCCTAGAAATAAATAAAACATTTAAAAAAATTTTTAAAAAAAGAATGTTAAAGTTTTAGCTTTTACATTTGGGTCTTAACATTTTAAGTTTATTTTTTTATATGTTGTGTGATGTAGAGGTACAAATTCATTCTTTTGCAGGTCTAGATACAGTTACCCATATCCATTTTGATAAAAACTGTTCATTGGATGATCTTAGCAACTTTGTTGAAAATGAGTTGTTTTGGTTTATTTCTGGATTCTCAATTATATTCCATTGATTTATTTGTCTGTGAATCTTATAGAGGTGTATATTATGCCAATACCATGCTGTTTTGATTCTAGTAGCTTTGTAGAAAGTGATGAAATTTGGAAGTTTGAATCTCTCATCTTTGTTTTTATTTTTAAAGATTTTTTTGGCTCTTATGCGTCCCTCACAATTCCGTATGAATTTTAAAATCAGTGTGTCCATTTCTGCAAAAAAAAAGGAAATTGGATATTTGATAGGGATTACATTGAATCTTTAGATCAATTTGGAGATCATTGCCATCTTAACGTTATTAAGTCTTTTAAACCATTAACATGAGATGTCTTTCCATTTACTTAAATTCTTCCAACAATGGTTTGTAGTATTTATTTATTTATTTTTAATGGTTTGTAGTTTTTAGTTTCAAGTCTTAGCATATTGTGGTTAAATTTATTTCAAAAATATTTTATTTTTTAAAACTGCTTTAGTAGGTGACATTGTTGGTTACATTTTAGGATTGTTTACTGTGAACATATTGAGATATGACTGAGTTTTATATTGTTCTTGTATTGTACAGTTTTGCTGAGCTCATTTATTAGATCTAATAGTGATTTTGTGGATTCTTTGGGGTTTTCTATATAAAAGATCATGTCCTTTGTGAATATAGGATAAATTTTCTATCTGAAAATATGCTGTTGGAATTTTGATATCGATTGTGTTGAATCTGCAGGTCACTTTGGGTAGTATGTTTTAACAATATAAATTTCCATTTTATGAACAAAATGTGCCTTTCCATTTATTTGTGTCTTCCCTTTCATTTCTTTTGGCAGTATTTGGTACTTTTATGTGTATAAGCCTTTCACTTACTTGGGTAGGTTTATTACTAAATATCTTATTCTTTTTGATGCTACTTTAAATGGAATTGTTTTCTTAATTTCATTTTCAGATTGTTCCTTATTAGTGTATACCTATTTGATTCTTTTCTATAATTATTTCCTTTATTGATATTGTCTTTTTGGTAAGGCATCATTCTCAGGGTTTCCTTTCATCAGTGAACATGATTTTTTTAGTGTTTTGAATATATTTAAAATAACATTTAAATCTGTGTCTAGTAATGTCTGAACTTCCTCAGGGAGATTGTTTATTTCTTTTTTTTTGCTTTGTATCGGCCATATTTTCTTTCTCTCTTTCTTTCTTTCTTTCTTTCTTTCTTTCTTTCTTTCTTTCTTTCTTTCTTTCTTTCTTTCTTTCCTTGTTTTACATGCCTTGCAATTTTTGTTGAAAAGTAGACATTTTGAATATTATGACCATGCAGATTTGGAAATCATGTTTTCTTTTTCAGCTGGGGTTTTTGTTGCTGCTTAATGTAGTAGTTGTGGCTTTTCTAAATGAGTTTTGTAAAATTGTATTCTTTCTCATGTTTGGTCACTAAATTCTGTTTTGTAAACTTACTGACCACCTGGTGATTGGACAGATATCTCATTAATGACTGCAACTAAAACAGAATCTCTAAAATTTTCAGATGGGCTCTGTGAGTAAGTTTGGGACATACTTTCAACACTCAGCGTGGCATTTTACAATTCTGCCTCAGCTTTTATTTCCTGCTTGTTCAAGCCAGAAGAAAGTCAGAGGTGGGCATTTGGGGCCTTTTCATGCCTATACTGAACATGTACACAGTCTGGGTATGAACATGGCCTTCTGGATTCCCAATAACATGTTGGATCTTTTCAAAACCCTTATTCCCAAAATCATCTCCTTTCTCAAACTTTCCTCTCAAGCTTTTTGGTTATTCTGTTATTTTTCCAAACTGTCATCCATTGCCCTTTGGCAGATGTGACTAATATATTTCCTTGTAAATTTGACAAACACCACTCCTCAGATAGCAAACTCAGCACTGTGAATGTCCTAAGCTAGACAAGATAAAGGCAAGCCCTTTAATCTAAGGAGCCATCAGATGGGTCAACCAAACACCCACATCTCATTGTGTATGAAGATTGTTCTCTCTGGTATTGCTGTTTGTAATGGGAATGTGAGTTGTTATCTTGAAAGCCAAATCTGAAAGCCAAAGTTAACATACCACAAAGCTCTCTGTCTTTTTTTTTTTTTTTTTTTTACCAATATTCCCAGTTTTTCTTAATTATACATTATCTTAGTTGCTGCAAGTTTCTGGTTAATTTCCAGAATTCCAAAGAAGCTGATTATGATATGTCTTGCCAGTGTTTTTATTGACTTTATAGAGGGACACACTTAGATTTTCATTCTATACCACTTTTTTGTTAAGAACATTCTCTTTAGAGGTGGCACCTGGGTGGCTCAATTGGTTAAGCATCTGACTCTTGGTTTCAGCTCAGGTCATGATCTCATGGTTGTGAGATTGAACCTGTCTGACTCTGCTCTGGGCGTGGAGCCTGCTTGGAATTCTCTCTCTCCCTCTCTCTCTGCCCCTCCCCCAATAGTGTGCACTCTCTATGTCTCTCTCTCTCAAAATAAATAAATAAATGGAAAAAAGATCACTCTTTTTAAAATTTTAACAAACAATAATATAGAATACTACTGATAGGAATCCAAAATATGTGAAGTATTAATATCTTAATATAGTGGTTATATTTTATTTCAAAATGAAACAGAAACATAATTTACACACTAGTCTCCACTTTGGCCCTTTTTAAGCCATATCTCTTTTTCTCTCTCAATAATTGGAAATTGAACTTATATACTTGTCACATGGTGTAAGAAAATGGGGAATTAAATTCTATTTGACCCTCTTAATCATGGTCTTCCCTTTTTGCCAAGAGTCAACAGATTTAGAAGAGTCAATTAGCAATTATTATTTAACTACAGAGTATCATACATTAATACAAATTAAATATGCTTTTTTCTTCTGATACTTCCTCAGCAGTATTGATTCTTAGATATCAATAGTGGGCTCACATAAGACTAGGAGAATTGTGTGAGACGTGTGTATTGAATTAAAATTAAATGCTTGGCAAAAATACATATTTCTTTTCAGGTATACAGGGGGATACTAAAATGGTAAACAAAAATTTTGCTACTTTGTTTTAACATTAAATTTGTTTGCATATTGTGTGTGTGCGTGTATATGTGTATGTGTGTGTTAGATATTTATTGACTTCTATTTAAAACAAAGTTCCAAAATACAGTTTTAACTTGTTTAATTTCTAGAAGGAGGTTTGGGAAAGTTCTTATCAGTTACTAAACTTCTTGGTTTTTCCATAGTTTGTCACTTAAATTCTCATAACAATGTATTCACAAAGGAGAAAAAAATGTTCAGAAATGTTGGGAATAACTTGGAGTTACAAACTTAGACTAACTACAAGTCATATACTTATTCAGTAATATGCACTTAAAAATAATGTGTACATGCTTGGGTGATAGATGCTTAGTCTGAACCATTTCCCTAACTAAGCAGTCCATGGAATTGATTTATTGCAATTCTGAAATTTTACCTTAGGCTAACATCTCAGAGGGCCATCATTAAAATCACTCCTTAATGTAATGGTATAAATGGGTTCTCCAATATTTTAGGGTTTTCTCTGAGGAAGGACTTTCCTGAAGCCTTTGATGTTTTATAATCAGAAGCCTTTTTGATCTTGCTTGGTTATACCAATTTTGCATAATAATCCCCTGCCAATAATAATTCTATCATATGAAATTGCTCTGCTTTTTGCTTGATGGTCATCAAAGGATATTTGTTTCAGCCAAATTAATTGCCTGTGGTATAAATGCAACCAAGGGATTAATTTCTATAAGAAGTTTAAAAGCTGGTTCACTATTTAAACTTCGTGTATCTATTGGGTTAAATTTGTTTAAGCCTTTATTCCCAACCTTGGGGGAGAAAAAATGTCATATCACTATTCTAAATTATCATAATATGTATCAGAGTTTGGAGATAACAAAATAAGAAGTCCAGATGACCAAAGAGAATAGAAGTGTGTTTGATTTTAAAGTAAGCTATTGATACTTGAGTTGTAGAAGAAATGAAATATCTCTGTCTATGAACCTGAAGAACATTTACTGAGCAGTCAGTGTTCTGAAATCTCTATGAGCTCAGTAATCAGAAGCATTGTTCTGTAAAAGAGAATGGATGGATGGATGGTGGAGAAAGATGGGTTTCAAGCCAGACCCTTGTGTCTTGGTTTACTAATCTGTTTATAGGATTATTGTGAGGATCTTGGGGGAGTAAGTATGAAAGATGTTTTAAAAACTATAAAGTGAATCCTAGACATGAAAAGTGCTTTTATTACCACTGAGAGTGTAGTAGTGTGCCATATCAGTTGTAGATGTTGGAAAGTGACTCTCTAGTTGCCCCTTCTTAAGTTGTTTGTCTGCTATTACAGCAATATTGCCCACCCCACCTCCCCGCCGCCATTAGGCAGGGTAGAGAAAGTCATAATTCTTAGCTCTCCTTATAATTCAAGGAATATTATTGGTTCAATTAGACAAAGTAGGCTAAAGCAAAAAAAAAAAAGTCACAATGGCAGATTTCAAAAAGTGTTGGCTGTGGCTGGAATCCAGGTTTAGACACTACCGGGATTTCTTCAACATTTGACTCTGATTCTCTCTTTATACTGGTTTCTTCATGTTTTCTCTACCCTCATCACCTCATCTAATCTCAGTTACTTTCCAAAGGCTCTACCTCTTAATATTATCCCATTAGGGGTAGGGTTTCAAAATATGAATTTTGGGAGGAGGCAAACATATAGTCCATAACATTCCATTCCTGGCTTCCAAATTTCATCTTCTTTTCATATGCAAATAAAACTTATGCCATCTCCACAACCCTAAAAGTCTTAACTTATTCCAGCATCCTTGAACTCAAGGTATGATTCACCCTGACGTAAATTCCTCTTCAGCTGTAAATCCGTGAAACCAAACATGCTTACAAATTATGCTGGTGAGACTGGATAGACATTCTCATTCAAAAATGGAGAAATAGGCGAGAAGACAGGGGTAATGGAGTCTAAAACCTAGCAGGACAAACAGTAATAAACCTTAAGCCTCAAGACTAATCCTGTTTTTGTTTGATGCGCCACCTTCCAGTCCCACTGGGTGCAGTGTCCCCTACTATGGGTCAGTAGGACAGCCCTCCAGTGGCTCTGCAGCAGCCGCACCCCTGCAGTAGCTCTCCTAGTCTGGGATCCCTAGCTCGTAGCACCTAAGGGCAGCCACGTCTTTTGCAATCCAGGGTGAGGTAGCCATGCCCTTCGTGGCTCTGCTGAGTACAGCCGTGCTAAGCTCATTGCAGGGCCCAACCCCTGAAGCACAGGGCAGGGCCATTCGGGACTGTCTGACTGGAGAGGTGGCCCCCTCCTTTGAATTTCCCCTTGTCCCCCAGACACTTGGACAACGGGCCTATGGTGGGATTGGCAGCTCTGATGGTGTCTGATTTGACTTTGCAGTCATTCTTCAGTTACCTTGGTATTCTTCAGTTGTCTTGAAATAGTTCCTGGCTGCTGTTTAGATGGCTGATTTATCCTAATCTCCTATCAAAAGTTTGCTTAGCCACACCGTTAATCTTCTGATTTTTTTTGTAATATGGAAAGGCTGAGAATTTTCAAAATCTTTAAATTCTGCTTATTTTTAAAAAATATTTTTTATATTCGAGTTAGTTGACCTACAGCGTAATATTAGTTTCGGGCGTACAATATAGTGATTCAACAGTTCCATACAATAACTGGTGCTCATTATAACAAGTACACTCCTTAACCCTCATCATCTATTTAATCCATTCTCCCACCTACCTTCTTTCTGGTAACCATAAGTTTGTTTTCTATAATTAAGAGTCTGTTTCTTGGTTTGCCTTCCCCTGCCCCGCCCCCACCTCCCGCCGGCCTTTTTCTTTTTGCTCGTTTGTTTTGATTCTTAAATTCCACATATGAGTGAAATCATATGGTATTTGTCTTTCTGTATTGACTTACTTCCCTTAGCATAATGCTTTCTAGCTTCATTGATGTTGTTGCAAATGACAAGATTTCATTCTTTTCTATGGCTGAGTAATATTTCTGTGTGTGTGTGTGTGTGTGTGTGTGTGTGTGTGTATGTGTGTACACACACACACTTCTTTATCCATTCATCAGTTGATGGACATCTGGGCTGTTTCCATAATTTGGTTATTGTAAATAATGTTATAAACATTGGGGTGCATATATGACTTTGAATTAGTATATTTATATTTTTTGGGTAAATACCTAGTAGTGCAATTGCTGGATTGTAGGGTGATTCTATTTTTAACTTTTTGAGGAATCTCCATACTGTTTTCCAGAATGGCTGCACCAGTTTGCGTTCCCACCAGCAATTCAAGAGAATTCTCCTTTTTCCACATATTTACCAGAACCTGTTGTTTCTTGTATTGTTGATTTTAGCCATTCTGACAGGTGTGAGGTGATATCTCATTGTAATTTTGATTTGTAGTTACCCGATGATTAGTTGAACATCTTTTCATGTGTCTGTTAGCTATCTATAGGTTTTCTTTTATTTTTTTTTTATTTTTTAATGTTTGTTTATTTTTGAGAGGGAGAGAGACAGAGTGAAAATGCGGAAGGGAGAGAGAGAGAGGGGGAGACACAGAATTTGAAGCAGGCTCCAGGCTCTGAGCTCTCGGCATAGAACTCGATGTGGAGCTCAAATCATGAGCTGTGAGATCATGACCTGAGCTGAAGTCAGATGCTTAACCAACTGAGCCACCCAGGAGCCCTGCTATCTGTAGGTTTTCTTTGGAAAAATGTCTATTCATTTCTTCTGCTCATTTTTAAATTGGATTAGTGTTCAGCTTGGTAAGCTTTTTATTTTGATGAAGTCCCTAGTTTATTTTTGCTTTTGTTTCCCTTGTCTCAGGAGACCTATCTAGAAAGAAGTTGCTATAGCCGATGTCAAAGCAGTTACTGCTTGTGTTCTCCTGTAGGATTTTGATGTTTTCCTGTTTCACATTTAGGGTTTTAATTGATTTTGAATTTATTTTTGTGTTTGATGTAAGAAAGTGGTCCGATTTCATTCTTTTGCATGTTTCTGTCCAGTTTCCCCAATACCATTTGTTGAAGAGATTTTCTGTTTCATGCTCAGTTGAAGATTAATTGACCGTATAGTTGTGGGTTCATTTCTGGGTTTTGTATTCTGTTCTATTCATCTATGTGTTAGTTTTTGTGCCAGTACCATACTGGTTTGATTACTGCAGCTTTGTAATACAGCTTGAAGTCTGGAACTGTGATGCCTCCAGCTTTGTTTTTCTTTTTCTAGCTTGCTTTGGCAATTTGGGATCTCTTGTGGTTCCATACAGATTTTAGGATTGTTAGTTCTAGCTCTGTGAAGAATGCTGGTGTTATTTTTTTAAAAAATTTTATTTAAATTCTAGTTAGTTAACATACAGTATAATGTTGGTTTCAGGAGTAGAATTCAATGATTCATCATCCACCCACCTCCCTCTATCAATCCTCAGTTTGTTCTCTATAGTTAAGAGTCTGTTCTGGTTTGTTTTCTTCTGTCTGTCTGTCTGTCTGTCTCTCTCTCTGTTCCCCCTTCTCATTTGTTCATCTGTTTTGTTTGTTAAATTCCACATATGAGTGAAATCATATAGTATTTGTCTTTCTCCGACTTCCTTATTTTGCTTAGCATAATATAGTCTAGCTCCATTCACGTCATTTCAAATGGCAAGATTTCATTATTTTGATGGCTGAATAATATTCCATTGTATATATATAACTTCTGGTGGTATTTTGATAGGGATTGGGTTAAATGTGTAGATTTATTTGGGTGGTATAGACATTTTAAAAATATTTGCTTTTCCAATCCCTAAGCATGGAATGGTTTTCCATTTCTTTGTGTCATCTTCAATTTCTTTCATCAGTATTTTATAGTTTCCTGAGTACGGGTCCTTCACCTTTATCTTTAAGTTTATTCCTAGGTATATTATTGTTTTTGGTGTAATTGTAAATGGCATTGCTTTCTTAATTTCTCCTGCTGCTGCTACATTATTGGTGTATAGAAAAGAAATAGATTTCTGTACACTGGTTTTGTATCATGTGACTTTACTCAATTCATTTATCAGTTCTAGCAGTTTTTCTCAAGTGCATATGGAACATTCTCCATAATAAATCACATATCATGTCACAAAACAGGCCTCAGTGAATACAGAAAGGTTGAAATCATAAAAATGTTTCTTTGCACATACACACGTAGTTGTAATAAGGAAAATTCAGGGGAGTGATGAATACTAGATTCAAGACAATGTTACCTATGAAGAAAAAGAATGGGAAGGGTAGGGGTGAAGTCCATATAGGCTTAAATTGCCTAAAGATTTTATTTCTTAATATGAGAAACTATGACATGGATATTCATTATAAAATTTCTATGAATTTGTATGCCTGAAATATTTCACAGTGGTATTCCTCCTCCCACCGTCCCTCTATTGCTCCCTTCCTCCATCTTCCTCCTTCCCTTCCCCCCTCCCTCCTTCCTACCTTCCTTCATTCCATCTCTTTATGTATGTGTATGTATGTATGGCCCATCGTCTATCTGCCTACCTATCCTCATCTGCCTTTTGTCTGCCTATCTCCAACATGCAGTACAAAATAGATCTAACCTTATCTAATAATAGATCTAACCTAAGGAGTATTAGGTTATTCTCTTTGCTGAATATTTTAAACATAATTTTCTAAAATACTATCTTTGCTATTGTGTGGATAATGGATCAGAGGAGTTAAGGGGTGTGAGATACCATTGAGTATTATTGCAGTAGTAGATGGGAGAAAATAGTGAATCTTAAAGTTGGTTAGGAAGTGGAATGGATGTCTGTGACGACTACTTGAAAGTTTACATATAGGGAAAGGCTGGTAGGAGGCTGGTTCTCCTTTCTCTGTCATGAGCCTCCAAGTGGACAATACAATGATTCCTCTTGCTAGAAAATACATGTGGAGAGGAACTTCTGATGGTTGGTACAAGGTGACTTCCTAGTCTATTGAATTTTAATATTCACAGTTTATATTTCTTGCAGCACTCCATGATGTGTCGTATATACTAACATGTACATCTCAGAGCCTTTGCTACAGAGTCCAGCAGAAGGCATTTTCTGATGGGACTTGCTTCCTTCTGAAAAGTCCAGTTAAAATTTTCTGTTTAAAGAAGTAGACTCGTTCAAATAGCATGTTCATGGTTTATACTGAACTAGCTGGCATGAGGTGTTGTAGGAGAGAACCGCTACGTGGCCCTGCTTGTGGACAGTAGTGGCTTTGCACTGTGGAAAGGCTGACGGGATTGAAACAGTGCTCACAGCCAAGAACCACCTGTTGGGAAAGGGATGTTGCATAAAGATGCTGGCTGGAGTTTATGGAATGTGCATACCGGAGAGGGCCCCAAAGAGGGCAGCGTGCAAGGCTTTCACTGTTGTTAGAATTCAGGTGAAAAATGTGGTTACAGGCACTTTTTAACCCAGCATGACTTCTGTGGATGCTGCCAATTGATCAGAAGTTGCTGCATGTTGCTTTGTGGGCATTTTATTTCTTGCTAGGTCTGGATGTAGAATTTAAAAGAAAGTTCTTTCATTTTTTCAGCCATTGATAGATGGTACAACAACTAGTTCTTTCTCACCTTCATAACCCAAAGTTATTTAAAATTTGCCATAGCACTGTTTGTTTCTGATCAAATTCTTGGCAAATAGCAGAAGTTGAACTTCTTATACTGCTTGTGCCCATTGCTATAAAAGGGTATGGAAAGGAAAACAAAATTAAAAGGCACTTAGGTTAGTGATTCTAGCAATTTATTCTGTTTCTGTTGAATTTTGTTGAATTCAATTCACATTCGCCAAGTTTAGGATTATTTCTGCCCTGGGCATGCTACTTTAGTTGAATGTCTCACCAGAGCTTTTATTGTTCAGGCTCAAATCCTAAACTTTTTGGTGAGATACATGAGGAGCTCTTCCAAACTACTTTGTTACCTATTTTCCAAGGTTTAAATAGCCAGTTCATTTCATGATTTGAAACTCTGTAACTCATAATTGTCTAAGTCAAAGCTACTGGGAACCCCTAAGTGTTATATTAATAAATTGAGCAAGTGAGGCCTCTTAAGAACAAAGGCTCAGGTTATGATACATTATAGATTCTGCTGTATATTAGTCTTATTGATAGGACTTGCCACTTTCCAGAATTGATTTTTTTTTTAAATTGTAATGTTTATTTATATTTGAGAGAGAGAGAGCATGGGAGAGAAGAGAGTTAGTTAGTTAGTTAGTTAGCAGGGGAGGAGCAGAGAGATAGAGACAGAATCTGAAGCAAACCTCAGGTTCTGAGCTGTGAGCTGTGAGCTGTCAGCACAGGGCCCAACACAGGGCTCAAACCCATGAGCAGTGAGATCATGACCTGAGCTGAAGTCAGACGTTCAACTGACTGAGCCACCCAGGCACCCCTCCAGTATTGATTTTTTATGACTACATCGCTTATTCTGAATCAGAAAAAGGTGAGCATATGTTTAAAACTGAAGTAAATAGAATATTTAGTTTCAAGCAGTTTTGTAACATACATGAAGGAAATGCATAATCCTGATAACGTGAGAGTTCATTTCAGTTAAGAATAAAAATCTTATTAGTATGTTTTATTCACTGAGACAAAACACAGGTAACATTTTTTTAGTTAGGTTCCAAGAACTCATCAGTGGGAAGCTAGAGAAAAAACAAAACAAGAGATCTTAATAGTAGAAGACACAAAGATACAAAGGTCTGTCTATCCATTCCTTGTAAGAGAATATATCTTCTGTAAACTTCATGTGAATAAAATTTGCAAAATTATAATCAGACTTTCGGGGCAAGGTGGTGTTTCTGACTTGCATTCTCAGCAATCACAATCAGTGTCTATTTTGTTAAGAGGGGAAACTTCAAGAAGAGTTTATATTAATATTTCAGACCTTCTATCCTAAGTTATCAAGACTGTGAGGGAGCTTTAGAGATCATTTGTTTCTATTCTGCTTATTATTGAATAGACTCCAGCCTTTATCTTCTACTGATTTTATACATTCTCAGGTACATTCAGATATTCTTAATATTGTTTGTACTTCTGGAAGAAGGACAACTTTACAAAACATAATGTCTTGGGCCCCTCCCGATCTGCCTTCTAAAATCACAATCTCACACCTGTCAGGCTTTTCTTCTTGTCTTGACCTATTATATACAGTTGGTTCTTCTAGAGTTTTTCAACCTAGGCACTATCGATTTGGAGCTGGAGAATTCCTTGTTGTTAAGGGTTGCTCTGTGCACTGTAGGATGTTCGGCAGTATCCCTGGTCTCAATCTATGCAGTTGAGACAACCAAAAATGTCTCTACATCTTACCAAATGTTCCCTGAGGGCAGGATTTTTCCAAGTTAAGAACAATTGTTCTAGACAGATTGATATGGGTCCCCCAAGGGGAAACAATGGTGAAAGACTATAATTTTGCAATCTCACTTATATTTGGATTAGGTTTTCATGCAGATAGACATATTTGGGAGTTATCCTAAAGAATTCATGAGAGGGAACCTCTTTTTATACCAGCATCATTCTCAGAGTTTACCTTCTGTGTGCTGACTCTGCTATGTTCAGCAGTATCAATTCATGGATTGGTTTTCTATATTAGGTGCCTAAAACATTATTGTGAGGGCAAAAACTGATTTCTATTCTAAAAGAGTAGGCATTCCAGGGATTGTTGTTGGTGAAATCTTGACCAAAATGAAACTTAACATAAATCAGCATTAACTGTGGACCCTACATTTGTGATGAACATTGCTATTGACTTTCATTAATGAAAGACACCACACTATATATATTCATTTTTATGCATAAGAATCTGCCTTACTCAACTATTCTTGTATCATTATTAAAGGGTGAATAATACCCAGAGAGGTAGTTAAAGCCACTTAATTGGCATATGAATAAATGAAATGTTCAATTAAGGGGGCCAAATGCCAGGGATTTGAATTAGTTTAATGCTTTTCTGTGACTTGACATGATACATTAATGGTGACTAACATTTACAAAATGCTCTGCTTTCTCAGACACAGGGTTAATTGTTAAGCTTTGGCTTAAACCACTTAATTCTTTTGTCACTTTATATTTTCTTGTGCTGTTCATTGCTTAAATTCATACAGAATCGTCCTTATTTTAGTGAATATATTTTCCATTTTAAGATCTTCTGAGGCTTTATTATTCACTGATGCTCTCATTAGATGCCATATACTTTACTATATTATGCAGCTACTAGATTGAGATGATTTCTTAATTGGCATCTTTCAGCTTTCCAATGGCTTGCACACATTAAGAAGATTCTATTCTGCTTATCAGGAGTGAGCTGATAGCTTGTGACATCTGTGCAGATCTTAAAAATGATCAGCCATAAAATCATTTATTGTCTAATTGAGAATATTGGACAGCTCCTATCACTGGCTGGATTTTCAGGTCTTTGGGAAATAATAATAATGAACACTAATAAAAATCAAGTGTACTAATGCATGATATGAATTCTTTCTGCGCTTATTTTTTCTGCTGGTCACTCCTCCCACTACTTGTTTCAAAAAGAGTTCTCTAAGATAGAAACCTAGTGCTCTGAATATTGTGGAAAACATTCCTTTAAAAGAGAAGAGTCTTTATTTTGGTGCATATGTATTTATAATTGTTCAAATACTTGAATGTAAGAGTATAGATGGAGTTATATTATTTAGAATAGATAGTGATTTTATGGGTAATTTAGCACAGTGCCCTCATTTTTCATAAAAGAATGCTGAAATTCAAATAGGTTAGGTTAAATTATTGACTTGCTCGAGGTCTCTCAGCTAGGAAGAGGCAAAGGAAGTATAATAATACAGATAATAATACAGAATTATTAATTCTAGGTATAGTGGCATTGGTTTTCTAGCATATGATCTTTCTATCTGAACTTCAGAATTATTTTTTTCTGGTCATATGATTGTATGATTTAGAAGTTGAGGATAAAGAAGGCCAAGATATTCTCTTATACACAACCCCAAATTTTGTTTATGTTTCAAGGATTGTTTTAATAATCCCCTAATATTTGGAGACTCACTGTAAACATCACAAGTACAAATGAACACATGTGAGTTGTATGATCTAATTGTTCTACTTGAATCAGAATTCTTTCTCTTTCTATAGGTGCACCTTTTCAAGTTTATATAAAAAGATACCTTTAGCATTGTTCATTTGTATAAGCATAAAATGTTAAAAAGTAAAATGACGTATTTTTATGTGTTAAGTTGTTTTTATAGGTAGGAACAAAAATGCTCTTGCTATAATAAAGTCAGTATTGGAGAACTTACTGTTTTATTTTTTCTCTTTAAGTTTATTTATTTATTTTGAGAGGGAGAGAGAGAGAGAATCCAAGCAGGCTCTGATGTCGGGCTTGAACCCATGAACCGTGTGATTGTGACCTGAGCCAAAATCAAGAGTTCTAGGCTTAACTGATGGAGCCACTCAGGTGCCTGGAGTATTGTTTTCTTATGATAGCTGTTCAGAATAGTTTCAAGGGATACAAACTTGCTGTAGTGAGCATTCCTACAGAAAAGAATTCTGTCATAATGTAGTAATATTAGTGACAATGTAGAGATTATATATATTGTAGGTATCTCATTGTATCTCATTATAGTATTTCATTGTTGTTATGATTTGTATTTCTTTAAAGACTAATAACACTGAACATATTTTCAGATGTTTTTGGCCATTTATATATCTTCTATTCAGATCCTTTGCCTTTATTTATAATAGGTTATTTCACTCCTGGTTATATACCCAAGAGGACTGAGAACATACATATACACAAAGTTTTGTACTTGAATGTTCATATCAATATTATTCATAATAGCAAAAAATGGAAACAGTCCAAATATCCAGCAACTAAGGAATAATCAAAATATGGTATATCTATACAATCAAAAAATATTTAGCAATAAAAGTGAATAAAATACTGATGGATGCTATAACATGGATGAACCTGGAAAATACACTAGATGAAAGAAGCCAATCACAAAAGACCATGTGTCATTTAATTTCATTTATATGAAATGGCTAGGAATAGGCAAATCTAGTAGAGATAGAAAGTGTTAGTAGTTGCCTCAGGCTAGGGAAGAGGAGTGGAAAGTGGGTGCTAATGGGTCTGTGGTTTCTTTCAGGGCTGATGGAAAGGTTCTAAAATTAGATAGCAACTATGGTTGTTCAGCTCTGTGAGTACACACACAAAAAAAATCATTGAATTGTAAACTTGAGTAGTAGGGTAATGTTACAGTATGTGTTATATTTTAATAAAGATATTTGTAAAAAAAAAAACTTATAAAAATTTAGTTTTACTCTCTAGCAGTTTATCAAATAATAGACATGAGAGTTTCAAAATAGAGCTTTTAGAATCCTTACTATGAGAATAAGTACCATTTGTACTTACATGGTTATAAAATCTACATATTACAAACAAATATTTTCACTTCCTTTCTCAGTAAATAGTACCATCATCTACCAAATTGCCCAAACCAGATACTAGAAAGTTATTTTCCATTTTCTCCTCTCACCTGCAGTGAAGTAAGACGTTCTGTTGATTTCACCTTTCACCTCCTGGGTATCCTATGGCATTCTTCTTTCCAGGCATGCTGCCTTAGTCTTAGTTCACAGTATTTGACCTTCCCTATTTTTATAGACTTTGGGTGGTCTTGTCTTCTGGTAGAGACTGTTCTGAAATGAATATATTATCTCAGTGATATTAATGGTACAGTTTTACTTACAGAATAAAGACTAAACTTCTTAGTATAATCTGGAAGGTCTTAAGAACCCTGTCCATTTTCAGGTCATTCTTTTTATCTCTCCCACACAGCAAGTTACAGGGCATGTGGCATGCCATTTTTTTCTCTCAGAGTTTCTCTGATTATTTAGAAGTAAGTTTAGTTTGATTTTAGTTTGGTTATTTAGATGTGTGTTGTTTAATTTCCAAATATTTGGTGATTTCAAGTACCTTTCTGATATTGATTTAAAGTTCAATTCCACTGAGGTCTGAAAACATACTTTGTGTGGTTTCTATTCTTTAAAATTTGCTAAGGTGTATTCTGTGGCCCAGAATATGGTCTGTCTTTGTGAACATTCCATGTGAGCTTAAAAACACAGATACATATTTAGGATTAAGGTGCATACATATTTAGGATTAAGGTGCTTAGATATTTAGGATTAAATCTTTTTAAAAAAAACTTTTTGAATGTTTATTTATTTTTGATAGATAGAACTTGAGCAGGCAAGGGACAGAAAGAGAGGGGGACACAGAATCCAAAACAGGCTCCAGGCTCTGAGCTCTCAGCACAGAGCCCGACATAGTGCTTGAACCCACAGACCACAAGATCATGACCTGAGTCGAAGTTGGGCGCTCAACCAACTGAGCCATCCAGGCCACCCTGGTTGCTTCCAGTTTTTGACAGTTATGAATAAAGCAGCTATAAGCATCCATCTGCTGTTTTTCTTTATAGAAAGAAGTCTTTGACTCCTTTAGGTAAGTATCAAGGAGCGTGGTTGCTGGATCATATGGCAAGAACATGTTTAGTTTTCTAAGAAACTACCAAACTATCTTATGAAGTGTTTGTATCATTTGGCATTTCCACCAGCCATGAGAGTTCCTGTAGCTCTACATCCTTGCTGGCATTTGGGGTTGTCTGTGTTGTGGATTTGAGCCAATGTAATAATTGGTATGTTGTACGTTATCATTGTTGTATTAGTTTTCAGTTCTCTAATGACATGATAGTGAGCATCTTTTCATATGCTTGTTTGCTATCTGCACATCTTTTTTGGTGAGGTATCCATTCATAGATTTAACCCACTTTTTTTTTTTTTAAGAGAGAGCACTTGTGTAGGGAAGGGGCAGAGAGGATCCCAAGCAGGCTATGCATTGCCAGCACAGAGCCTGACACAGGGCTCAAACTCAATGACTGTGAGATCATGATCTGAGCCCAAACCGAGTTGGATGCTTAACTGACTGAGACACCCAGGCATCCCTTTTGCCACTTTTTAATTGAATTATTTGCTTTCTTACTGTTTTATTTTAAGAAGTCTTTGAATATTTTGGGTACTAGCAAGTCTTTTACCAAATACGTTTTGCAGATATTTTCTTCATAGGTAAGACTTGTCTTTTCATTCTCTTAACAGTTGTCTGTTGCAGAAGACAGGTTTTTAATTGTAATGAAGTCCAATTTATCATTTTATTCCCCCATGGTTCATGCCTTTGGTGTTGTATCTAAAATTTAACTGTTAAAGCTCACTTATATTTTCTCCCATGTTATCCTCTAGAAGTTTTATTTTATATGTTACATTTAAGTCTGTGATATATTTTTGAGTTAATTTTCGTGAGAAGTTTAAGGTCAGTGTCTTGATGATTCTTCTTTTTGAATGTGGATATCTAATTGAGCACTATTTATTGAAAAGACTATCCTTTCTACTTTAAATAGACTGTGCTTCTTTGTCAAAGATCTGTTGCCCATATTTATGTGGGTCTGTTTGGCCTCTCTATTCTGTTCCATTGCCTTATGAATATTTTTTGTCAATACCACATAGTTTTGATTATTTTAAGTTTATAGTTAATATTGAAGTCAGATGGTGTCAGTCTTCTGACTTTATTTTTCTTCAATATTGTTGGTTTTTCTGGGTCTTTTGCCTTTTCATATAAACTTTAGAGTTAGATTGTCAATATATACAAAGTCATTTGTTAAAATTTCAATTCAGACTTTATTGAAATATTTATAGATTAAAGTGGGGAGAAATGACATTTAACAATATTGAGTCTTCCTTTTCATGAACATGGAATATCTATCCATTATTTAGATCTTCTTTGATTTCTGTTGTAAGAGTTTTATAGTTTTCCTTCTGTAGGTCATACAGATATTTTGTTAGTTTTATACCTAAGTGTTTAAAGCTTTTTTTTTTTTTTTTGGTTCTAATATAAATGATACTTCTTACTGTCTGATTTTAATTATTCACTTCTAGTATATAGGAACACAATTGACTTTTATATGTTAACCTTGTACTCTGCAACCCTGCTATACTTGCTTATTAGTTCCAGGAATTTTTGTTATTAATGATTCTTTGGGATTTTCTATATAGACATGTCATCTGTGAAAGATAATTTTATTTCTTCCTTCCAGATATACATATTTTCTTTCTTTCTTCCCTCCCACCTTTCTGCCTGCCTGCCTGCCTGCCTTCCTTCCTTCCTTCCTTCCTTCCTTCCTTCCTTCCTCCCTTCCTTCCTTCCTTTTTGCAGTGGTTAGACTGCTAGTACAATGGGAAGAATAAGTGTTGTGAGAAGGGACACCGCTGCCTTACTCCCAGTCTTAGGGGGACAGCATCTGGTTCCGTACTGCTAAGTATGATGGAAGATATATGGTTGTTTTTTTAATAGATTTTTTAATTATCAAGTTGAGAAAGTTTTCCTTTATTCCTAGTTTGCTTAGAGTTTTTATCATGAATGGATGTTAGATTTTGTCAAATGCATTTTTCTGAATCTGTTGATAAATTATTGTTTCCTTTATAGCCTGTTAGTGTGGTAGACTACATTGATTTTCAAATGTCAAACCAGTTTTACATACCTGGAATAAATCTCCTGTGATTGTGGTGTATAATTATCTTTTATACATTGTTGGATTTGATTTGATAGTATTTTGTTGAGAAATACGTTCATGGCNTTTTTTTTTTTTTTTTGGTTCTAATATAAATGATACTTCTTACTGTCTGATTTTAATTATTCACTTCTAGTATATAGGAACACAATTGACTTTTATATGTTAACCTTGTACTCTGCAACCCTGCTATACTTGCTTATTAGTTCCAGGAATTTTTGTTATTAATGATTCTTTGGGATTTTCTATATAGACATGTCATCTGTGAAAGATAATTTTATTTCTTCCTTCCAGATATACATATTTTCTTTCTTTCTTCCCTCCCACCTTTCTGCCTGCCTGCCTGCCTGCCTTCCTTCCTTCCTTCCTTCCTTCCTTCCTTCCTTCCTCCCTTCCTTCCTTCCTTTTTGCAGTGGTTAGACTGCTAGTACAATGGGAAGAATAAGTGTTGTGAGAAGGGACACCGCTGCCTTACTCCCAGTCTTAGGGGGACAGCATCTGGTTCCGTACTGCTAAGTATGATGGAAGATATATGGTTGTTTTTTTAATAGATTTTTTAATTATCAAGTTGAGAAAGTTTTCCTTTATTCCTAGTTTGCTTAGAGTTTTTATCATGAATGGATGTTAGATTTTGTCAAATGCATTTTTCTGAATCTGTTGATAAATTATTGTTTCCTTTATAGCCTGTTAGTGTGGTAGACTACATTGATTTTCAAATGTCAAACCAGTTTTACATACCTGGAATAAATCTCCTGTGATTGTGGTGTATAATTATCTTTTATACATTGTTGGATTTGATTTGATAGTATTTTGTTGAGAAATACGTTCATGGCACTTTTTAAAAATACTTTGTGGCTTCACTTTTATAATTTTAAATATAACCTAAATCTACTTTCAAATAACACTGTACTGGGACACCTGGGGGGCCCCTGGAGGGGCACCTGGGTGGTCACCAACTCTTGACTTCAGCTCAGGTCATGATCTCACAGTTCATGAGTTCAAGCCCCCTGTATTGGGCTTTGCTGCAGACATCGCACAGAGACATGTAGAATTCTCTCTCTTCCTGCTCATACTCTTGCGCTGTCTTTCTCTCTCTCTTTCAAAATAAAGAAATAAACTTAAAAAAACTAAAACAAAAAGTAAAAAAAATAACACGGAACTATTTTACATGTAGTACAGGAACCTTATTAGAGAGTATTCCCAGTTCCTCTTTTCTCTTCCTGTGGCCTTGCTATAATTCATTTCATATATCCACATGCTTTCATTCCCCAAAACGTTAGCACTATTTGTGCTTTGTACAAACAATTATCTTTTAAGTCAATTACAAGTAACAAAAATATAAGGTCTTATTTTGCCTCTTATTTCATTATGAAGGACCAGCTTTCTGATATATGTTATTTTTCTTCTGTTTGAGTTCTTTTAACATTTCTTGCAGTGCAAGATTTCTATTAATAAATTTCTTCAGTTTGTGTTTGAAAAAGTCTTGATGTCTTCATTTTTGAAGGCTAATCTCACTAGGTGGATAATTCTGGGTTGGTGGGCTTTTTTCTTCTTCTTTTTTTTTCTTTCAGCACTCTCTTGTTTGTATCGTTCCTGATGAGATAGTCACTGTCATTGTTATCCTTGTTCCTTTATAAAGGTTTCTTCCCTTACATCTTTCATGATTTTCTATTTTTCTGTTTTTTTCCCCTATGGTTTGAATATGATCTACCCAAATGACTTTTTATTTTAGTCCTACTTTGTATTCTTTGAGCCTCTTGATCTTTGGCTTGGCATCTGTTTTTAATTTTGGAAATTCTGGATTAGTATTATGTTAAATATTTTTTTTTCTGCTAAATTCTCTTTTTATTCTCCTGGCATTTCAATTATGTGTGTGTTATGCCTTTGATAGTATCTCAGAGTTCTTGGATACTTTGTGTGTTTTTTTTTTTTTCCTCTTTCTATTTTATTTTGAGAAGTTTGTATTGACCTAACTTTAAGATGACTGATTCTTTGTTCCTGTCAAGTATACTGATGAGCCTATCAAAAGCTATTTTTTCTATTTGTTACAGTGTTTTCGTTTCTAGCATTTCCTCTTGATTTTTAGAGTTTCCATCTCTTTGCTTGCCTTACCCATCTTGTTCTTGGGTTTTGTCCACTTTTCCTATTCGATCCCTTAATAGTTTAATTATACTTATTTAAAATTTGTCTCTGATAATCTCAACATCTAAGTCACTTCTGATTCTAGTTCTGGAGATTGTTTATTTAGACTCTTTTTTTGTGTGTGTCTTTTGGCATGCCTTGTAATTTTTTTGCTAGAATTTAAACATGTTGTATCAGATAATGGTAGCTGTGGACCTTTAGTGTGAGGATTTATGTTGATCTAGGAGTTGAGCTGTATTGAATGTTTGTTGTAGCTGTAGGTGCTAGAGGCTTTGGCTTCTCTTATGGCCTTGTTTCCTTATTCTCTTGACTTTGGGTTTTCCTAAGCATTCCTCCTCAGAGAGATTCTGTACTTTTCTGTTCTTTCATCTGTAATCCACTGTTGCATACTGAATCTCTGATGCTGTTAGTGCTAAGGTGTTGGGGATGGGAAATGTTCTGCAATCTTCTCATTATATCTCAGGGATTAAGTGGGCCCATGAGGCTGTGGCCTTCATAAGTGTTTCTGAAGGGGAATAGCTCCCTCTTACCCCTGACCCCTGCTCCTTTCCATGGCAGCAACATTCTGTTGGTTTATAAACCATTCTGTTTCCTTGAAGCTCTGATATCAGTTTACCAATTTTTTTTTTCCTTTAGCTGAGACAGAGGAAAGAGGGAGCTAAGTTGGGAGGAATTTGTTCTTCTCAGCTGAAATAAAGATCTTGTCAAATCTTTTCATTTGCTATAAAAGAAAGAAGTTCTGGGCTTATTTCATAAATACTGTCTTTTCCTCCATCCTGCCAGAGACACAAGGGAATCTTTCTTGCGTTTTCACTGTGAGAATCTAGTAAGATTCCTGGAGGTAAAGGCCGCAAAAGTGTGAGGCCCTCCTAAGATTGCAACACTAAAATTGTCACTTCAGAGCTAATTTATACTTTTCTTCTAACAGTTCATCAAAATCACCATGTAAGTGTTCTTACCAAATTCTGGTTCCAGTGCCTTTTTCTTCAGAGAAGCACATCTCAGCTCTGACTCTGGGTGTTCCTATCTCTCTGGATTGGGGTGGGGGTGGCTCACCCTGAGACCTCAGATCTCTGACGGGTGCAAGAAAAGTCACCAATTTTCAGTTTGTAGATTTTCCTGTTGTAAGGGTGGGAGTGGTGATTTGTAGGCTCTTTACATATTGGAAGTGAAACTTGACATCCTGTCATGCCATTTCTACTCTGTGTCTTCAGGTATATTTTTCAACTTCTCCTAGACTGCAGTTTCTAAATTATACTCTAGAAGCCACCTCAAATATTACCACCTCAGTGAAATCTCCTTCATATTCCTGTCTCCCCTTCTCCCCAAAAGGGTTAGTTGTACTTTCCTGTGGCTCTCAAAATATCTAAAATTTTAGAATGTATTTACTATGGTATTTATTTTTACTAAGACATATGTTTGTATTTTTCATTGTGTCCTGTGTGTTTTAATTGATCTCTGTGTGCCAAGTGTTAGGACACATGACAGCACAGTGGTTGCAAAACCAGCCTTTCCATGATTTTTGGTCTCATTAATCATAACCAAATATGGGATGAGGAATTTTATTCATCTGGATATGTGTATTTCTTTCAGCTAAAACCTTATAGCTATGCAGATAGTTGATTTAAGCTGTGACAAATATTTCCCATGAGGACAAATGAGCTTATCTTCCTATTCTTTGTTCTACCTTAAGTGATAGTCAAAAATGATTGAAAAAATATCAAATGTAAGGTTTTATTACAAAACAAGTAGTTTAGGGAAAGATACGGTTGGACTATGTTAATTGTGATATAATTTATAATGCAAGCTGTTACAGATCATATGATTTTATGCAGAACTCATTTTTTATTTGCATATGTCTTTCCATAAGTATAATGGGGCTTCTTTGTGGTAAGGAGTGTGTTTTACCTTACCTTTTTCTTGTAAAGCACCAAATAGAGTGACAGGTGGATATTAGGCACTAAATGGGTCACTTTCATAAGTGGACATTAATCAGTTAGCCTAATGTTCAAAATAAACCGCTTTCTTTTTTTTGAACGGTGTCAAAAAATTATTACTGTAAATACCATTTAACATTTGAAACTCTGTTAAATAACTTTATGCTAAGTAAGACATCCCCTCTGACCTGATAATAACTAGCTCTAAATAGAATGTCAGTTTCTGAATCTGTACTTCAGGAACATCATTTAGGAACATGAGAGAATTACAGGCTTTATTGTAAAACATGGTGGGTGTATTCTCCTTATACATATGTTCTCCTATATTAAACTTCTCAATTGTTTCACAAATAAAAACAGTGCTTTCAGAAGATCTGCCAAAAGATGACAATTTGAATTATTTATGGATGATTTAGATTCTGGGGTAATTTCCTGCTTGAATATTTCATGTAATTGACTGTAAATATGAAAGTAGAGAGAATTGTTGGGCTGATTTTTTTCTCACTTTGAAATGAATCTGTGCTTGCAGATTATATAACTTCCCTTAGGAATATCATGGAAATGAATGGGTTGGATTGCCACATACAGTGACTGGAAACTGCAATTGGATAATGTTTTAAATTTTTATTATTTTTTATGTTTTAATATCTGCTTCTGTTTATTTCAATTCCAGTCTTCATCATTCAGAACTCTCTCTCATTCATCTGCTTCTAGCAAGTTAGCAAGACTGTAGGAAAGGTTCAGCAGTAGTAGAGAGAACCTCATTCCAGCAACATATGTGTTTGATATTTCAGAAACAAGATGACCTCAATATATAAGTCATAGTGTAATAAAATTTTCTAGCAATGAAAGGTAAATATAAAGATAATATAAAAATACCCTGAAGGAGGAATAAAGCTTGTTTGACAATAGAAAACGAAAAGATTAATTTAGAAGCCTTGAAATCTGGATTCATCTAAGTTATTAGGCAATAATTCTTATAGTAGCATTCATTTTAGCTGAATTCAGGTGTATTTCCAGTTGCAGTTCTACTTGTTTCTTAGTCATGGCTCACTCTAAGCCAGCATCCTCTCACTTTTTGGTGCCTGAGCAGATGTCTGGCTTGTAACTTCCTTCTCCCCCCCCCCCCCCTTTTCT
Source organism: Crocuta crocuta (assembly GCF_008692635.1). Classification (NCBI taxonomy): domain Eukaryota; kingdom Metazoa; phylum Chordata; class Mammalia; order Carnivora; family Hyaenidae; genus Crocuta; species Crocuta crocuta. The sequence continues at coordinate 16,495,161 of NW_027530368.1, read as the reverse complement.
TTTTTGAATTGATTCAAATATTTTGAAAACTATAGTTTATTGTTAGGAAAAATATAAAGCATGAATGTTTAAAGATCATTTTGTGCTGACATATTAAATAGACTTATCAAAAAATATTTTTATAGTGTTACTAATGGAATGCATTCTGCAGAAATGTGATTTTTACCTTCAAATTTGAGTATATTACCCAACATCAAAAAAGAAAAAAGAATAACAACACAATTTTGGTTGTTAGAAGGCTTCTATCTGCTTTATTGAAGAGTAAATTTCTTCATTTACATCTTCAAGGAAGTATTTGAGCAGGTTAGGGCAGGAAGATAAATTTGTGTGTGTGTACACACACACACACACACACACACACACACACAGCCATGTAGTTTTCAATGTGGGTTTCAGAGACCTTCAAGAGCCCCATAAATAATTCAGTATTTTAATATAATTGTCTTTTTTAAAGTTTATTTATTTATTTTGAGAGAGAGAGCAAGAGAGAGCGCATGAGCAGGAGAGGGTCAGAGGGCGAGGGAGAGAGAGAGAGTCCCAAGTAGGCTCCGTGTTGTCACTGCAGAGCCTGATATGGGGCACAATCTCACAAATCAAACGATGAGATCATGACCTGAGCAGAAATCAAGAGTTGGATGTTTAACCAACTGAGCCACTCAGGCGCCCCTAATCAGCTTACCTTTTAATCCCATTTTTGATTTTATATATTTAAAAACACTATCCTGAGATGAGGACCCTAGACTTTTCTAGGCTGCCAAAGAGGTTCTTCAAGCAAAAGTAGGTTGTTAGCACATACTGGTAGCAGAATTAGAAATCCATTTTTTTAACTGTCATGGAAGCAAATAATACATTATCTTATTTTCTATATAGAATTGACTAAGCAGTTGTCTAATTTTATTCTGTAGGTACAGTATTAATTAGTACTGCTTAGCAGAATATTCAGAAAACTCCATCAATAACAAGTCATCAGCTTTCAGTCACAAGACCATTAATGGAGTCTCTTCTGGCATCATCAATTCTTTCTTAAGTGATTTCTGGTCAGCCTTTTCCAAGACTAGACATCATACAAATTTTGTGTTTCTCTTAAATTATTAGTGGATTGTTCACAGACATATGTATGTATCTCTTAATACCCTGTTTAGAATCATGAACAAATATTGGAAACATAGTTGTTGACAGAGGAACTTCTCAGATTCAGGAATGGGACACATTTAATGTGGATATAAGGAATAGAAGTGAATTTGTTTCAGTGCCATATTTTCTTACCTACCTATCACTTTTAGGTTAAGTCATTTTAGGCCTCTGATAACAGACAGATCTGTTCTCCTAGGACTAACTTATTATTTAACATCTTTTAACAATATAGCTACTTTCTGTTTAGCACCTGTCCTCCAGAAAATTGTTTTTCAGAATGTGATTTTCATTTCTAGGCTATGAAATCAGTTTAATGGATCATGATTAACATTTCTTTTTATTTTTTTATTAGAGAGAGAGAAGGGAAGAGGGGCAGAGAGAGAGAGAAAGAGAGAGAGAGAATCCTAGAATCTTAAGTAGACTGCATGTTCAGCATGGAGCCCAGTGTGGAGCTCCATCCCATGACTCTGGGCTCATGACCTGAGCTGAAATCAAGTGTTGGGCCCTCAACCAACCGATCCACCCAGAGGCCCCTAACACTTCTTTTTAAATAGAACAGAACAGAATAGAATAAAATAGAACATAAATCAATTTAATCATATGCATAAAAGGTAAATATTGTTTTTTGAAAAGGTATATGTGTGTGTATGTGTGTATAAGAGGGAAATTAAGAGAGAAGGATTACATATATGTGAACTGCATTAAAATATAAAAATTTTGGAAATATCAAATGAGGTTAGAGCTGAGGGAGAGTCAGGAAAATTTGGAAGCAAACAGATAACTTAGCGTATGGGAAGATAGGGATATTAGCAGCTGAGGATTGGCAAAAATGATATTGAATATTAATAATGTTGATAAGTATCATTGTTATACATGATGTTTACTGAGTACTTAGTATGTGCCAGGCACTGTTATAAGAAGTTTCCATGGGTTAACTCATTTAATGTTCCCAATGATAGTTTAAGATCTATAGATAGAATTACAATTTCCATTTTACTCTGGAGACAACTAAGGTACAGAAATGCTTAGTAACTTAGACCATCATTATTCATCTCAGTGAATGGCAAATTTGGGATTCAAATGTAGGCTCTCCAAGTATAAGGCTATGCTGTTAAATACTAAAGCAAATCGCTTCCCATGTTAAATAGGATTGAAACATAAAGAGTTGCCTGCTTAAAATCTATTTTTAGAGAGGACTGAATACAACACTTTTCTAAAATAAGTTTCAGACAATGGACAGATGTACAAGATCAGGGCATTCAGTACCTAATCCATTCAATATGTAAATTAGTTTTTTGCAGAAGCCTTTAAAACTATCTATAGGTTAACGAGCTTGATATTGTAGACTTGTAAAGGAAATGTACTGACTGAGTAGAGAGCTGTAAATTTAGTTTCTCTCCAAGATGACATGTTGTACAACTCAGATTTCCCAATGTATTGAATTTTAATATGACAATAAGATTTAGAAACATTTACTCAAATGCTTTTAACTTTCTTCACAAAGGCCCCAAGCTCATTAGAAACACAAACAAAATTAAAATTACTCTTTCAAACTTCAGGCAGATGAAGAAGGTTTTTGCTGCTGATACAGGAACCTGAAGAGGAAGTGATTCAGTTTGATATTTTCCCTACCATGTACACTGTACAAATTATGCTTCTATCAACATCAATGCATATATATGCCTCGGGGATTGCTAACGAGCAGCCAAGGCAGGCCAAGGTGAAGTGGCCGGAAGGTTTCAGAGCTGATGTCTTTAGCCTCTTGGGAGCTGATCTTGTCCATCTTTCTGACATGTGTTCTCTGCATATCAAAAAAATACTGTTGATCAAATCAAAGCACTCATGAATCCAGTGATTTTTTTTTCCTTCACCAAATGTTCTAGTCTTTTTAGATCTTTGTCAGTGGTGTCACAGCTGAGTGAGCAATTCCTGGCTTCCTGAATTTCCCTGAGGACTAAACTGTCAACATCCATGTTGATCATGGAAACTTGAGACTTGAGAAAAATAATCTGATTTTAATCATGATTTTATATGTAGAATGAAGCTTGTTTAGATCTTTTAGTTTGCAGAATTTGTTACTTTATGAAATTAATGTATTTTGCTAGAATGGTTAAGTCCCCTGACTGAAATTTTCCTTTTGTTTTACTTCCTTTCCTCTACCGCTTCTCCCTCCCTCCTTTTCTTGCTTGTTTTATCCCCTCCCTCCTCCTTTTTCTTCTTTCCTCTTTGCTTTATTTCTTCACTCTTTCCTTTCTACTTCACACTCTCTCATTCTCTCGTTTTAAAAGCCTTTTCTTCCTTTCAACATTTATGGAAATATTGCTATGTACCTTGTGCCATGGGTGTAACTAGGGATGCAAATGTTCTTGCCAAAAGGGACCCGCATTAACCTCTTGCTATTCATTGTTAGCCATGAAATAAGCAGCTTTCTTCATCCATTGCTTTTTCCAACATCACTCTATCCACCCTCTGTCTCCTGTCCTCTTCATATGCTTGGAGATTTATGACAAAATACAGGGCATACCTGGTTGGGTTTATCCTGTTTCATGTCTGGAAATGACAATTTGCTAGATTATGACATGACTTTTGCCTCAAAGGAATGAAAATGGATCTAAGTTTAATGGAAGATACAGTGAAGAAAGGAGTTAGAATTTGGACATGCAGGGTGATGCTGGAGACAAAATTTCTCCTCTTTAACCTACCATGGTGCCTCTTTGGTTGCCAAGTTGATTGAGATTATGAGTTCTAGCAGGAGTAAAAGCTTTGGGTGTGTATTTTAAAAGTTCACTGAATATGTGTAACTAGTTATGTTGCCCCTTATCACTTTCACTCCGGTTCATTGTCTTCATAGTAATTAAAGTCATCTTTTTAACATACCAATCTGATTTTGATGCTCCACTATTTAAAACCTTGTGTCATCTGATTGCCTAAATGTAGAAGGCAAAAGCTTGCTAGCTTTGAATGTTAGCCCACTCAGGTTGTGACCCCTGAACCCTCTCCTGTCTTGCTCATTTCCCTTCTTTTGTCACTATGTACATATATTCTGTTCCTAGTATATGGATCTAATTATAATTCCCTGAACATACCATGTGATTGCATACTTTTATGCCTTTGTATACCTATTCTCTGTGTGGAATTCTCTCTTTCTACTCTACTATTCATCCACCTGTGAAAGCCAATCAGCTCGTCAGAATCATGGCCTGGCATTATCTCCTCTGAAGATCTTCCTTAAAGTCCCAGAGTAAAAGTAATCACTTTTATATCCTTCTTCTATATCTTGTACTTATTTTTTATTATTGCTCTTCTCAATTGTTATATAGTCACTTGTATATACATTTGTCTTCCTTATTACACTGGATTCCTTGAAAGTACACTTTGGGTTGTTGTTTCTGTTTTTGGTTGCTTATAGGTCTTTGAAGTAACCAGTAAATATTTTTAGCTTTGTAATTAATTGATATGGATTTATATGTTTTTTCTGTTTACAGTTTTTTTCTTTGTAAATTCTTTATTCTCCAAGGAAATTTAATAACAAGTTTTATACGCCCATGTACTGTCCTGTTACTTGCATTCCGTATGATCCCAAATTAGACTTTAATATAGTTCTTTTTTTAATTTAATATACTCTTCCTTATTTTTTAAAATATACTCCTAGCCTAATGTTATAATTAATGTTCTGACTTAACACATTAAGTGGATTTGGAGTGAGATCTAATTAAGTCAGTGAGTTTATAGTCTACTCTTCATGGAATGTATACATCTTTCAGCTATTCTATGTTATCTATCTAGTTAAGAGATTTAAATTAATGAAGAAAAAATCAATGTCAACACACTTGTTTATGTTTTCTATTAGTATCTTTGATAACTCAGTGTTTTGTTTTTTTTTTAACTATTGGAGTATAGCTGACACACATGTAACTTTAGTTTCGTATACAGCATGCTGATTCAACTTCTCTATATGTTATGCTGTGCTTTCCACAACAGTAGCTGCCATCTGTCACCATACAACACTTAAGTTTCTCATGTTGTTCCTTTTATTCCCATCACTATTTCATTCCATAACTGGAAGCCTGTATCTCTAATTCTCCTTCACCCATTTTGCCCACCCACCTCCCTTCCCTCCCCTCTGGTAACCATCAGTTCTCTGTATTTATAGGTCTGATTCTGCTTCTTTCTTGTTTATTCAGTGGGTTTTTTTTTTTAAGATTCTACATATAAATATAATCATATGGTATTTGTCTTTCCCATTCTGACTTAGTTCACTTAGCGTAATACCCTTTAGGTCTATCCATGTTGTCTGAAATGGCATGATCTCATCCTTTTTTATGACAGTGTAATACTGAAAGAGTGTTTTTATATGTATAATCTCATTTTATGTTCAGAACTTCTCTGTGAGTAAAGTAGGGCACATTTCACTTACAGAATATTTAGAGTTCAGTAAAAGTTAGCTGGTTAAGACCTGTGGAAGACTAGCTAATCAGTTAGACAGACATTTGTTGACTAGGACAACTGTCTCTATTCTAGGCTTTGGCCTCAGAATTCTGATGTTCTGTTAAATGAAGAGGAGTACCTCATGAGCAATCTCAAATTTACCAGTCTTTTCAGGTTCTGATGGTTGAAACTAGAAGGATTTTTAAAAATTTACAATGAAAATAAAGCATTACCAGGATAGGACACTTGTATCCACTGGTTAGTACACTCTGTGTAGAGAAAATTCTGTGAATTTCAAATTTGTAATCTGAAAATAGCTTTAAAAGCATTGCTGAATCTAGACAAAGAGAATGTGAGTCTCTGTTTCACCCATTTCTATACAGCTTAGCTGCCTTTAGGACAAGAGAGGCTACTTCCCTGAACATTCACCTGAATGGTCACTCTGACCCTGATGTTGAATTCTTCTATGCTAATTTTGTTTTTTTTTTTTTTTTTTTTTTAAGGTTGATTTTGTTTTAATGGACATTCTCTGTATTAGGGTCTACCCAGGGCATTAAAACTACTCTCTATATTTTATTTTTTTATTTTAGAGAGAGACAGAGAATGTGAGAGGAGGGAGAAGACATGGAGAGAGAGAGAGAATGAATGAATGAAGGAATGAATGAATGAATGAATGAATATCTTACTCAGGCTCCATACTCAGCACAGAGCCCAACACAGGGCTCAATACCATGACCCTGGGATTATGACCTGAAACGAGAATCAGACACTCAACCAACTGAGCCACCCAGGTGCCCCAAAACCACTCTATGTATTTTAATAGAAGGGATTTTTTTTTTTTTTAAAATACAATTTATTGTCAAATTGGCTAATATACAGTGTGTACAGTGTGTTTTTGGTGTCGGGGATAGGTTCCCATGATTCATTGCTTACATGCAACACTCAGTGCTCATCCCAACAAGTGACCTCCTCAATGCCCATCACCCATTTTCCCCTCTCCTCTGCACCTACCCCCCCATCAACCCTCAGTTTGTTCTCTGTATTTAAGAGTGTCTTATGATGTGCCTCTCTTCCTCTCTGTAATTATTTTTTTTTCCCTTTCCCTTCCCCCATGGTCTTCTGTTAAGTTTCTCAAGTTATACATATGAGTGAAAACATATGATATCTGTCTTTCTCTGACTGACTTATTTCACTTAGCATAATACCCTTAATAGAAGTAGATTTAAAATGGTTAATAGATTACATAATTGATCACGGAGTGGAGAACCCAGATGGAGTGTCAGGTCAGCAACTAGGAGAGAGNTTTTTTTTTTTTTTTTTTTTTTAAGGTTGATTTTGTTTTAATGGACATTCTCTGTATTAGGGTCTACCCAGGGCATTAAAACTACTCTCTATATTTTATTTTTTTATTTTAGAGAGAGACAGAGAATGTGAGAGGAGGGAGAAGACATGGAGAGAGAGAGAGAATGAATGAATGAAGGAATGAATGAATGAATGAATGAATATCTTACTCAGGCTCCATACTCAGCACAGAGCCCAACACAGGGCTCAATACCATGACCCTGGGATTATGACCTGAAACGAGAATCAGACACTCAACCAACTGAGCCACCCAGGTGCCCCAAAACCACTCTATGTATTTTAATAGAAGGGATTTTTTTTTTTTTTTAAATACAATTTATTGTCAAATTGGCTAATATACAGTGTGTACAGTGTGTTTTTGGTGTCGGGGATAGGTTCCCATGATTCATTGCTTACATGCAACACTCAGTGCTCATCCCAACAAGTGACCTCCTCAATGCCCATCACCCATTTTCCCCTCTCCTCTGCACCTACCCCCCCATCAACCCTCAGTTTGTTCTCTGTATTTAAGAGTGTCTTATGATGTGCCTCTCTTCCTCTCTGTAATTATTTTTTTTTCCCTTTCCCTTCCCCCATGGTCTTCTGTTAAGTTTCTCAAGTTATACATATGAGTGAAAACATATGATATCTGTCTTTCTCTGACTGACTTATTTCACTTAGCATAATACCCTTAATAGAAGTAGATTTAAAATGGTTAATAGATTACATAATTGATCACGGAGTGGAGAACCCAGATGGAGTGTCAGGTCAGCAACTAGGAGAGAGTTACCATTCATAGGGATAGGAGGATACTATTTCCAGAATTTAGAAGGGAGATTCATCCTGTGAGAGCCAGAAACTCAGATGGAATGAGGTTTAGCTTATGGGAGCTAAGTCACAGAGGGCAGAACTATCAAGGAGCCATGGAAATGATACAATCACTGCAGAAAGGGAGGCAAAAAGAGAGAGCTGAATAAATAAACTGCCTTCCCCTTCCTTTCACCATCTGATTTTCCTTCAGTGTTTTGAAGTGCCTGGAACTACTTGGGAGCAAGACAGCAGGAATGCAACCAAGTAACAAGCAACTTCTTTGGACATGCCTAAACATTGAATTTCCCTAGTAGACAATTTTCATAATTGAAAATCCTCTATTAAGGATTCTGCATTCTTTGCAAGTTTGATCAGACTGATATATCTATCACATTGTAGGGTCTCTATCAAAGAAATTTTAAAAGCAATATACAGAAGATTATGGGACTTACAATACTATTTTCTTCCTTTAGGAAGTCATATCCTAGACATGGAAAAATACTTACTTTTTTTTTTTTTTTGATTGAGTACATGGATAAGTTTAGATCCAGGAAAGGATTGTGTTTCTGAAATTGACATCCTGTTCATGATAATGGATTGTAATGCCTTTATTCAAGTTCTAAGGGGTCAGAGGAATATTAGTGGGAAGGCTGTGCAGCGAGCACTGTCTATCCAGTCAGTCTCATTGGCAGAGAGACGTGGTTCAGCTGTGCAGATGGTAGACTCAATTCTCATGGATTAGGAGTGTGTATTAAAGTTAATTTTTAAACAGCGCTACTGAATTCAAGGATGGAGTAAGGAGCTGCATATATCTGTAAGATGGGAGTAGAATTACTTTCACCTTATTTACTCAGACAGGCAGGATCTGAGGTGGTAGACTGATTAGGTATGTTCTAGTCGCTCTTAAGTTAAGTGCTTTGGGGCCCTAAATTCTTTTCTCTATTCCTTTCCCTTTCCCTTTCCCTTTCCCTTTCCCTTTTTTCCTTTTCCTTTTCCTTTTCCAACTTTTCCTTTTCAAGTAGGCTCCACATCTAGCATGGAGCCTAATGTGAGGCTTGAACTCATGACCCTGAAATCAAAACCCGAACTGAGATTAAGAGTCAGATGCTTAACTAACTGAGCCCCCCAGCTGCCCTGGGGCCATTAAAT
>NW_027530368.1:16431843-16486289 GCF_008692635.1 Crocuta crocuta | reverse complement strand
TTAAATTTTTAAAAAAAAAAAAAAAAGTAATGTGGCTATCTTCATATATTAACAGAACACAAAGATAACTGGAACAAATGTGGAGATATTTGGAAGAGAAGTACTTGATGATAAGAAGCCCCATTACGGGGGCGCCTGGGTGGCTTAGTCGGTTAAGCGTCCGACTTTCGCTCAGGTCATGATCTCGCGGTTCGTGGGTTCGAGCCCCGCGTCGGGCTCTGTGCTGACTGCCAGCTCAGAGCCTGGAGCCTGTTTCGGAGTCTGTGACTCCCTCTCTCTCTGACCCTCCCCTGTTCACGCTGTCTCTCTCTATCCTAAAATAAAATAAAAATATTAAAAAAAAAAAAAAAAGAAGCCCCATTACGGTACATTACAGTGGTCCAGCCCAAGTGAAACAGAAGGCTTGGAATTGAGAAATGGTAGAGAGACCGTGAAGGAGGTAGTTCTGAAGGGAACACGACTTTGGGTTCTTCCTGACAGTAAAGCAATCTCAGTGGAAATGCTTATCTTCATCGTTTGTCTGTTTCTTCTTCCACTTTAGTAAAGTGTCGTCTAGATAGTCTTATGGCTATTCTGGACAGTCAGAGCCATGCATTTCCCACCTCCTTCCAATCCTTATCTCTAGCCTGTTTCTTAGTGAATGCAGCTATTAGAGGGAATTGATTTACAATCAGTGTATAGTGAGAATTAGGGAAATGAATTGAACTTAGAATAAAAATAAAGATGTATTTGGAACATACAAGCTCTTTTCATGATCATTTTGTGTCTTTATAATTTAATAATTAGTAGCCAGATAAGGATAAATAAGTATAAATGGCATTTATATTTGTGATCATTGAAAGTAACTAAATAATATGATTGATTCTTATGAAGATCTGAGACAAATAGAACATAGATAAACTAATAAGAGTGTAAATTATGTCATCTGATGACTAGTATTAAAATTGATAGAAGCCACAATAATATAAATATGCCATTAATGGTTGTTTATAGATTTTTTTTCACATCTAAAACTTAAGAATAAGACCATTTACACGTAGGTCTTTATAGCCTACAAATTACACCCTTGGATATTCTCATTTGATTCTCAGAATAATTATGTGAAGATGGCACTTATTATTTTCCCAGAGACTCTGAAGAGGTTGAATGAATTTTGCAACTATTTACCAAGCTGGCAAATAACAAACGAAAACTTAATACTGTCATTTCTTATTTTCTGTATGATTTTTTATACTATACTATGCTACCTAAGTTATTATATTCATCAGATAGACTAAATTCTAGTGACTCAGAACAAGCGTGCACTCTCTCTCTGTCTGTCTCTCTCTTTCTCTGTCTCATACCTGTCCACTAAGTGTTAGCTGGGGGCTCTGCTCTGTGTTTTCCTCAGTCTGGAATACCAAGGCAAGAAGGAAGCTGTGTTACAGCAGGTGGCCAGTCATGATGACAGGAAAAGAGAACATGACAAAGCCCATACAGATTTTGAAAGTTTCTGGCTTGAGTGAGGCACACTATTCATGTCTCCATGCCATTAGTCAAAGTAAATTACACAGTTACACTTAAGTGTAAAACTATAGTTACAGTTGCTGGTTTCAGGTGAGTAAGGTTGTACATCGTTCCACGTGTCCAGAAAGAGGGAGATTGGGATATTTAGAAACTTCCTAATTACTATCATAATTGTTAAACATCACAGTTGAAAAATTAATAAAAATTTAAGAAAACTTTTTTTTTTTAAAGAAGATGGCAAGTTTACCTTCTCCTAGAGCTTACATTTGAAATGTTTTCTTTGTGTATTTTCTAATGAGCACAATTTCTAGACAACTCACTACAGGGGTTCTAAAGGAAAACCACATAAGACTGAGCCTTTGAGATGCTTCATGATCCAGTATAAGTTTTTAAACCCTACATATACCATCACTTTCTTGGAAAGTCAGTTACATTAGCATTTAAAGCCAAAGAAATTCTGATAAAGTCCACATCACTTGAAGACAACTCTTCTTGTGTGTGTGCATGACTTCTACTAGCATCCTGACGACAAGAAGCCCTTTTGAAATGCTTCCCCGAATTCCTCTTTAATGTCCTCCTCCTCCTCATTTGTAAAATAGGTTAGTTACTGTGAGGATGAAAGATAGAACACATGTCAAGTACCTGACCCAACAGGCAGTTAGTTTTGATTTTGCTTTCTGCTCTTCCTTTCTCTATTTATATACCACAAAAATAAAAGAACGGAATGAAAATGATTTGCCATTGATCCTTATTTTTTAAATTAAAATATTTTATTTGGATGTTTCCTAAAGATAGCCAGCAAAATTTTGGTAGGAGAAAGCTACTACACACTGTAAATGCGCTAGTAATTTCTTGTGGGGAATCTTAGAAGGAGAGAACACTGAGCCAACAGAGTCTGGAAGTCGTGATCCCAGGAATTAGCATGTGTCAGAGAGAGTGAGAGCTAAAGAACTTTAGTCAGCAGTGCTGACTGCCACTTTCCATACTAAAGGCACATTTCCAAAATGTACGTTGAGCACTTCCCCAGAGCAGGCAATCAGAAACATCCCTTTTTAACATCCTATTTAGATTTGCTCTACTCTAGTCTCTCTTTCCTGGTAACAAGAGGAGAGAACTATTTGTCAGGGTAAGGATTGCTTGTTAAAACTCATTTTTAAGTGGGTATACCCTTGGGGCATATATAATGAAGAAGTGGCTCTTTATGGGTCCTTGGGAAAGTTGAGCTAGAGAACAATCATAATAGACAAAGGTAGCCACCACAATCAGTGTAATGAAGCAAAATAAAAATAAAAATAAATGTAAGGTAATGAAAATGTTAGAAAGTAAATGCTCTTCTACTATACAGCATCCCTGGGAGGCTGGGAATACAAAACTATCTTATGCCGGAATCAACTCTGTATTTCCAAATGTGGCCGACATGAGGTTATTCTGAGATGTAAGAAACAATGCCTGTGTTCTCTTTATGCTGAACCTGGGCCATGGAGACTGAAGGAACCTGGTAGTGAAACCCATTTAAGGACTGGGTTACAAATCACTGATCTGCAAACATGAGCAGGGATTTGGACCTTATAGTTCCTTGTATAATAAAAAAATCATCTGCTAAATACTTTTCTGTAAAACACCCCCATCCTTAAGTGGGGTCACGCAAGAGTGTGGTGTGGGGGCGGGGTGGGGAGGGCTTGGAAGAGTAATGATTTCTTTTCAGAGGCATCCTACTCTGGTTCCCTATGGCTCAGTATATGTGGGGCCTTTTTTCTTTGTCTTTTTGATTTTGTCCTTAAGTTATCCTCAGCAGTGGACTGCTATTTATTTCTTTACAAAAGAAAGCTTTCTTCTGGCTGTGGTATTCCCTGAAAACAGACATCTTCATCAGTTCTACTGAGTCCAGGGGTGATTTTCTAATGCTAATTTTAGGCCTGTCCCCTGGAGCTGAAGGTTCATAGAGCCAAATATAGAGTAGACATTATTTCCACTCTGTAACATTGATGAAGAGTACATCCTAATAGCTGCAAACAACTAGAAAATGTGAACCTCTCCTCAACAGGAAAGGCTCCATAGCTAGCATAGAAAGCAGAAGCTGAGAGCTCGCATCTGCCTGGGTGACTTACATGACAGTGAATAATTGCCATTCGTTTATTGTTTGATTTATTCCCAAAGTCCAGGCTCTGGTTACCAGCCTAATCTCCATTTCTGATTCTTATTCTCATGCCTTGGATGACTACTTTTTCTTGTCCAAACCGTGGTAGAGAGAGAGGTGCCGAATTCTTGGCAGGTTGTGAAATTCATGCTGCAACCAGTTTACGATTTAGATATCTTTTCCTGCGTGCATGCTACCATCACACCACAAGGAACTATGAGATATGATCTGCAATCATAAATCAACCTAAAAATATTGAACAAAGGCAGTTTGTGTAGTGAAAACAAATGTATTGGTGGTGCTGTGCACTGACAAAAACAAAAAACAAAAAACCCTTTTCCCTCCTTTCCTGCTGAAGCTGGAGGCTGCTTCATAATAAAAAGTGACCCTCTGAAGCCAGCAATGCTAGCCTTCCCAAGCTTGATAAGTATATTCAATTCCTTTATCACCAGACTGGGCTTAAAGGAAAGTATAATTCATACATAAAGGGACCAAGCAAATGGTTCTAGGGCTTTTTCTAGTTTTTGCCCTACCTGCCAGGAATTTTGGCATGGCATCAAACAGCTTTGCATACCCCAACCCAGATACCTGTCTAGGGAATGTGGGTTTTAAAGAGGTTGCCTTCTGTTGTAATTAGCTGACTGAGAAATGAAGAATATCTGACAATGCCGTCTTCATTCTCACATTAAAAGTACAGTGAAGGGTGCCTGGGTGGCTCAGTTGTTTAAGCATCTGACTTCGGCTCAGGTCATGATCTCACAGTTTGTGGGTTTGAGCCCCGTGTCGGGCTCTGTGCTGACAGCTCAGAGCCTGGAGCCTGCTTCGGATTCTGTATCTCTCTCTCTCTGACCCTCCCCTGCTCATGCTTCCTCTTTCTCTCTGTCCAAAATAAATAAAACTTAAAAAAAAAGTACAGTGAATATATATATGAACATGAAAGAACAGGTATATATAGTGTATATTTTTAATTCTTTGTCCACCCAGATTCCACTCCTGCTGCTTCTAATATTGGAGCTGTAATTCCCTTTGGAGAAATTATGTCTTCTATATTATGTGTAATCTGGATATTTCNAAGATCATGACCTAAGCGAAAGTCGGCCGCTTAACCGACTAAGCCACCCAGGTGCCCCTATAGTGTACATTTTTAATTCTTTGTCCACCCAGATTCCACTCCTGCTGCTTCTAATATTGGAGCTGTAATTCCCTTTGGAGAAATTATGTCTTCTATATTATGTGTAATCTGGATATTTCTCTCCATTGATGTATTCTGTACAATCCTCATAAAATGGTAGATGCATAACTCAGGCTCAGCGAAAGAAGCTCTCTCCAGAATTTTAATTTTCAGTGGCATGACACAGGATGGAAAAATGAATGGAGTTGATTCATGTAAGAGGCTGACTCATTCTAGCACAGCGCTGTCCTATAGATATTTCTGCAATCATGGAAATATTACACATCTGTGCTGGTGAATATAATAGCTGCTAGTCACGTGAGACCACTGACTGCACACGTGAAGTGTGGCTAGTGTAACTGAATAACTGCACTGCAGTTTTATTTAATTTTAATTAGTTAAAATTTAAGTAGCCAAATTTTTGTAGTATTTCCTGTTTTGGATAGCATGGTGTTAGCACAGCTCCCTGAAGAAATTGTGCACTGGCACATACTCTCTGGATTCCCAGGGCTGCCCTGGCTCTTTCTCTTTTTAAACTTGGTTCTTTAGCTATTTCTTTGATTCTGGGTACTACCCCAATCCTATTTGTTATAATTTCTTCCTTTTCCGAGTAGCTAGAATCAGTTTTGTTTGCTTATATCCAAAAACTCTAACTAAAGAGCTTTTGTGGGAAAATTCACTAATTTACTAGCATATTAGTAATATGTTAAGTATCTGTATGCATGAAGGACTGAGATGTGGTATTTGGGGATGAAAAGGTGTAAATGAATATCATCCTTGTCTTTCAGGAGCTGTATGAAGATGATAAAAATAGAAATACTAATAATGCAATGAAAGAAGCCAGGTGTTTACAAAAATTTTGTAGAGAAAGTTTTATTAATATAATGTAGTGAGTTGAATAGTAGTCCCCCCAAAAGATAGTTCTAATGGAAACTGAACCTGTGAACAAGACCTTATACAAAAATAGGGTCTTTTCATGTAATTAAATTAAATATTTTGAGATGAGATTATCATGGATATAGGGTGGACTCTAAATCCACTGACCAGTGTTCTTATAAAAGATGCACAGAGGAGAGACCTAGGGAGACAAGGGGAAGTCATTTGAAGATGGACAAAGAATAGTGTTATGCAGCCACAAGTCAAGAAATATGGGTTCTTGCTTAGAACCTTTGGAGGAGGCGTGGCCATGACCACACTTTGTTTTCAGACTTCTGGTGTCCAGAATTGTGAGGTAATATATTTAGGTTGTTTATGTCATCAAATTTGTGCTAATTTGTTATGACAGCCCTGGGAAACTGTGTATGTGTGTGTGTGTATGTGTATATGTATAGTTTACTCCAGCTCTAGGATCAGAATACTGCCTTAAATCTAGCCTTCTGGGTTGTCACTGGGATATCCAACCTGGATTTTGGGGTTGCTGGACCATTGTCATTACACCTCCCACTATTTAGCATTGTCCTCCTGCAAGATGGGATTTATCCATCTTATCTTTGAATATTGTCCATTCATCTGTAACTTCCACGGGGCAAGCTTGCACTGTGTTTCCAGCATCTAGAAGAGAGCCCTGTACACGGTAAGTTTTAAATAAATATTTAGTTTAATTAATTAGTATTCTTGCTACTAGGTCCTCCCCCTGGACATTGCTAAATTTCTCTTTCTCCTGCCACATTCACTTTCAGTATTAGGGCTAATCTTGGTAATGTTGAAGTTTACAATTCTTGCTGAGTGAATCAAATTTAGAACTGCTGATTATCAGTAACCTAGGAAAGGCAACACCATGGAACTTATTTGGTCACCCCAATCCCATCCCAAGTGATCTCTAGATTTTGCTACTCTTCCAACAAATCAAAATATTCTGAAGGGAGTAAGATTAAAAAAACATCCTAATAATCACTTCTTTGTGAAAACTTGGAGCTTTTATTCCTGCTGTATTTAAACAGATTGCTTTGATCAATATGTTGTTGAACTAATGTCAAATTTATTTTCTTAGGCTTTCTTCAACCTTAAGAATTATCTCATATTTAAATTATATCACACTTTATCCATCATTCCACAAAATTTATACATCAAATTTCTGGCACTTTATTCTAAGAAGGGATTTTCAGATTCTCATTAGATTTTATTGCCTCTTTTCAATATATACTTTTAGAAAGTTGGTCTTTTTCTCAGCTCATAATAAGTAACTAGTTGCAATGACTCATATGGGTGACACAATGACAAGTTATAGCCTAATATTTACAAAAAGGTAGTTATAGATAAAAAGTTTACAACAGACAGGAGCCATTGAATGCAGGGACTAATAACTTTAGACTCCCTCAGCAATCTACGTGCTCATTATAATGATTCAATCTTCAGAAAAACTTAGATTATGTTCAGTATATTATATTTAAGAGACTAGAGAGGTAGAGGATATATTTTTTAAGAATGTCACCAACTCATTAATTAAAAAAAAAGGTACGCGAAATGGCAAATATTACTTATGTGGATGAGAAAGACTGGGAAGCCCCAAGAGTTCGGAGAACTGTTCGGAGAACAGGCCTGTCAGTTGGGAAGACTCAGAGTCCTGAAGACAAAGAAGTCAGATTATCATTGTCAAATTGGAATGCATACTATGATTTGGAATATAAGGAGGTCACTAAAGGTACACAGGGGCTACTCGACCCTCTTCTTTCTTTCTCTCTTTCACACACACACACGCGCGCGCACACACACACACACACACACACAGAAATATTCACATCTTTGGGGTATGGAGGCCATGAAGCAATCTTGTGTATATCCCTCTTTATTCCCGCACAAAGACAGCCAGTCTAAGTTGAATTATGAAATCATTTGTTCTTGGCTTCAGCCTTGTTGGCTTCCATTGTATCTACAGGAATTGTGCTGCCTCCTTTTCTCTCTGAGGGTCATCCCTCCCTCCATTGGACTCCAGGTATTATTTACAGTCATTCTTTGAAATACTACAGTCTCTCCAGTTCCAGTCTAAAAGTGACAGCTCTCTGATAGCATCAATCTGAATTTACCTGAAACATAATTAGTTTTCTACCCCAGTGTAACACTGTTGGTATCATCATCTGATCTACTCTGACATACTCTAATGTGGTAAAGAAGTCTTCTCTGTTGAGTGTGATTCCTATCCTCTTTTCACATCTTTCTATCTTGAGACTTGGTAGAGATATCAATATCTTTAGCAGATTTATCAGCTGTTCCCACTACCAAAAATACAAGCTTTTTCTTCACAAATTGGCAGAGGAAGTGCTATGACTCCCAGGGCACTACTCTATCTTTAAAAACTAAAAAGTCACTGGATTTAGTGAAGTCAGAACTGGAGAAAAAAATACTCTGTTTTCTTCCACTCCAACTGGCCTGCATATATGGTTATGTAAAGTTAATGTTTTTAGTTTCTTAGGTTGACAGTTTTCTTAAATAGTAGAAGAGGGTTCAGTGGTTGAGGTTTGATATTCATCTTTTCCCAGACTTGGCTTTCAGAAAAAATTCCATCATTGCAGCACCAAATGGAGCAACTTATGAAAAATTTAATCTTATTTCTTTCACAGATGAAAAAGAACAAAGTCTTACTCCATTATGTTGCACGAATGGTATATTTTCTCTTTCTAAATAATCAGGCACCAGAGATGCTCTTATGAGTTGGTTTTATGGAGTGCAGATTCTGACTAAACTAGCATTTACTGAGCAAGAACAGCCTGTCAGACACCGCTGCA
Source organism: Crocuta crocuta (assembly GCF_008692635.1). Classification (NCBI taxonomy): domain Eukaryota; kingdom Metazoa; phylum Chordata; class Mammalia; order Carnivora; family Hyaenidae; genus Crocuta; species Crocuta crocuta. Next base: position 16,477,753 of record NW_027530368.1, on the reverse strand, counting down.
TATTTTAATGATATTGTTTAATAACAAAGGCTAATAGCTGTAACTACAGTGTATAATTGCCAGCTTTGTGCCAGATGATTTTTGCTCATTGATTGATGTTGCCCAAAGCTACGCAATCTGTAAATGCTTGAGACAAGATTTGATCCCCATTTTGTTTAGCTCCACAGGCTGTGCTCAAGTATTTCTTACCTAGTGCTGCCTGACCTTCTCTTGATTTGTACCATTCTCTTCATGATACCTTTTCCTGAATTTAAGAATTCTACTAAATTTAGAAATTCTACTAGAATTTAAGAATTCTACCAAGAATTCTACTAAAACTGACTCACGCATTTGGATCAGTAAAACACTGGACTGTCTTTAAGTGAATTCTTCAGTATGCGAATGTTCCTGAGAGGCTAATCCTGTAAGCCTTTTTTGGCTAAAAGTGCAGGAGGGTGAGGTTTGAGCTATGCCCTGGGACAGTTAGATGTAGGCAATATGGCCATGGATGTGTGATTATGAGTGTGCATTTGGTTCATGATGGAGGGAGTCATTGCAAAATACTGGAAGAATCCAAGGTAAGCTCTGGTGGTTCATCATTTATAGAACAATTCCTCTCCTGTCTATGTCTAATCAGAATCATTCCACCAAGAAAACTTACAGGTCCTCGTTATAGGTTTATTATAATTTCTTCCTTTACTTTTCCTTTATTCTTTTAACTGTTTCCAGTTTCTATTGCCTCTTTTCATCAGTTTAGTTGCCTGAGGTTAGTGTTTGAACTTGCCTTGCAGTCTTGTAGGTATGCTATGCAAACGTTTATACATACAATTTTCAATAAAAAAAAATTGAAGTTAAGCTCTTCTAGGGAATGCATTTTCACAGTGTCTATTCAAGGTGAACATGCATCTAATTATCCTAATTTTTATTAGAGTAGATGAGAGTTGTATCCCCCAGGAGACACACAGCTAGTAAAATACGGAACCGAATGGGCAAGAGTCCAAGAGTAGAAAGTGGAATGTAAATTCTAGAACCCATTTTCATTTATATAAGTTGGTGTTGGCACTAGTGTCAGTTCTCTTAAAATCATTCCTGGTAAGAGAGCAGCTCCCTTTTTGAAGTCTAGTTAGGTGAATTGCGTGGAAGATGTGGATTGAGCAAGTGAGAACAAGAACATCAGAGAAGTGACGTCTATTTACTTAGCAAGAATTTATTCAGCATTCGCTATATTCCTGGCACTGTTGTAGATGGTGTAGATTGAGCCTGTGCAATAGGAAATTTTGTAGTAACACTGGGTCTTCTTTAGTGCCCAGCTCTCCCGTCACTCCCTTTTCCTCAGATGGTTTACTTCAGGAATCCCGATTTTGTTGTGTTCATCTGGAATTTTCTAAGTTATTATTGGTAAGAAATTATGGAGAAATACCTTTTATGGATATTAATTTAAATGATTCCACAGGATTAATTGGATTGATGAGAAGGGAATTAGTTTTGGAATGAGAGACATGGATTTCTGTTTCTGCTTTACCACTTAATATACTTGTGGTTTTTGATAAGTCATTTATCTTTTCTAATCCCAAATGTCTTCAACTATAAAGTGGAGATAAAAACTTTCTGGGTTGGTGTGAAATATGAAGATTAAATGAGATAATGTATATATTGTACAAGATGTACAGCACCAAGTACAGGCTCCATAAATAACCCTAGCTGCTGTGCTGTTCTATTTAAATCACCCAGAACAGAGCTTAGAATACATTAAAATCACTATAATTCTTATTTCATTTTTCTTCCCTTTAATCCAAGACATGAAGCTAGGCTTGGAATTTCTGTCCCTGTAACTGGAAGAAGTAGGTACGAATTTGGCCCAAGGGAAAGAGGAGAAAGAGAAAGAAAAGTAGGAAAGGAGCTTCCTGAGACTCTTCAAATCAAATCATCTGTAACCTTAAACTTCACTTTGGGTTAAGCTCTGTTCGGCTAGTGAAAGATTTCAGAAAGTCAATTTTTCTTTCCTTTTCTATCTTAAAATGTATCTGGGAAGAGAGGAGATAGGCAGCCTCTTGACATTCTTAATTTTGGTAGCTAAAGCCCATGTAGTTCGATCTCCAAATTTGATTCATACCATAGCTGTTTGGAAAAACCATAGCTTCTTTTCTTTATCAATAATTAATTTGCTTTCCTCCAAACCCATTGTTCAGTTGAAGTGTGGTGGGGGCTGAGGGGGCTCTTATAATAATTTTCTGTTTCTCATATAATCTCTTCTGCAATTTAGATGTATAGTCTCTGCAGCTTTTCTTTAGCACTCCTAGGAAAGAATGCTCAGGCTTTCAGATTTTAGTTCTTCCTTACAACTGCAGCTTCTCTCCAAGATGGAGGCTGAGTATTTGGGGGTAGAATATGACTTACGCAGTGTCATGGAGGAGAGAAAGACTTAGAGTCTTGGGGATAATGTGATCTGGTTCCTCCCTTCTCATGCACGTTTCTTCTTTCCTCCTTGGTTGAAGCTTGCTCAGCTGATATCCATGGCTGGAGGGCATAGCTGTTATAGCCCTCTTTCTCTCCCAGTTTTCCCTTGCTTGTGGCTGGTGCAGCTTTTCTTGGGCTCCAGCTTGATCTGTATACTCCTTGTAGATCTGGCTGTAACTCACCTTCAGCCAGGTGCCAAGAATTGGGGCTGCAGTTCATGCCCACTGGTAACTGGGGTCTACAGAAAGCACCAGTCTGTTACACTATGCTGCAGCTTCAAAATATCTCAAAGAGAAAATAAAGCAAGTTGTAATAGCAAAGTTAGGAAAAAAAAAAAAAAGGAAAAATACTACTACTTGGGAGCCCAAAGAGTTCCTGCTAACACTCTTAGTGTTGGTTTCCACATTATATTACTCATCTTAGACTGAATCTATATGTACCAAATATTCTAGATAACAAAACAAAAAACAAACCCAAAATAAAAATTTTCTAGAATCATCAAAATAATTAAGTGCATGGTTACCTGGGCTGTCTAAATACTATTTCTTTTATTAAGTCATCTATTTATTTGATAAATGCTTATTGAATAGCTACCATTTACCAAATGCCCCTCCAGAAAAAGGGATATAAAAATGAGCAAAACAGACCATAATCTCTGCCCTTATACAGCTCATCTTATCATGGGGGCAAATACAGAATCAACAAATATGTTCTATAAGATAAAATTATTATTTACTGAATATTTACCATATTCTAATGTTTGAAAGTGCTATGATACTTAAAGTTGGTGTATCCATTGGCTTTTCCCTTAAAACTTAAAGTCTCTCTTAACTCAAATGAACTGAATGTGAAATAATTTGAAAATCAATACAGTTTGTAACATTTATGACAAATATAAAAGGAAAAAAGTATAATCACCAGAATCAGTAATAGTAATAATATTATTAATAATAGTTCCTTTTTAATTTATCACAACCATTTATATAAGTAGGCCATTTGTATTAATGAAAACTCAGTAAAATTGGTGGGACCCATATGATTCCTATTTGTAGAAAGAATAGGAGACTCAGAAGAGTAAAACAACTTGCCTGTTTTTCATGACTGCTAATTAGTACCAGAGCCAAGATGTTGAACCCATATGCAGTATTCAGGCAAGGTAGGGGAAGGGCAATGTGTGCCACGGGGCTGGCTGTGACAAGGCACAGAGCTGGAAAGATACAAGGTATACAAGATCATTCTTACAAACTCTTGTAACACCAAAATACATGATTTCTTCTTAAAGAAATATCATTCCCATTACATACTCTCAAGTTTGATGGAATAGATTTTTCCACTCAGCCAAAGCATAACTATTTTTGGATGGCAGTTTTCTATTTCTGGAACTCTGATCTCTCTAAGACTTAGTTCTGCCCCTTTTTGGAGAACATTTTCACCTGAAGTTTTTATTTTACCTTCAATCTATTCTGTCTAAAACAAATTCATTATCTTTCTTTCCAAATAAGTTTCCTTTTAGGGTATATTTATAGAAACATCATCATTTTTCCAATTTCTAAGGTTGAAAACTTTGAGGCCATCCTTATTGCCTTCATCTCTTTTATTCTCCCTTTTCTGAGAGCAGCCACTCATCAGTGTCTTCTGCATTCACAGGTCCTTTCCCATTCCACTGATCCAAGGCCAAAATGGAATCTCATTACTTCATGTTTGCATAACTTTAATAATCTCAAAGTTAATTTTTTCATCCCTTTCAGATCATCTTATAAACACAGACAGCAAACTTACTATATACATAAAATTATTCTCAGCGAAAAGTGATACTGGGTCAGAAGAGGCTATCTATATGTTAGTCTTTTTGTTGTTGTTGTATTTTATATTTGCCATAAGAATAGGTATTTTTGTGGGGCGCCTGGGTGTCCCCGTTGATTAGCTAGCTGACCTGATTTTGGCTCATGTCATGATCTCACAGTTCACGAATTTGAGCCCCAAGTTGGGTTCTGCACTGACAGTACGGAGCCTGCTTGGGATTCTTTTTCTCTACCCCTCCCCTGCTCGTGCTCTCTCTTTCCCAAAATAAAGAAATAAAACTTAAAAAAAAAAAGAATAGGTATCTTAGCTTTCTTATTCATTACTCCTTCCCAGCACCTGGAGCAATGTTCTCATGGACAGACCCTAAGAGGGCTGTCCTGTCTCATAGTATTTTGATTCACACTCCTGATTGTGGATAGGACTTGGGACTTACTTCTAACCAATAGAATATGTTAAAGGTGATGGGATGTGATGGGATCTGTGATTATAATGTAATCACATAATCTTTTGTAACTTTCATCTTGGTAAAGCTCTGACTGTTGACTCTTTCATCTTGGTAGGCTCTGACTATTGACTCTTTCCTTTGCTGATTTTAATGAAGCACGTTGTCATATGGATAGACATATATGACAAGGAAATAAGGATAATCTCTGATTATTAGCCAACAAATTGGTAAGGCCTTCATCCAACAGTTTCTAAGGATTTGGTGAGCAGATCTTTCCCCAGTCAAGCCTCAGATGAGACCCCAGCACTATACCTTGCTTGCAGCATTGTTAGAGACATCAAAGCAGAGGGACCCACCTAAGCCATGCTGGGATCCCTGATCTAAAGAAATTGTGAGATAATAAACGTATGTGGTTTAAGCCTGCCAAACTTACGATAATTTGTTATGCAACAATAAAAAATGCAAATTCCTTGCATATACCCAGTAGTCAAGAAATATTTGTCAATTGGATAAATGAAGTATCGTCTTTGCATTCTTATAAATTAACATTCTCTACATTCATTCAATAAATATTGCCTAAAAAAGAAAAAATACTCCCTGTTAAGAAAACTAAATTAATTTTAAAACTGGGACTTTTAGTCTCATGGAACTTTATCCAGTGTTGGGTAATTATGTGGGGATTGAGGTAGTTTCAGTTATTTCTGTTACTGCTTTTGAATTTTGGTTTTTTGATTGCTAACATCTCTGCTGTCATTGAACATGTGTAATTAAATGTGTGATCTATACTTTCACAAACCAGCTAATTAAAATTGTGTCTGTAGAAACAAGGTGAACTCTCCTTTTATTTACTTAGAGACTTTGAAGTTCCAAAGTCCCTTTTGCCATAATTTTTTGCTTAATTAAATTTGTATAGTTTTCAGATATCCTTATCACCAACATCCCATTGTACCATAGTGCTGGACATGCAGAAAGAAAATAAAATTATAAATGGAAATGTTGCAAATATACATTAAAAATTAAGTTCTATAGAAGTTACCTCACTTGGCAAAGACTAATGGCAGAAGATGTAGCTTAATATTTCATATCTCCTATAAAATATTTAGAAATCACAGTTCTCTTGGGGAGAAGAAAAAGTTTCAGCAAACTTAACATCTGCAAAATATAGTGACATATAAAGAGTACATATTATTTATTCTAACTATTAAGGGAAAATATCAGTAGGCAATATGTTTATTATCAGGTTGACAGTGCTGGTTATTGTGTTTGCATCAAGTATTTCTAGAAATTTTGCAGTAGCTTTAACTGTTTGCTCCTCTGTCACTCAGACAATTCCTTGTTTGCTGCTGCTTCTAACCGAACTCATTCTCACTCTTGTCTCACCCCACCAGAACCTTCATCTTTCCAGGCTACCATTATTGTGATTGTGTTTAGAACTAATCACATCACACAATAAAACAATCTTTTTTTTTAACAGATTATTGTTTTTTAAAGTTTATTTATTTTGAGAGAGACAGAGACAGCAAGAGTGGGGGAGGGGCAGAGAGAGAGGGAGAAAGAGATAGAATCTCAAGCTGGCAGTGGAGAGCCCAACATGGAGCTCAGACTCATGAAAATGTGAGATCATGACCTGAGCCAAAATTCAGAGTCAAATGTTTAACTCACTCAGCCACTCAGGTGCCCCAAACAGAAAACAATCTTAAAATAATTAAGTGTGCCTTGAAAAAAAATTTAAAATAAAACAGAGAATAAGAATATGTTTAGCAATAGTCCTTGCTAAAAAAATTTTTAGTGGTAACCCTAATTTCAAAACATAATCTGGAAAGAAATAGTAAAATTGGGCAGTATGATGTATTTAACTGAGAATACAAGTGGACAACAAAAGCTTTGTGTGAGTAATCATTGTTAAAGAAAAGCATATTAAACAAAAATGGCAATTCGAGTAGTTGTTGAAACTCTTCTTATCTTTTTGGTTCAAATGAAGTAGAAGAGATACTTGGTGGAGGGTTGGCTGGTAAACAAATTGACCTCAATGTAGCCTTTAGTGGAGAGCATGAATCATAAAGTCAACAGATGACATTACATTTGACCTGTAGTATATGGGTTGGATTTCAAGAAAGAAGAGGGTACTTAGGATGTGGGACACATAGATAAGAGTAAAAAATAAGAACCTGGGTCCTTCTTAGATCTTAGTCTCTGGTGTCTTTTTTTTTTTTTAAACAGCTTTATTGAGGTATAGTTGATATAGAAAAACTCCACATGTTTAATGTGTACAATTTGATGACTGCATATTTGCAAAAGATATCATCATGACTGTCAGGGAATAGACATTTCCAGCACTTTCTAAATTTCCCCTTCATTTTCCTCTCTCCACTTTTTCTGGTGTCAAGAACATTTAATATGAGACCTACACTTTTAACAAATTTTGAAGTGCATAACTATAAACCCAATGTTGTCAGCAGATGTCTGGAACTCATTTATCTAGAATAACTGAAATTTTATATCCTTTGAAAAACACCTCCCCATCTCCCCTACCCACCAGCCCCTGGCAACCACTGTTGTATTAGACACTTCAAACAAATGAATTATGCAATATCTGTCCTTCTTTGACTGGCTTCTTTCACTTAGCATAATGTCCTCAAGGTTTATACATGTTGTTACAAATTGCAGAATTTGCTTTTTTTTTAAAGCCTGAATAATATTCCACTGAGAGAACATACAACATATTTTAATCCATTCATCTGTCAACAGAAAGGTGAATTGTTTCTACTTTTTGGCTATTGTCAATAATGTTGTAATGAACATGGGAAAGCAGATATCTCTTTGAATTCCTGATTTCAGTTATATTGGATTTATATCCAGAAGTGAAATTGCTAGATCATATGGTAGTAGTATTTTCAATATTTTTATGAATCTCTGTACTATTATTCATAGCTGCTACATCATTTTGCATTCTTTTAGGACCAGTAGGCAAATAGTAGTTTCAGGATATAAAATCAACATACAAGTCAGTTGTATGCGTATACACTGACATCTGAAAAGAAAATTGAGGGAAAAAATCCCTTTTACTATAGCATCCAAAAGAATAAAATATTTAGGAATAAACTTAACCAAGGAGGTGAAAGACTTGTATATTTAAAACTATAAAACATCAATGAAAGAAATTAAAAGAGACACAAATAAATAGAAAGACATTCTATGTTCATGGATTAGGGAACTCATTAAAATCCCAGTGGCATTTTTTATAGACATAGAAAAAACAATCTTTTAAAAAATGTTTACTTATTTATTTTGAGAGAGAGAGCATGAATGAAGAGGGAGGGAAGGAGAGAGAGAGAGAGAGAGAGAGAAAGAGAGAGAGAGAAGAGGGAATCCCAAGCAGGCTCTGCACTGTCAGCACCAAGCCCTGTGTGGGGCTCAAACTCACCAACCGTGAAATCATAACCTGAGCCAAAATCAAGAATCAGATAGTTAACCAACTGAGCCACCCAGGCACCCTGAAAAAACAATCTTAAAATTCATAAGGAACCACAAAAGACATAGAATAGCCCAAATGATCTTGAGAAAGAAGAAAAAACTTGGAGACTTCATACTTTTGATATCAAAATATATTAAAAAGCTACAGTAATTAAAATAGTATAGGGCTAATATAAAGACAGACATGTAGACTAGTAAAATAAAATAGAGAAGGAAAGCTCAGAAGTAAACCCATATAGTCAATTGATAGGGGTCAAGGATGCCAAGAACACACAATGAGGAAATTTAAGAAATGGTTTGGGAATATTGTATCTATATGCACAAAAAAAACCAAAACAAAACTGTTATACCATACGCAAAAACTAACTCAAAATGTAGAGATAAATGGAAGCTCTAAAACTGTAAAACTCCTAAACGATAACATAGGGAAAAAGTTCCTTGATAATGGTGTTAGTAATGATTTTCTTGAGTATAACACCAAAAGCAAAAATAGGCAGGCGGGACCACATCAAACTAAAAAGAAAAAAAAAAAAAAAGCTTCTGTTACAGCAAGTAAAATAGTCATCAGGCTTAAAAGGTAACCTATGGAATGGGAGAAAATATATACAAACCATATATCTGATAAAGAGTTAACCTCCAAAATTCATAAGGAACTTCTAAAAGTCACTAGCGAAACCAAAGCCAAACAAAGCAAAACACCTCCAAACCAAAAATCAACCACTGACCAAAGAGACAAAAAGCGTGATTAAAAGTGGGCAATGGATATTAATGGACATTTCTCCAAAGAGAGCTTACAGATCAAGGAAATATAAATTAAAACTGCAATGTAATATGACCTTACAAATATTAGGATGACTACTTTCCAAAAAAGGATGACAGATATTGGTGAGCATGTGGAAAAATTGGAACCCTTGCACACTGCTAGTGGGGTGAAGGTTTGCAACATTTTTGATAAGACATTAGGTTTATTCCTGATTCAGTCTTTGATTTAAGGTATGACTTAAAAATCATTAGTATTTAGAAGTACATTTAAAAATATTTAGAAATTTTTATTCACCTATGTTCTTGGCAAGGCCACTGAGCGCACCCATTTGACCTACTTGACCCTAGCTATAAAGTCAGTCATGGAAGTATAAGAATTTTAGTTGGCAGTTTAAATTGGTAGATATGACCTTCATGAAACCTTTCAGAATACTTGAGAGTACATCAGTCTCTAAAAGAATAAGAACATCCATAGAAATGCTTCTTAAACACAATTCCTTTGTAGGGTGCTGAAAAAGTTTTCAAATACTAATGTTTAAATGAAGGAAATGAAAACTTAATGATTTATTATTTTTTTTCCATAGGCCAAATTTATTAAAGGGCTGAACTTTATTCTGTGGTTGTGTCCTTCTTAAATATTGGATGATAAATGACCTATCCCATATGAGATGATGATAAAGTTAAATGAAAGAGCTTTTAAAAGTGTTTTTATACAGCCGAATACAAAATCGGTAATTCTAGGTCTGTTCAAAACAAAAAATTAAACTGAGAGTTTAGTTTTATTAGTTCACTGAATGTATGCTGAGGAATGTCTCCCTTGTTCTGCCAGTTCTAGGATCTCTGGGATTAATGGGGATGGCTTTTTGCATGAGCAGCACATGGAAGGATAGTCGTTTTATTCATAAGACAAGTCCTAGCCTACTTCCGTGGTGCACATTGGCCAGACTGAGCATCATGGTTTCTAGCATTTCTGTTTCCTGTACTGGTTTTACTGTGGGCTTCTCAATTCTGAACAGATTTGATGTCTTAGTTTCTTACCAGTATAAAATTTATAGTTTTTTTTTTCCTTTTAGCAGGTGACATTGATTTACTTACCTTTTTTCATTCTCAGCTGGCATACACTTACTGAAGATCTTTCAGTGTATAATTTCAAGTGAAATCTGACACTTCTTTAGGGAACATATCTACCCAAACCCAATAAGAACATATACTTATTAGTTTTTATATTTATTTTTGTGGGCTTTATATTATTATCACCTTTTATATAAAAAGATAAGGACATATACAGATTTTTAGTAGTAGGAATGAGTAGAAATAAGCTGTGGAGTTTTAGAACTAGGAAAGACCTTAGAAATTGGAAAACCTTGGGGTGCCTGGGGGGCTCAGTCAGTTAACTGTCCAACTTCAGCTCAGGTCATGATCTCACGGTTCATGAGTTTGAGCCCCACATCGGGCTCTGTGCTGACAGCTCTGAGTCTGGAGCCTCCTTCAGATTCAGGATCTCCCTCTCTCTCTGCCCCTTCCCTGCTCACAGTCCGTCTGTCTGTCTCTTTCAAAAATAAACATTAAATTTTTTTTTAATTCATTGGCAGATAAAGGATACTCTTAAAGGGAACTAGATATCTGTATTACAATTCCATAATTTTCTTTCCATAGTTTTCTTTCTCAATGCAGGGTCTGAATGAGTCTCTTTACTATGCTCCTCTTAGGATAGATGGTATGAACAGCTCAACGACCAAAGGATGATTAAGGAGCAGCTGATTATGGGTGGTGTGGATCGAGCTTGGCTGAACAGGCTGAGATTTCTGTATGCATGCATGCTAGGGCTCTTACTCTGTGGAACAGAACTATGACTGTGAAGAGAATGGAGTAGGCAAGGTTTTAGGGCTGGGTCTCTCCTGCTACCAATTCTGGCAGAGTGAGGAGTTTAAGAATTATAAACTTTTACATGGGTTATCTGGGTTTTGGAACACATATTTATCAAGGCAAGAGAATGGAATATATTTTACTATAACTGTTTACTAGTTTGATTTTTCAAATTTTAAATCATATATGTGGGCTTTCATTTGTTTTCTTGTCTTGAGCCCTCAAATGTTAGGGGAAGGATTTTTTTCTTGAAGATTAGTATTTGGTTATAAAAGTGACAGAAATGCAATTTCCTCTTTATGATTAAAAGTGTGTATATGACTTTGATATTGTTGATATTATTAGAAGGATTTAAAAGGACAGCCAGATGCAGTGAGTCAGTCTTGAATTTTGAGAACTTAGAGTTGACTCGCACCCCTGGGCAGGTTGCAGGCAGATTCGGTGGGAGTGTTCTTAACCTACTATAAAAGAAATATAATACTCCTACTGTGACTGGAAGAAAAGCTTCAAAATACAAGTTATGTTATTCCTAATCTTTGTGCTGAAAATCAGACTTAGGGTCTGATTATAGGGTGGCAGTGCTGCAAAGGAAAACTGAATTCACAAGCTCAACAGGTCTCTTGTGTTAAATTGAGAGCCATGATCGTAATAACTTTGACTCTGAAAACTGGACTAGGGAGGAGTGCAAAACAAGCCTGAGAATATTAAATTCTTGAATCCCCCTGAGTACCTGAGTGCATTAAAAGCACCCCCTTCCCTTTTGACGAAATAGCATAGCCTCTTTGCCTAGAGATACTGTATTGACTTCAATGTAGACAAGTGCTTCATGAGATGACACTTGTTCCTTTTTTAAAAAAATTTTTAATGTTTATTTATTTTTGAGAGGGAAAGTAAACGTGAGCGGGGGAGAGGCAGAAAGAGGGGGAAACACAGAATTCGAAGCAGGCTCCAGGCTCTGAGCTGTCAGCACAGAGGCCGACATGGGGCTCGAACTCACGAACCACGAGATCATGACCTGAGCCACCCAGGAGACCTGACCCTGGTTCTTCTTGAGATCTGCTCCCAGTAATGCTCTACATGAGCTCATGGGAGAGATAAGATCCCTGCTCTTTGAGAAAGTATTATATCAATCAAAGGAATTGCAGAATCTGGCCATATAAATTGGCAGGAACCTTAGAGAATAGGTGTAGAAGAATTCTTGAGGATGTTAGACCTGAGAAGCAAGATGTTAGACTGGAAAATACAGTTTAGTCACATGATGATCCTCACCTCTGATTCGAATTTAAATGTCTTGGCAAAGAGGTGGCCTTAATGGTTTTCATGATGACTCTTTGAGGCTCAAGGATGATGATTACCTTTAGGTATACCTAAGTAAACATTAGGTGTTTGGTGAGATTCAGATGATTCAGAGAGGTGTAGAGAGTAGTCAGAGTGGACTTACTTGCAGAGACCTGAGAAGCCAGTAAGTATTTCATAGGCTCCTGAGAAGTTCTTAAACAACACAGTTCCCTCTCTAGCATAATTGAAAATAGACTGGTTGGTGATAGGGAGGGGAGATAGTAGAATCTTTGAGAAGGTTGAGTGTGGTTATCTGTAGGCCAAGATGGTGGGAAATGCTCTCATGAAACTAGATCCCTTTTTTTAAAGACTAGATTCCATAGGGGCACCTGGGTGGCTTAGTCGGTTGAGTGTTCGACTTTTGCTTAGGTCATGATCTCGCGGTTTGTGGGTTCGAGCCCCGCATCGGGCTCTGTGCTGACTGCCAGCTCAGAGCCTGGAGCCTGTTTCAGTCTGTGACTCCCTCTCTCTCTGACCCTCCCCTGCTCACACTGTCTCTCTCTCTCCTAGAAATAAATAAAACATTAAAAAAAACCTAGATTCCATAATATAAATGATATATAATATAAATTTCTCCCTTTGTAGAAATAAAGAAAATGACATCAGGCACTGAAGTGGAAACTTATGTCCAGCCAATTTCCAGATACAAATCATTTTATAGACTTAGAGTCCATTGATTGAAAAGCATCCTAAGTCCTCAACATCACCACAAATATTTATGGTAAATAATCCATTGTTTTATTCCCAAGAAGATCTGTGGTATTTGCCAGGGTTATGGTACCCTGGGAAATTTTACAATGTGGAGTCTGAACTGACATTAACACAAGATATCTGAAACAGCATCATGGTCTTCCAGTTATAGAGGCTTATGTTGGATTAGTTGCAACAATGAGTGTCATAGTTTGTTTCATTAACTCCCTTACCTGAAATCTTTTCAGACACCGTGTTTTTGTGACTTTTATTTCCTCTTTTGGAGTAGCAAAGGTATCTTATTCTCACAGAAATGGAGAGTCATTTTGTAGCACAGGAACTGGATAAAATGGAAGAGTGTGAGTAGATGTGAATGATGCAAAGAGTCCTGTCAAATGCTTTCTAAGTATCACCTTAACTGCTAATGACCTCACTCACCTCTAGTCCATCGCCAGTTTTTACCCCACATGCTGTGCTGACCAACTTCCTACAATAACACCTTGTCTCATGCCCCTACTTGGCACTTCTTGCCTCTCTCTTGGGGTGTCCTGGTTTCCATTCAGGTGTGAGATGTCATAAAGTACACTTGGCACCTATGCATGTGCAACCCTGAAGTAACTTTTGACTGATGGGAAGTAGGAAATGGAAATAGTAGATGGGAAAATCCATTTCCACCTAGACAGACTCTATTAAAATGCAGTGCTAAATATGCCCTCTCAATTAGATAGATCTACCACATCAAGAAAAATCAGTTGTGTTGGATTTCAAGTAGTGACCAATTCTATAATACTTTCTTTTCTATTTACTTTCTTTCCTTCAATACCTCACTCTCTATTGTCTTCCCTCCTGCTTCCCTGGGATTTTTCTCACCATTAAAGTATTAATGTATAAATTTTTACCTTCAGCTTCATTTCTAGAAATACTAAGCTCATGTACCATGTACTTCAGACCTATATGTTTACTTCTTATACCTGCACTGATTTTTTTCCCTGTTATCTAGGTGGGGAACTCCTGATCATTTTTCAAGTCCTAGTTAAGTGTGTTCTCTAAACTTTGATCCACTTAAGCAGAATTAATTATTTTCTCCACTGTATTAATATTAATTTCCTAGCACATATGCCTATTATTATATTTACAATAATGTCCTACAGTGTTATGGATTACTGATTAAACCACCAACTCCTTGAGAGCCATGTTTTATGCTTCTTTGGATTCTCAACATCATGAATGGTCTCTTGAACATAATATGATTCATTATTTTATGGAACAAATTAGTGAGTTAATTAGAATTTAATATTAGGACCTTGTTTTGGTTTAGTGGTTTGTGTGAATGCAAAGAAATTTCTTAATAGTTGAAGATTTTCTGGCACCTTTGTGCCTCAGTCAGTTGAACATCTAACTCTTGATCTTGGCTGAGGTCATGATCTCCTGGATCGGGAGATCAAGACCTGCATCTTCGGATTCTTTCTCTCTCTCTCTCTCTCTCTCTCTCTCTCTCTCTCCCTCTCTCTCTCTCTCTCTCCTCCTCCTCCCATGCTTATTCTCTCTCTCTCAACATAAATAAATAACCTTAAAAAAAGAGTTGAAGATTTATACTACATAAGCACCTGTTATATACATATATTGAACATCCAAAAAATATTTTATTTACCTTACCATTTTATCTGCCTGTCTACCTGTCTCTTATCAATGATCTCTCTATTGTCAATGTGTAATAACGATTTGAAGATGAGAAAGAAAACAGAAATGCCATTGATAAAGCAATAGAGCATGAGGCTGCTTGTTCAAAGTCAAAGTACTGTATTCTTTGGAGAGATCATTTTTATTGCTTTAGCTAGGTAGTGAGCCTACATTGCTCCTTTGCTTGGGTCCAGGGTATTTTGGTTCTGACAGAGATTTGGTTATTATAATGGTGTCACTGTAGTACTTAGACTAGAAATAGCAAGTCTGAGAAATGGCATCATTTTCCACAGTAACTGAGATCAAAATAAAGAAACTTCATTTGCAGCTGAAAGACTTGGAGCTTCAAGTCAATACAGGATGCCTGAGCAATGTATTAATTTATTATTGCAGATCTCTTTCTAATATACCTGTCTGCTCCGACCTCCATAACAACCTAGTATAATTGTCACTGTTCTGATTTGTGGGTGTCACTTCTCATTTTTAGGCCACAGGCTACTTGCTAGTCCAAAACCAGTCATTACATAATTCCCATAGAGCGAGAAAAATATCCACCCACATCCAGAGCTTCCTCAGTTATTGGTGTATTATGCTTCTCATCACTCAGCTTTCTTTCAAATTTAGCCCTCAGGCTTTTGCCTCCAAAATCACCAAAAAAGGCATCAAATCCTGGATGCTTTAGAAGTACAAGAACTTACGTTTCTGTGTTTCAAAACACAGTTACCACTTATTACATTATTATAAATGTTCAGAAAGTATACAATGAAAATTTTGTATCCAATTGAAAATACACTATTAGCATAATTATTCCCTATTGAAATTATTTCTGACCCAATGTATTATTTATGAGTGAGAATAAAAGGAGAAAATCATTCCTTGTTTGTTCAATTTACCTCTTTATGATTTATCCAAATTACTTAATTTAGTACTTTTTTAAAGAACTGTACTTTGAGATAGTGCATCCTGGGAAATATCTGCCCTCTGTCCAGAACATTATTTGGAGTGAATTAAAGATCTTGAAGGCTCTATTATATTCTTTCTTTATCATGCCTTTAAGAGTTTCTCAGTTCCTGTCAAGGTACCTAATATTTCTTGTTCTCAATTTCTTGTAAAATGTCACAAAACAACTCTAGCAGAGTGTGGGCAGTTTCCATATTGTCAAAGAGAAGTGATCTTCATTTACGATGAAATTATTTACTTTAGGCTTTTAAGACCATTTGTCACTTGCAAGTTTCTATTTGATCATGATAGTTTAAGCAAAGGAAATAAAAATAGTTGGAGACAGAAGACTAATGATCACTTTATTCACTGAAACCATTTTAGAAGGGGCCATATGTATTTAGGAAAACCTCAGAGTTTCATACCCTGCAGATTTTTGTCTGCATTTCCTACGATCTCAAATGCCAGAACAATAGCACACTTGATGTCAGCGAACAAGAAATATTTATTAAAGTAATCTCCTTGCAAAACATGACCTAATGTTGTCTGCTTTTTACACTGTTTTGTAGATACAAGGCTGCTTTGGGCTTCTAGGACAGATTAGTCCTCAGAAGGAAAGTGCACAGACAGTGGAAAAAGCTTTGGAATTGGCTGGCTTGCTTGTGAGCAACCCATTCTGACCACCAATGAATGTTCTCACGCTCAAATCAGATACCAGTGGTGAAATGAGAAGATGCGGACCTGGGGGTTGTGTTGGTAAAATTCACTGGCAACTAGAGGAGAAGGAGCACATGTCCTTTAGGAGAGCATGCTAATTCTGACCTTAGGTTTAGTATTGGCCACTTCCCTCATTTCACAGATAAGATGAAACCAATTCAAAATCATTATTATTTAATGTGCTCATTTATGGAGATTTTCTTACCCTTCTCTCTAGTATATACTCATATACTCTTTATTCTGCCATTTGTTACTTTATATTAAAATGGACTTATCAGGGCACCTGGGTGGCTCAGTTGGTTGAACACCCGACTCTTGATTTCAGCTCTGGTCATGATCCCAGGGTCATGGGATTGAGCCTTATGTCGGGGGTCTATGCTGAGTGTGGAGCCTGCTTAAGATTCTCTGTGTCTGTCTGTCTGTCTGTCTGTCTCTCTCTGCCTTTCTCTCCTGCTTGCACATATACTCTCTCTCTAAAAATGAAGTGAAATTAAATGAAATATGATGAAATGAAATAAAATTAAAATAAATAAAAGATAAAATAAAACAATTAAAATGGACTTCCCAAAAGTGACACAATTGACATTTGGAGTGGAATAATTCTTTTCTGGAGGAGTAGAGTTTGGGCCAGACTGTGTTTTGCATCATAAGCTGTTTAGCAACATCCCTGATTTTTATTTACCAGATTACAGTCACACAACTGTCCTCCACATGTTATAATAACCAAAGAATGTCTCTCGACGTTACCAAATGTCTCTTGGGGAACAAAATTTCCCTTGTTAAGAACCACACAGTACTAAAAGAAGAATTTTAGAAACTATATTAAACTTGATACGCTCACTGCTCTCCTCAAATCGCAGTTGCTTAACACAGTTTATTTTTTGCTCACTTTCTAGTTAGGTGCAGATATTCCTGGTCAGTAATTAAGGAACATAAGCCCTTTATGTTTCATAGATCTACCCTACTCAAGGGACTCTGAGTACTTCTTATCCAGCAGAGGGAAAAAGAGGAGAAAACCTGCCCAGTTAACTACTTTGTATAGAAATTGATATGCACATTTTATCTGTTTACATTTCATTGAGAAAAGTAGCCATTAGCGTTACTTAGATTGACATAAACTAGGAAACCTGGTCCTAAGATATAGATGCAGGCATTTCTAAACAATGATTCCACCTAAAGAAAAAGATCAAAATATTTCTTTGGGTGTAGAAGTGGAGTATCACTTCCTCTTATCTGATGCATAAATTTGGGATATTTTTTTCTACTACAAGTACCCCTGAGTTTGGACTGCTAGTAGAGGTTTGGGAGAGGAACTAAACTGAGGTGCCAGATATTTTAATTTGCCCTGAAGAGAAGGAAAAAAAAAATCCCAAAAACATACAGACATTATTGTTCCACAATAACACTAAATGATAACTTTTGAGAAGCTTAAATATTCACTGTGTTGTATATTTATTTAAACTGAACTTATATGATATAGTGGGTTTAGAAGACGAAAAATCTGATATTTGATTTTGACTCTGTTGTCACTGGTTTGTAGTTTCAGGTAAGTCATTAAACTTCCCAGCATGCTTGCTGTGCAAGGAAGTAGTTTATCCTAACTTCCTTATAGTGGATTAAAATGAGAATTATGCTTATAATTTTATGTGAAAAATTCTTCATTCTAGCTACTGTTTATATTGCACTCCTCATTATGAGTCACTGTTTGTGATTGACTGAAGCAGATATTGGCATACTGTCCAGTAGATATAGCGATTCTAAATTACCTGAAAACAGAAAGGCTGAGGGACTGTATGGTAATCTTGCGAGGCCAGTGAGCATTTGGACATATTTATGGAGACTTGAGCCAGGCTATATAANGTTCTCTGATTTGCTCATTTTAGCCACTCTGACTGGTGTGAGGTGGTATCTCAGTGTGGTTTTGATTTGTATTTCCCTGATGAGGAGGGATGCTGAGCATCGTTTCGTGTGTCTGTTGGCCATCTGGATGTCCTCTTTGGAGAAGTGTCTGTTCATATCTTCTGCCCATTTCTTCACTGGGTTGTTTGTTTTTTGGGTGTGGAGTTTGGTGAGTTCCATATAGATTTTGGATATTAACCCTTTATCTGATATGTCATTTGCAATATCTTTTCCCATTCCATCGGTTGCCTATTAGTTTTGTGGGTTGTTTCCTTTGCTGTGCAGAAGCTTTTGATCTTGATGAGATCCCAATCATTTATTTTTGCTCTTGATAAAGGAATCTGTTCTCTGATGTAGGGACTATAAAGGCCTCAATGACAATAGTTGAACTATAAAGTGGATGCACTTTGTAAACCAGAACATTCTCTCACAAGGAATAGCCAACAAATTAGGCCTTGATTTTTGAAGATTGGGTGCCATCAGTAATCTTTGTTAGTCTCAAGGGAGCTATCCACAGTTCTGATATTCTATTACTGACTTTTCTGCATTGAATGGCTAATATCCCTATTTTTGAATCAATATTTGCCGTAAATATTGTCCTCCAGATTGTAACTACCCTTAGCATTACTGCTTTCTAGAGCAAGACTGATACATAAAATCATTCTTATACCTTGAACAATTTCCATCTTAACTTCCACTAGCCTTTATGAGTTCATGAGTTAACCTGCTGCCTAAACTAATCAAAACCTAGTCTGATCTTTATATTCCCCAGATGTGCCCCAGACCTACCTTCTGCTTTCAAACTGGATGCAAAATACATACATTGTGCATATAGCTTATGGTTAGAGAAGTATCTTCATAAGGAATCAATAACTATAGTGCAAATCAAATTATTCTTATGGTTTGTGACATTTTATATATGTATGTATGTTTATTTTGAGAGAGAGAGAGCGAGCGAGCGAGCAGGGGAAGAGCAGAGAGAGAGAGGGAAAGAGAGATAATCCTAATCAGGCCCCACACTATCAGTGCAGAGCCCGATGCAGGCCTCAGACTCACACTGTGAGATCATGACCTGAGCCAAAACCAAGAGTTGGACACTTAACTGACTAAGCCACCCAGGCACCCCCCAGTTTGTGACATTTTCAAGTATTTGAGAAGAACTTCAGTTTGGAACAGAGATAAATCTTAGTAATAATTTGATATATTATGAGAACAGTGATTAAGTTGTAAATTAATACTGCTGATTGTTCAGGTTTCTTAGCCAAGAATCAAGGCAGACTCATATTTAATAGGTGACGAAATCATATGAGCGACTTTGCTATTCATTGTATTATCTCACATGATTCCATCATCATGTAAATACCCTACTCTGGTAATAAGAAAAGAAAAGATAACGGGTATGTTTTTGGCATTTTGGTTTGATTATTTTCTTCACTGACCTGTAAGAAAATGAAGTGTAAGTGTTTATGCCAAGCACAAAAAACCACGTTACCTGAACTAAGAAGAACTGTATTTTGTGGGGTTGATTCCTATTAAAGAGTGAGTTTTAACAGCTGAGGGCACAAATAAACCAGCTTGAGGAGTATTGATCAGGGAGAATTGCAGCATTGAAGCTGACTGAAAAGTGCACTTTTGCTATTCAGTTGAAATCCAGCGGCAAGAAAACTAGGAAGATTCCTTAAAAATACAAAACAAAACATGTCTAAGGTGCAAGTGGCTCTGACTTTCATAAGAATTAATTTAGGTTACAGAAGTTACTCTGAAGGGAAGGAAAGATGGATGAACTGGCAGAAGAATGATTTACCTGAGACACTTTATTTTTATTGCATCTGATTGACCTTTTTCCAGATAATGATATAAAAATGTACTTGGCTTCTAGATGTTTTAATGAATATAAAATAATTCTGGATATTTTAACCTCTGTTTCATTAGACTATACTATAGTACTAGTACTAAACATCACAGCGTTTTTTATTGCAGTATATTTGACATACAATATCATATTAGTTTTATATGTACAATATAGTGATTTGGTATTTATATACAATTATGAAATGATTGCCATGGTAAGTTTAATTATCATCTGTCACCATGCAAAGTTATTACAGTATTGACTATGTTTTCTATGCTGTACTTTACATCCCCATGACTTATTTATTTTATAACTGGAAGTTTGTACCTATTGATCTTTATTTTGTCCATCCCCCCACCAGTTGGACAATCACCTGTTTTATCTCTGTATTTGTGAGTCTGTTTCTAGACATTGCAACATTTAGAAGCATCTATATATTTTCCCTTGATAGATTTTCCATGGCATATAAAAATAAACTAATAAACATCGCAGACTTTTTTTTTTTAACATTTATTTATTATTCAGAGACAGAGACAGAGCTTGAGCAGGGGAGCAGCAGAGAGGGGGGGAGACACAGAATCCAAAGTAGGCTCCAGTTTCTGAGCTGTCAGCGCAGAGACCAATGCAGGGCTCAAACTCACAAACTGCAGGATCATGACCTGAGCTGAAGTCAGATGCCTAACTGACTGAGCCACCCAGGGGCCTGCAGACTTTCTATGCTTTAATGACATATTCCATTTTTTTTGTCCTGAGGAGTCATAATATTCGAATATGGGAAGTGAAGAATACTACCTAAGTGGTATTAACAAAAAATGTATTCACTGTCAATTATTGCTTTTATTTTCACTTCTTTCTATACACTGTATGAACAGGGACAGAAATTTATGAAAATTTGGCTTCATTTTCAGTGATTTGAATAGCAGATGCAGCTTAAAGGTAAAAATAATTCCCAGGCACTAGGATGAAGTCTAGTTTGACAGTAGTCCTGATTATATGCTTCGAGTTTTGCAAACTGCTTTCATTTTATTTGTACACACATTTGACAGTTTTATTGTTTACCTACTATATAATTAGGCTGAAGGCCTAAGAGGAAAAAATTAAAGAATGACCTTGTTCATTTCTCAAAATCAGGTAAAATGTGGCATTTTATTCCTGAATACCTATGTTCTTTCTTGAATGTTTTTTAGGACAGCATTTCCCAAACTTTAACATGCATGTAAGTCATGTATGCATCTTGTTAAAATGCAGAATCTGATGGTAGGTCTGGGGTAAGAGTTCAAGATTCTGCATTTTTAGCACACCCATGTAATGCTGATGTTTCTGGTCTGAAGACTGTATTTCTAGTAGTGAAGCATTAGTCTCTTCTGTAATAGCTATTACTTATATAGCTATTCTAGTAAGGTATTTATTCTTCTTATTTCAGGACCTCCATCTTTACAAAAGTGATGGTGAAGTGTAATGAGTATAAGAGCATGGGCTCCGGTAGGTGACCTGAGTTTGACGTCCAGCTTTCACTTTTATTTAGCTGTGACTTAATTGTTTAACATCTCTAGGCCTTAGTTTTCCATTAGATAAAAAAGTAGATAATGTCTGGCCTTACATCCTGGAATTCTTATGTGGATTACATGAGATAATGATTATAAAGCACTTAATCCACTGATTGTCATATTTGCATTTATGTGAAACTAAAGGGCTCTCAGAAATTATGTAGTATAGCCTTTTATGTTTATAGTTTGGAATACTGGGACATATAAAATAAGCTCAATTTGCTTGGATCACTCATCAAATATTGCTTAATAACCTCAGATAGGTATAGTATATGAGAGACAGGATCTGAGCAAAAACTTGGAATGATCAAGAGAGTTAAAACCAAGTTCATTATTTTTGCAGATGTATTCATCAAGAAATAAATACATCATTTACCATTATTTAATACATTTTTATATTTTTATGAACGTATTTCTATTCTTTATCTTATTTGTGCTATTTCAAATAATTTATGATGTAGCTCATGCAATTTTTTGAGCCATTTTATCAGAGAGAATCTTGAAGTACAAATAGAAACTTATGACACACTTCTGCAACAGAGTAATTGCTTGGCAGATATCAAATTCTTTTATACTTAAAAATCTCTTGTTCATCTTAAATTGGATGTCTGTCACTGTCTGGCCCTGATAAGACACATGCATTTTAATTCTATTTCTGTTACTACCTGATTGTGGGTTCTTAGGTAAGTCAGTTTACCTCTGGCTCAGTTTCATCAACTATAAAATATTTTTTTTCTTTAGGCGTCAAATACAATCCTGGGTGTTGATCAAAAATATGTTGTTGAATTATCTTCAGTATGAGTTTATTATAATAATGCACCTTTGGAAAATGATCAAGGCTGTCAATGATGTAAGTTCTTATGTTTTTGTTGATGACTTCCAAAACAACAGAAAATGAAGACCCATTTCTTTAAAGTGTCAAAAACACATAAATTGGGTAGCACCTGTTGATGTTGCACAAGCTAGATTATTAACCATGTATGTATAGACCGATGCATTTCCTTCATGTAAAAAAAGAATACGATACATCATTGTAAAATATGTTGGCATTAACTTTATCTCTAGCTAAATTTTTAAAGTAAATTGTAGTCTGTGGGGTTTACCAAGAGATTTTCTCATGGTTTGAGTTGGAATTATCTTTTTTTAAAAAAATTTTATGCCTTAAATGTTCTTTTATTCTCTCTCACAAAATGACATCTAAATGCCAATATACATGAACAGAAAAAAATAGCTTTAGTAAACTGGATCCTTAACTTTTCATTAGAGAAGGATTAGTATTGACTGACTTAATCTTTACGTCAGGTATATCTCTATAGGAAATGAATTCAAAATTCAGGATTGTCTGTGAGATTGCCTTATGTTCCTTGGGATGTTCTTCCCATTGAGGTTCAAGATTTGTCTAAAAAAATTTATTTGAAATAAGAAAAACATAAAAAAACTAAAAAAAAATTATTGTATTTGAAATAAGAAAAACATAAAAAACTAATTTCTTTTAGTTCCCTCAAATAGAGGATGTTGAAATAATTTAGGCTTTCTCTACTTGTTTCTTACTGCAATTTCTGCATATAAACTCCATTTACTTAGTGAGGAGGTCATCATTCCAGCATTGTCTACGTGACTGGTGCTTGAAGCCCCATCCTGTCGTTGGTATTTGTCCCTCTGGTGGTCACTGAGGAATATCAGATATAGCTGTTGCTTGTACTTACAACTTTGTCCCAAGATAGTGGTTGATGGAAGAGTAAAGAATACCTTGAGAGGAAGAATTAGCTCTTAGAGTAGGAAGCACAATATCTTTCTGGATCTTCTCCTGGAATGAATGCTCTCATTTTGAATGAACACTTATAGTCAAAGCAAAGGATGGAAAGCTGTCCTGGCCTGTTTGATTAAGCTCTTTACTTAATTTAGAAGGTTTTGATTTTCAAATATGTTGTATAAAATGTGCCCAGTAGATATAACAGGGTTTTCTGAGTTCATTTAAAAGTCTGCAGGAAAGGATGTATAGTACTCTTCCTTGGTTTACAGATCTTTCTCTAAGCGCATCAGCAGTCGGCCTGGGCCCTGGATAGCATTTTGAAAGATGCCTTAACCAGGCCTCAAACCACATAGTCAACTAGGGAAATAGGTTTTTCTTACAAGTAAAAATGGGCTTTGCTTATTGCTTAAAATGTGGAGTTGTCTGAAAATATCTAGAAAGATAGAGTAAAATAAAAATAAAGCCCATTTTAAAAGTATTAATTAAAATGAGTTTTGTAATAATCATAAAATCTACGTTCTTGCTTGATCCTAGATACAGACCTTTTGGTTTGAGTCATAGGCACAATCTGGGATGTTGTGAATATACTGAGAAATCTCTCAGAGTACGTGCCTGAAATTTAATAAACTTAGATATAAGGGTTTCTGCCAACAAATCACTTTTATTTGACACCTCAGCAGTGAACATTGAAATCTGACAGATTTAAAGTTAGCATGTGAATGTGAAAAATATGATTTTTGTAAGTGCATAGGGAAACATTGTTTTGCCACACAATGATGATCTATTGAAGAAAGTAACCACCATACCAGAAAGACTTACTTTCTTTGATGTTATGTATTCACTGGGGGCAGAGCTTGACAGCTGTTTCATTTAGGAAAAAAACACCATTAGTTCTGTAATTCTTAAACTTTAGCTGCAACTAGCTTTTAGAGTCAAACATGGGCCCAATTTGGGCTAATATTAGTACAAAGACCCTACAGTTTTCATTGCCAGACTGCTTTACATAATCCATACGAGCAACTGTATAATTTGACTTTATTCTGGGAGCTGGCTTTGATCAGAAATAATTTCTTCCAAACATAAAATTATTTGATAAGCCTCCTATGTTCCATGTTTGTATAGACATGATAGCTCATCCCCTTGGAATTGTCAGTGAAATGACTGGGCTTCAAGATCTGCTCAATTAGTGTTTTCTTGTACAAGGGATTTAATCCCCTGGAACTACTTACAGCAGATCCTGAGACAAAGCATTAAAATATCTTAACTCAAAATAACAAATGCTAATATTCATATCATTATTCATTCTTCAGGGAGGTATATTTCAAGCATGATTTTCCCCCATAGGCCTTGGTTTTCCCCCTTGGTGAAGTGATAGTCTCTTCCCAGTCTGGGCTCTCACCTCCTCCTGGCTGGAGAACTAAAATGAAGAGATGGAGACTGATGGGGAGTGCGAGCTCTGTTGGCTTTACATTCTTGGCTTATAGCTGTTAAAAGTGGGGCTGTATTTTCTGCCATTCTTTTGACAGTTGGACCCCAACTTGAGATTCACAGAACAGATTGCAGGAGGTAACAACAACCAGGTCCTGCACTCCACATACTGGCCTTTGCCTGAGGCAGCCATTTTGTCAAAGTGTGCATTTTACCTCTTCTGAATATACAGGAGGGAAAAAATACAGTTGATCCAAAATAAGTTCATCAAAATTCAAAGATAGCTTTCAGGAAAGGTAGTTTGTAAAAAAAAAAAAAGTGAGGATGCAGAACAGTTGATTTGCAAAGTTAAAAATCACTGTGGCTTTCTTTTTCCAGGAAAATTTGTGAAGTGCTGTGTTGTTTTGTTTTTAACTGGTATAGTATACCTAAATCAAAAGAGGGAGAATTGAAACAGTTGTCTAAATATTACAGGCAATGATACCAATGTGAGTTTTATAACACATGCATAAATTGTAATGTTTTTCTAAAATGTATTCCTACATATCATATACATGTAGCTATAATTATTTATCTGTACACACTTTATATCCATTTAGGTCAATAATTTAATTTTGGCCTTTTTTGATAATTAAGGTGAAAGCTGCAATTTTAACTTACTTCCAGTTTTGGTTTCTCCTGTCACGTTATTTGCAAGACTCCGTTAGTAGCTGGAAAGTTTTTTTCATTCATTTCTTTGTTGTACTCCCTTTGTAAGTCAGGCACAAAGGAGTATATTCTTTACCAGGCCACCAGAGCCGTTCTGATTACAGACACAGTGAACCCAGGCCAATAAATGAGGGAGACCAGGGGTGCTGCTTTGAGAAGCCTGCAGCTCCCAGGGCAGACATTAGAGACGCTGGCACTCCACTTGCCCCTGTGAAGCTGCAAGTCCCCTGTCTGCCAGGCCTGGAGAGTGAAAGCAAGTTGAGTAAGGGACAGGGGTTATATNGCTGACGGTGTAAAAGGAGCATTCGGAATCATATTGGGATTGATACACAATGGAGTTAGAGTTCACTAGTCCTCTGTTTCTCGAAGTGTTTCAGGCCTTCCTGACAGAATCAGCACTTGCCCCCACTGAGTCAGGCTCCCTGGGGTTGTAGGTACAAGCACACGAGGGAAGTTTTTAATACACACTAAGGATTGTAAATCACTGATTCCGATCACATATTCCTTCTAGGAAAATTGATTTAACTTGGTTACATCATCATCACTATCATCAGCATTATAATAGCTGGGATTGATTGAGAATTTACGCTGCAGGGCACTATGCTTTCCATGCTTTATCTCCTTTAATCTTCACAACAGTCTTAAAATTAGGATTATATAAGCTATCATAGGTAAAAGGAAACCCGTCTAGAGGATTGAGCAACATTCCCAAGGTCTCAACAATTACTAGTGACAGAGACAGAATACAGCCCCTCTCCTGTCTGACTTTAGAGGCTTTACTTTTGAATATTTTGTAGAGAAAAATTTATTTTAAAAAACTTAGCAATAATAGTTTCTGTAGAGACTCAAAAATAGTGTGAATGAATTGGAAATGTTTTAGGGAAAAATAGTTTATTCAAGTACTTGAAAGATAGCTTACCCTCCTCTAGTCTGTTGTATTAACAGAAATATTAGAATTAGCCACAAATTGGAGAAACAGAACACGGGGATGTAGAACATGGAAGAAGACCAGCATATACCCTCTAAATTTTTTTTAGGGAACTTGGAATTTGTATAGGCAAATGTCAAACAGAATAGTGAAGGGTCTTATGGCTAAGTAAAATGCCTTCAGTTTCAAATTAAAAAATTTTCTCATTTTTGAAAGATTATTTCCATATCCTTTTTTTTAAGGTTTCACTCTTTTTGCTAAAGTAGCTAGTATGTTAGTACATCGCTGGGTTAGTTTTCTTTAAACCTTTTCATTAGCCTGTAAATAATCTCACTGCCCTGAAACAATCCGTATACAGGAGACCTAGCACAGTGTGGTTCAGAGGAGTCATAGGTTAATGTGAGCATAGTTTTGATTTAGTTCTCTCTGTAGATCGGCCCTCTGGGCAAGGGCTTAGGCTTTTTATAATATATGTGACTTCATCCATAAATGTTCTTTATAGAACTCCGTTATAAGTCCTTTGTGTTGCCCCAAAACCCTAAGTCTCGTTGGGTGTCAGGCAAGGTGGTTACAGAGTTTAGTTGGCAATTGTTAATATTCCTTTTCTTTGGAAAAGTGCATTCAGTTGGCCTGGGTGCCACAGAATATGCCTGGAGAAAAGAGTTTCGTGAGCACAGACATTTGGGAAATGCTACATACGATATTTTGCCCCACACAAAATTACACCACATACTTCAGCGTACTAAAAGCTTGAAGAAATCCTTTGCTAATTTAACTTTAGCTTTGCCAAATCCTGGATTTCAGAAACTTATTTGATATAAAACTCTTTCTGAGCATATTTCTTACTATAACTTAGAATAAATATCCAAGAAATAACTGATGGGAAACATTCTGTGTTTTGATATAAAATGAAGATTTTTTTTTTCCCCCTTGGGAGTACACTACTGCTTCTTTTTCTTTTTCCTGTCTGGGCTTTTATTCTAAAGGGCCATCCTGATAGCTTCTCAGATACATCACAATGTTTCAGTGGAGATTTGGGAGATCATGAAGATATCATGAGATGATGCCAAGAGACTTTCAGTGCATGATTTGTTGTAAATGCTGTGTTAATAAGTGTTCTAGGTTGTAATCCAAAATCAGTATGATGTGGATGTTAATAGCTTGGATGTCAAGGTCAGAAAAACCTTGTTTCGGGTCATAGCTCTCCACATCTCGTTTGTTCTAAGACAACATCCCTAACCTCACTTGCATAATGTGGATGGGAATGCCTCGATTCTAGATATGTGAGGAGGGTATGGATGTCTTCTATGTATAACATCTCAAAAGTAAAACTATAGAAGTAAAAATACAAAAAGGAAAATGGGACCAGCTGATAGGTTACTAAACACAAGCACATTTTTCTTTTGTATGTGTATGAAACACGTTAGATTATATTAGAAATATAAGTTGTTTCTATGTAATACTGAACACACAGATGAAAAGTTTAAACAAAATTAACCAATCATTGCTGATTATATAAACATCCAGATGTTTGGCATCGAATAGATTAAACATCTGGCTCATGAATTGAAATTTTTTACTTTTCATATGCAAGTTTCGATGGCAGTACTTGATGTATATTTCTATAAAATATTTTCTTTCCATAGTACAAGCATATGTCTCATACAAAAGTATTGTAGAGATACAGGAAAACATTTCAATTTTAGGTAAATTTTAATCTCACAATTACTTTTTACTGTCAGTTTCATACTCAGTTCATTTCTTCAATAACAATTTTGAAGCTTATTATAGCAAACCCTGTGTTAGGCAGTATGGGTTTAAAAACAAACATAAAACTGACACTGCCTGGAGAATAGGTCACATGTGAAGGAAGAAAACAAAAGTTTGAAACAATAAAAATTTAGCATTTGCATTGAAATATCATTGGGGTACCATAGGCTCACAATAAGGGAGCCCCCTTCCCAGTTCCCAGCTAGAAAAAATAGAGAGAAGGCATGTTTGGGAAGACTTTCAAGAGGAGGGATACTGGAATTGAATAATAAAGGCAAGTAGTAGTGTGCCTAGTAGATTATGGAGGTAATGGACAGTAAGGAACGCATGGGCTTGTTTGTTCCTGGAGTTTAGGATCTACATGTAAGGTGTTTGGGAAATGAGAAAGCAAGGAGAAATTTTAAAAAGTAACATTTATTTATTTTTGAGAGAGAGGGAGGGACAGAGAGAATGAGCATGAGTGGGGGCAGCGGGGAGGGAAAGAGATAAAGGGAGATACAGAATCTGAAGCAGACTCCAGGTTCTGAGCTGTCAGCACTGAGCCCGATGGGGGACTTGGACCCTCAGTGACCTGAGCTGAAGTTGGACACTTGACCAACTGAGCCAGCCAGGCACCCCACCAAGGAGGGAAAAAAATGTTTGAGAGAGAGAAAATGCGCACAAGCAAGCAAACGAGCATGAGTGGGGAAGGAGCATAGAAGAGACACAGAATCCAAAGCAGGCTCCAGGCTCTCTGATTTCAGCATAGAGCTGGATGCGGCGCTTGAAGCCACAAGCCATGAGATCATGACCTGAGCCAAAGTCAGAGGTTCAACCACCTGAGCCACCCAGGCACCCCACCAAGGAGAAGTTTTAAATAGCTTTTCCCTGTAGTCAGTGGGGTGACAGAGTGATGTTGCTCAGAGTGTGAGGGCAATATTGTGGAGGTTGGGCTGTGAAGGGAAACAGGTAACCAGCAAGGAGACCACTGTGTTTTTCTGGGCTTATGAAAATGTAACCTTAGGAGAAATGAGCAACAGGAGAGGACAGATTACTCAGATATAAATGAGCTAAAAACAATCCACTTTGGTGCCATTAGGAGAAGGAATAAAGGAGATGGAAGTTTGTATTAGTTTTTTAGGTTTCTATTTGAGTAACAGGGAGATCATGTTACTCCTTGCATAGAATAAGAAAGGGGAAAGAAAAACAGCCCTTGGAGCTAAACTTCTGAGTAGCCATTAGCAGGCCAGGACATTGCACCCCTCCACAGTATAATCTTCTATAGTTTTTATCTTTTCAGCGACAGAATTAGGAATAAATTTTATTTTCCTGATAGCCAAGATATCTTGGCTCAACTCTGCACCAACACTATATTTTATTAGTCTCAAAATGACTTTTGCTCTGTTTTAGTACTTAAGTAACTTGAAAAATTAAAATGATGCTGTTTTAGTAATTGAGAGCTAATAGTACGTTTTAGTATCAGGTAAGGTCTGTTTACTCTCATTGCTCTTATTTTTTCCTTCCAATGGTCTTGTGTATAACTTTCTATTATACACAAAATTCATATTAAATGCTTCAGCATATACTTTTGGAGAGTGAGAAACTTTCTCACGCACAGTTATTATAATACCAATATTAAAAGAATTCCATTATCTATCATTTAACATTTAATCCATATTGAAATGTCCTGGATTGCACTTTAAATGTCTTTAGTTTATTGTTTATTGAATCCATATTCAGAATCTACATATTGCATTTTGCTATTATGTCTCTTAAAACTCACTTGAACACACACACACACACACACACACACACAGAATGTTTTTAATGCTGTAATATGCTGAAGAGACTCTTGATCAGTGATTTTCTAGAATGTCTCACATTCTGGTTTTGCCTATTTGTTCCCGTGTCCTTGTTTATTCATTTCACCTATGAACTTCAAAAGCAACTTGCATAGAAAAATGTGTCCATCCATGATGGAGTATTAACTAGATCCCTGACCTACATTAAAACAACTAAAATCTGTAGTAAGTATATGAAAACATGGATTTCTGACATTGGGAAAGGGTGGCACAGAAGAATGATCCCTGAGAGAGGAGAAATAAACAAATTGAGTGCAATACACTCCAGCTTATTGCCTGGAGAGAATTTCCAGGTTGCAGCTCGTAGTAGTGGTATCTAAATAGAGTTTAGCAGTTTAAGTTGAAGAGAAAGAATACAGAGTTTAGGGAGGGCAAGGTGGCTAAAATTCATTGTATAGAATATAAAAGAGTAGAGAGCTGCACACACACACACACACACACACACACACACACACAGGATGAAAGAAAGAGACAGAGATACACTGTGAGGGATGTTCTTGAGTCTTTGAGTAGAGATCAGTATATCATGTACTACCTGAGGCCAGACAATGAACTATCAGGAAAAAACAGGTGGAATGATCCTCAGAGATGACATAGGGTTGAGAACAGTTCTTGTTCTTACCATCTAGAGAAAAAAGATACCTCCTAATACTTGGGAGTCAAATAGAGTCTTAGGAGGAGTGTCACCAGAGTAGTGAGACCAAATTAAACCAAGAATAATAGCTGTTCTAGATTTTTCTATCAAATCTTAAATCCAAACTTTGAAAGGATCAATTTTTTGCTAATTAGCAGAAAAGAACTCAAAAAAGAAGCAAAAAAGTAAAAATTTATAATCCATAATTAGGAGAGATTTCAATAAAAAATGGGATAGTAATGACAGAAATGATAGATTAGGCAAGTGATTATATGTGTACTCCACATGTTCAAGTTAGTAGAAGAAAGCAGGAGAGACAATAAAGATTTAAAAAAAGACCAAATAGAACTTCAAAAGTGAAAAGTAGAATGATTATATGCAAAATACATTAATGGGAATAACAGTAGATTAGACACTACAGAAAGCTAGATTTGTAGAATTAAAGTGATTGATATTCACAATGAAAAGGAGAGAAAAATGACTGAAATAAAATGAAGGGTGGGACAACATATGAGGTCTAAGACATATGCAGTTGGAGTCTCAGAAAGGGGTACGTGGAGGGAAGCATTTGAAGAAATGATGGCTGATAATTTTCTGAATTTGATGAAAGCAATAAAACCACAGAGCCAAGAATCTCAATAAACTCCAAGCAGAAAAACAAAAGATGATAAAAACTATAGCAAGGCACATCATAGCCAAATTGCTTATCCAGTGATAAAGAGAAAATCTTAAGACCAGCCACAAATAATACAATGTACAGAGAAGTTGAAAACTGTGTTGTACACCTGAAGCTAACGTAGTTGTGTGTCAAGTATACTAAAAGCAAAACAAAAACTGGCAGGAAGAAAATGATATTATATACAGAAGAACAAAGACAGGTGATTTCTTGTGATAAAACAGTGCAAAGGAAAATAAATTTTTAGAATTAAAAAGCTGAAAAAAATTTACCACCAGCAGACCAGTACTACAAGCACTGTTAAAGAAAATTATTTCATCAGAAGGGAAATTGTAGGGAGTGGAAATCAGTATTGGCACAGTAGAATAAATAACATCAGAAAAGACAAGTACATGAGTAAATATAAAAGGCTTTTTTTTCTTACTTTAAATTCTGTTTGAAAGGTAGTGGACTGTTTAAGGCAAGAATTGGCAAAATAAGATCTGTGGACCTAATCTGTTCTTACAACCTGCTTTTTATGGCCTGTGAGCTAAGAAAATTTTTACAATTTTAGGAGTAATAAGACATAAGCAAAAGCATAAGCAAAAACAAAAGAAATATGCAACAGAGACCTCATGTGACCTGTAATGTCTAAAATATTTACTGTCTGGTTCTTTTTTACAGAAGAAAATCCTTGGTTTAAAGCAAAAATGCTAATGTTGTATTGTGACATTTATACCACATGGACAAGCAAAATGTGTGAAAACAACAGATCAAAGTCTAGGAGAGAAGAAATGGAATAATGTCACATGATTTTTCTATTATCTTTTAAGTGATATAATAGTACTTAAAGATGGATGGTGAAAATTATATAAGTTAATGATAATTAATGAGAAAGCAACCACTAAGAAAGATGAATAGTTATTAAGCCAGTAAAAGAGATACAGTGAACTAAAATAATAACCAGTTATTCCAAAAGAAGGAGATAAGAGGAAAAAGAATATGAAGACCTGAAGGGACAAACAAAAAAAAAGATAAGCAAGATGGTAGAACTAAACCTAAAATATTAATAAGTCACATTAGATATAAATGGTCATGACACCCATTAAATGACAGATGTGCTAGATTGCATAAATAAGCAAGATGCAAGTATATGTGGTATATACTAAGCCCTCTTCAAACATAAAAACACAAATTGTAACTTAAATGATGGGAAAATACATGCAGTGGCTATGTTAATATGAAGTAAATTTCAGGACTTTGGCCAGGGATAAGGTGGGCCAGTTTTTTAATGATAAAGGGGATATAACAATCCTAAGTATTTGTGTATGTAATGCCAAAGTTTATAGATAAGTGAAAAGAGAGCTAATAGAATTGAAAGGAGAAGTGCACAAATTTCCAAGTATCATGAAACATTTCATACTTTATAGAAGACAAAAATAAGTAAGGAAATAGGGAAGCCTTTGAACAAAACTCTAAAGAAATTTTACCTAGTAAATATTTTTAGAACCTTCTACTCTATAATATCAAAGTATACATTCCTTTCAAATGCACATTAAACTTATATCACAGTCATGATACATGTCTCAAATGAAGTATTCAAGTCATACAGAGTATAATATAAGTAACATGGGATTAAATTAGGAAACCATAAGAGAAAGAAATCTGGAAAATTCCCAAACAAAATAAAGCAACATACCTGTAAATAACACTTGGATAAAAGAACAAATCAAATGGAAAAATAGAACATGTTTAGGACTGAATGAAATTGAAAACAAGACATATGAAAGTTCTTGGGATGCAGTGAAAGTGGTGCATAGAGAAGTAGCACTTTAAACACTCACATTAGTTTAAAAAAATCTCCAATTAGTAACCTGAGCTTTCTTCTTAAGACATTAGTGAGAACAAGGAAGTTTAACCCAAAGTAAGCAGGAGAAAATAACTAATAAAGATGAAAACAGGAATAAGAGAAGTGGAAAACTGAAAAACAAGAGAGAAAAATCAAACAAAGCTGGTTCTTTTGAAAATATCCACTTTATAAACCTTTTAGACAGATTGATCAGGAAAAAGAATATATAATCAATACCAATATGAGAAAGGGAACATCACTATAGTTCCTACAGATCTGAAGAGGATAAAAAGAAAAATGTATAACAACTATACCAACAATCTGAAAATATAAATGACAGATTTCCTGAAAAGATACAAATTACCATCTCTGTCTCAGAGACAACTAACCTATATTAGTTTGTATGTATTAGAGGAATTCAATTTGTAGTTAAAAAAAACATTTTCACACAGAAAATTGCCAGTCAGATGGCTTCACTGATTAATTCTATGAAACATTAAAGGAAGAGACAATGCCAACAATACCAGCATGTAGAATGTTTGGCACATGGTTATTATGTAATAAATACTAATTTAATTGATACATCTATTTTTAATAAGTGCGTACTCGTAGGCAAAAACTTATGTGTGATTCGTATAGTTTCACTCAGGGTCCAGTATTTGGTTAAAAATAAACTTCCACAGATCTAAAAAGGGTATCCAGATTCATTACTGAAATATACACCCACAGAGTATAACATTTTCAGTTTCTAAAAAGGGAGGGATTGTATACTTGGCATCTCACTTTTCTCTATATTATGAAACTACTCTACATTCATCACTATAGTAGTCATAATCAGTTATATGTGTGTATAAATGACGTATGTTTGTATCTAAAAAGCACTGTTTTTATTCATCATAGTAAACCATATGACTGCGGTATCTTGTAGCAGAGTCACATCTGAACCAAATAGGAATACCAACACGGTTGTATGGCACATTTAACAAAACCAATTTTATCACCCTGGTATATTTTTTGGCTCCAACAAAGGAGATGTAATGATAACACATAAATAATTTGGGGGGTTTGATTATTTTGCTTTTTACCCCAGTCATGTTCTGCTTCGGAGTTTATCTGTGTAATAGAAACTGACTTGGTGTGACAGTTGCTGAAACTTTCTTTTCTGTTACCTTTCTAAGGCAATTCTTGTTGAAGTTATTTAAACAGATGTCAATTTTATTTTATTTTTAAAAAATGGTTTATTTATTTATTTTGAATGAAAGCACAAGCAGGGGAGAGGCAGAGAGGGAGAGAGAGCATCCCAAGCAGACTGTGCTGGCAGTACAGAGCCCAGTGCAGGGCTCAGTCTCATACACCGTGAGATCATGACCTGAGCCGAGATCAAGACTCAGATGTTTAACTGAATGAGCCACTTAGGTGCCCCTAAACAGATGTCAATTTTAACAAAGCAAGGATATGTTATCAGGGTACAACTGAGGAGATCAATTATGAATGTTCATTGAATTTTACTGACTCTGAAAACCATACACCTAAGTAAAACAATATTTATTTAATTTAAATGAGGGCAGAGTATGAGATGGGAGACAGGGTTTTGCCTGGAAGTTTCAGGAATCTTATCAGAGGAGATGTCCAACATTGCCTATTTTTATTTTTAAAATTGCATTTAAAAATAATTAAAAAACATAAAATTGTGTCCATTACAGATTTCAGTAGATTAAAAATTGTAATAAATGTAGAATTGAATCTTTATGTTATTTATGTTATTTATAATTATATAGGTTTGGTTATGATGAGATAAATGCAAACAGTAAACAGGAAATAATAGTCTTCAAATTCAACTTGACCTCTTCTATTTGCTTGTGTTGTATGTTAAAACTACTTTTTAAGATTTGCTTTCAAAAACAAAACTATGTACTAATATAAAATTTATCAGGAAAATCCGGTGCCTTTTCTTTGTAATATAATCTATAAAGTATGAGATAATGAGAGGAATATTAGCACTGAATTCATTTTGATCTGCACTAAAAGATAAGGCTGGAGTATAGTACCTACATTATCTGATATGCTAAATGCAACAACACATTGCTAATTCATACATCATCAGCATATATGATAGAGCTTCATTTATTTAAACTTCCATATACATACATCCTTTGCCATCTAGTTTTGCTATTCCAAAATCAGAGGCAGCACCAATTTTCTACCCTTTGAATTGGCAGTCTTTGTAACTTTATTTGGCCCATAATTAAAAGGCTACTGTCAAAACGAGTTGTGTATTTTCACATGCTCATTATTATTCTCTCCTGTGACCATGATAAAATGGCCAGGATGATGGAAGATATGTAGGACAGTTCCATGTTGCCCCTATTGTCTCAAAGAAAGCCATCATAGATAAGTCATTAGAGAGTCTGTTCCCACCACACATGTGAATGAGTCAAGGTAAAATCAGAAGAGCTTTGTAGCTGGTGAGTAAAACCAGATGAGATAAGCTAGGCCCAGCACAGATGAACTGAACTTTAGAATTAAGAAAGGTTATGTGTTGAGTCACTGAAACTAATATTACTTTGTATGTTAACTAGCTGGAATTTAAATGCAAACAAAAAAATAAAAATTATGTGCTGCATGACACTGAGAATTTTGTGGTTGTTTGCTACACAGGTATAATTTTTAAACTTTTCATTTTGAAGCAGTTATGAATTTTGAGTTTGCAAAGGAATTGTAAAGATTGTACAGAATTATCATTTACTCTTCAGTAAGCTTCTTCTAATGTTAACCTCTAAAATAGCCCAGAATTTGGAAATTTAACACCAGCACATGATTTTATTCTGATTTCACCAATTTTTCCATTAATGTTCTTTTTCTGTTCTAGGACCAATCCAAGGTACCATATGGCATTTAGAAGTCATTTGCTATTATTTATTTAGCACGTGACCTTTTGGGTGCAGTTAAATTGTACAAGGGATAGACACACCTGTCTTGTAATAATTCAGTTTTCTTTCTTTATAATTTATGGTAAAGCAGTGCTTCTCAAATTTTAATGTGAACATGAAGTGCCTGAGAGTCTGGTTAAAATGAGGATTCATAGTAAATTTAGGGTGGGGCTAGAGAGTCTGCTTTTCTAACAAACCAGGTAATGTTAAAATTGTTGTTCCGTGGACCACACTTTGTATTGCAAGGACCTAAAACACAGAAACTATGCTTAGATAGACTGAGTGCTAACTCTGTGAAGACTTAGTGCTGGACCTAGGTTTCTGGTAACCCAATCATGTGTCTGATGGTTTGAAACAGAAACTGAGAAACTTGCAGATCACTATGTTGAGAAAGAAGATAAAGCCTATGTGAAGCCTCTAAGATCACACAACTTGTAAGAGAAATGGAGATGGACATGGAACTTGCTAGTTAATAGTCAGGCTTCCAGGAACCCAGCTGTTAGAAATGAGTCTCTAAATCCAACACACCCTCTCTCTCTACTCTAAACTTCTGCCAATTATAAGCCCATTTTATTTATATTATCATTAAGGGGACGTTTTTTCTTCCCCCTAAACATCCTTACTTAGAGCCATATAAGAATAATACTCAAGGCACCTGGGTGGCTCAGTTGGTTACGCATCTGACTATTCATTGGTTTTGATTTCACGGTTTTGTGCGTTCGAGCACTGCATCAGGTTCTGTGCTGGCAGTGTGGAGCCTGCTTGGGAGGCTCCAAGAGAATAATACTTTTTATTTTTCAAAAAGAATAATACTCCCCAATCACCCCAAGAATATAAAAGAAATAAAAAGATAAAATACCTCTGGAATATATGGATTGAGAAATATAAATCACTCTTCCTTAAAAGCTCATTATAATTTCTGCTCATGAAACATCTTTTTCTAGGAGTTCAAAACATTCCAGACAAAAAAGAGATTCAAATGTTATATTTGTAACTTAAATAAATTTTGTACAAAATTGAAAAAAATATCAGAATTTATAAGAACCAATTCAGTGTGCTTTTTGTTAGATTAATATATCCTTTTAAGATGCTGTGTGGCTCTGGGGTAGAACTGAAAGCACAGCTACAGTTACCTTCTAAGTACAAGGAATAGACCTGATGATCTTAAAATTTCCTCTCATTACTATTATACTAGCAAAACTGGGCAGACATCATAACATGTTATGTCAGCTTTCATTGCATATTTTAAAAGTGAGGGCAACAAAGCAAGATACGATTTAAGGTACCTGATATCTTTTCTGGGCTCTGCAATAATATTGTGAACTAGAGTGGTCAGTGTCTTGCCTCCTCTTACCCTGAAATTCACTAACATTTATTATCTGTACTATTGGTTGAATTTCTTTCTTCCTTTTACGTTTCTTTTCTTCTCTGTCTCTCTCTTGTTCATACTTTCATTCATTCATTCAACATTTATCAAATGCATGTATGCCTCTGTGAAGTAATTGCAAAATCAATACCACAACCCCAGGAAATATGTGAAAAAATATCATTTGTTCTCTAAGCAATTTGGATGTATGTAATTACCTTCTCTCCTGTGGTGCTAAACAAAATGTCTCTGTGAACTCTTCCAAACTAACCTCTCTCTGATTCTCTGAGGTAAGTCAATATTTTGATAAGTCTATATATAGATTCTTCCATTTCTTGCTATTAACATAGGAAACATTCAATGTTTTATGCAGATGCATATACACACATATAATGTAAATCATATGTAATATAATATACATATTTATATGGAATGGCTTTAATTGTGTGTTTATTTCATAATTTAAGTCTGAGTTTATAGGACTCTTGTTTTCACATTTGTTTACCCAAGCATTTTGGATTTGGACACATGATCAGAGGGAGAGAAAGAGAACGAGGGGGAGAGAGAGAGAGAGAGAGAAGCAGGACTTAACCTAAAGTGGGGCTCGTATTTTACCTGAAATGGAACTTGAGCTCACCCAATGAGGGGCTTGACTTGGAAACCATGAGATCATGCCCTGAGCCGAAGCCAGATACATTAATGACAGTCATTAATGACTGAACCACCCACGTGCCCACATTTCTTTTTCTTTTTTTCTTTTAGATAAAATCTTGATTATGATTCTATGTTGAACTCACTACTAATATTGTGTTTGAGTATGCAGATGTTAAGTTATTAAAGTGCCACGTAAACTCATCTTCCAGCTACAGAGTCACATTGATGTAAATAAGTATAACAGATGCATTGTTAGAAGTTAGAGCTCCAACATGGAAAGATGATAATAGAAGCTGTTTAAAATGAGGTCATGAAATATCAATTTAAAGTGCTCTCTTTCAGATGGATGACATTGTTTCTGCTTTCTGTCAGAGGGAAGCATATGAATAACACTTTTCGTTTTTCACAGATGTTTTTCAGATCTGAGATTTTGCATTAACATCTCATAAGGCATTTCCCCCAGATTTAATAATGTTATTCCTCAACTCTTTGGAAAATCACAGCAACCAGCTTTCATTGTGTACATTTATTCCAAGGCATATTTTATCAGAGTGGGTCATGTTTTTGAATAAATAAGACATTTTATTTATTCCATAAAGCACCTGCTAATTTTTCTCCAGGAGCATAAGGTCATAGTCTAAGACTCCCTAAGATTTTCTGAGGATCAGGATTGCTGGCCCATCAAGCAAATTACTTTTTGAGGATTGTCTTTGTACTTTTGGCCATTGCAAAGTTAGCAAATATGTTACTGTCTTTTTCAAACAATGAGGCTTTTGTGCTTCTACAATATGATACTCAGACTTTAAAAACAATCAGCTTTACTGAGTCACAATTGACAAAGAGAATTGTAAGGCCTTTAAAGAGTACATTGTGGTGAGTTAGTATGCATATGTGGAAGGATTCTCCCCATGCAGTTAAAGCACATCCATCACCTCATACATTTATCTTTTTCTTTGTGGGGTTGGGGGGAGAACATTTAAATTCTACTGTCTTAGCAAATTTTAATTATAGAATACATTGTTATCAACTATGGTTGCCGTGTTTCATAATAGACCCTCAGACCTTATTCATCTTACTGCTGAAGTTTGTGCCCTTTTACTGATCTTTCCCTATTTCCTGCAGACCCCAGCCCCTGGTAACCACTTTTTTACTCTCTGTTTTATGAATTTGATTTTTAAAAAGAAAATTTTACGTATAAGTGATACTGATACTTAAGACCTTTTCAGTATTCAGTGAATACTTTGATTATCTACCTTTCCTGGTTATCTGAAATCTTATTTATTAGCAGGTTAAAGTCAGTTGCTTTGTAAACAACTCTGAATAAAAGCATAATTTTCACATGGTCACCTTTGTTTAAAACAAAAATTATTGCCACATGATTCTGCTACATCTGGTCTGATCAAAAGAATCTGTCAGGAGTAAGCAATAATTCACTTAGCTCCATTCAAGAAGCCATATTAAACATGGCCTAGTGTGGCTAATTCTGAAAATGTCAAAGGAAGTTAAGAACCTAGGAAGACCTAACCATGTAGTGAAAAAAGTTGTATGAAGAGGGGAAGCTAAGTCTTGGTGTCCCAGAACATTTTATGCCTGCTCTTTCCCTTACTTCTTGGCTTCCTTATTTTTTTTAAAAAAGATTTTATTTTTTAAGTAATCTCTATGCCCAGTGTGGGGATAGAACTCACAAGCCCGAAATCAAGAGTTGCCCACTCTGCTGACTGAGCCAGCCAGGAGCCCCTCCCTGTTTTTTTCATCTTCATTTTGTACTCACAAATCTTCCCTTTTGGTTGAAGTGAGTATATCAAACTTGACTCTCAGAAAACAAAACATAGAAGAGGTTATATGGAGTAGTGGTTAAGAGTGTGGGATTTGGAGACAGACAGTTTGAAATCAAATCCTGACTCCGCCACTTACCTGCAGTGTGCCCTGGGCAAGTTCATTTACCTCTCGGTCCTTAGTTTAGTCTTATGTTCAGTAAACTGTCTGACTCAGTTCTTTGTAATGATGAAACATTAATCTATTTGAGCGTCTGTCATACAATAAGTATTGTTAGCTATTACTATGATTATATTAATCTTTCACAAATTAGTATATTAATTTTTATTAAATTTCTGTGGGACATAATTTCTGTGAGACTTACCTCTATTAATTAGTTAAGTCATTTGATGTTTCTTCAAACATTAGGAAGTCAGAAGTGAGAGTTTTTTAGAGAAGGCTATCTTTATTGGTACCCATGATATGATAATCATCAGTTTTTAGGTCCTTCATATTTGCCATACCCTTAGTGACATGATATAACTATATATATCCCATTTAGTTCTCCTAGAATCCTCTTGAAACACTAAGGCGACTCTTGGATATTTTCAAAGCAGACACTTCCTCCACTAATTTCAAGCCATCATTACTGGGGAAGGCCCTCAATATAAGCATTTGAATTGGTTACATTTATAAATCTATTCCCCATGGCTATTCTAACCATGATTATAATCTATAGATTTTCAGAGGTAGGCCTTTCCCCTACACCCATCACTTTGTAACTGACTTCCTGCAGTTCTTGACTCAGGGGTGTTTAAGTCCCATAGTTAAATAGTGAAGCATTTGTTTGTGACAAACACCATATGTCCACAGTTCTTGTACCTTTCTAAGTGAGGCCTTGCAGGACCTGCCAGGTGGTGTGTCTACATATGGGTTGTTCTGGCATGATCATTCGTAATGATTCTCATAGGGAGTATGAGCAATTTCCATATCAAAGGTCCTATGTCAATAATGTATATTGAGTAAGAAGCACACCAATAGTAAATTTTGAATCAGGAAATTTTTTCAGGGACCATACCTCAACTTTAAAGGCATTTCTAGTAAAAACAACTTAAGTAACTGTTTTGGTTGATAGTGTCAGCTTTCATATTTGAAGATGATATTGGTGACTGAGATTCATGCCTCATTCAGTCTGCGTTTTAACCCTGAGCCAAGTATTAGGGTCCACATAATACTATGACTCATACACTGTTTACCATGTCACATATCTAGTGTCTCATTATCTCATGTTGCCTCAAATATGGCTCTCTCCTCAGACATTAATTTATAAAAACCCATTGTAGTGTGTGTGTGTGTGTGTGTGTGTGTGTGTGTACACAACTAAGAACAAGATGTTTTGTGTTGGGGAAGTGCTTGCCCAAGGCTGTACAATGTCATAGAGTGCAGCGTATCTATTCCGTTGAGGTTGGCTTCATAGAACACCTTTGTCTAAGGGTCTAGCTCAGCATTTTTCAGTGTGTATTTTGGGGAATAAAACTAATTTTGCTGTTACTCTTTTTACTCCTAGACTTCTTAGAGCATTTATTATTACTAATAGACATTTGTGAGTCTGCGGGGGAAAAGAGCATAATTTTCAACATTGCCCAAACTTATTTAATAACAGAATATCTTTTTTCACAAGGACACAAAATAACTCAAGGCATTAATAAGCCTTTATGCAAAGCACTCCAGAAGACTATTTTAGAACCTGACTAATCTGACTGTTTTAGTACCTGGAAAAAAATCCTGTTAAATTAAGAGGAAAGAAGGTAGACATGAGTGTAATAGAGCTTTTGGTGAGGATCTTAGTTTTGTCTAATTATTATATTTCATTGGATGTGAAAATGAAATTAAACTCATTACTTCAACCACCATAATTGCTTTGGTAAAATGACGGTAAATGGCACAGCCATTTTTAGTGTTTGAGTTTTGTCCATGTTGATTATGGGTGCAAGGCCAGCTACTACCATGACTTCCTTTACTTCCATGTTGCTGCGGTTTTAAATTGGAGCCTCTGATCCATCTTCCTTGTTTTGGCCAGTTCTCACTTTGCTCCGGGTCTGGCAGGATGGGGAGTGTAGCCCTTGTAGACATGCCCCCTGACTTAATCATTCATTTTTGATGCCCCTGTGCGTTCCTTCTCATTCTCTTCATCCCCCCAACACATCCCAAACTTTGGCATCTGGCTCTTTGGCTCTTAATCTTCAATTCTCTCACTGTAGTCTAGTTACTTTAATCCTGGCTTCTTCAGATTAAATGCCCGAAACTAAAGATAAGTGATTTTTCTTTGCAATATAGAGGGATCTTTTATTTGAAAATTCTCCCTTACCCCCTTCATTTTAGTTGGAATTTCCCTGCTGAATTTAGCTGTAAAAAATAAAAGAGAAGGAAGGTTTTTTTTATTTGTTTATTTGTTTGTTTTTAGAAAACTCCCTTTAAGTCACTGTCTGTATTTTCCTGGGTAGCATGTCAAAAACCAATCCTTCCTTAGGGAACTTCCAAAATGAATTTACTTGAGGGACTGGAGCACAGGGGGGAAATTATGAGGACGGTGGGAGCAAAGTCAGAGAGCAGGAGAGCTGGCTCCTACTGGCTCACTAGAGCCAATTTTTAGATTTTCATGAATTATGAAAGCTGGCTGTCAACCATGGCTAGTATTAAAAATTAACCTATAGAAGCATAATTAAATAAATTATATTAAAAACAAAGATAATAAATACTCAAAACTCACCGCTTCCTACTTACTTTATTTACTACATGTTACGATTATATGTAATCAAGGTTTTTATGTCTATTGTGCTTGCCTGGTAGGAAAATTATAGAATAGTGTGCCATTTTGTGCATCTCCTCCCAATTTCATGGTGAGGTTAGTGGCTTGAAGTTGGCCATGGGAGAATATTCAAACCACAAATGTTAATTTGCCTGATGTGTTTGATTGTCTAGACCAGAAGTAGGTAACCTTTTTGTGTGCCTGTGTATCAGTCAAACTGTTTACCCCAAAACAAGCGGCCCTTTAGAGGTGGCCCATGAGCTGAGGTTTGTTGTCTCTAGTATAAACTGAAGAAGATGCTGAAAGGTTCATAATGCATTTCAGGATTAAAAGTGTGTTGTATATGTATCCTTTACATTGTGAATAGCACAGGAAATTCAGGAAGCATTCCAGTATTTGAAAACTGTTCTCCCATTTGGCAAAAAAGCCACTCACATCTTTGATGAATGAGTGCTGTTCTGACATATTTTGTCTTTCTTTCATTTTCCTGTTACTCATTAATGTAAATGAAATTATACAAAATTTAGGCTAGAACTATACTGTTTCTCAACTGGAATAATAGCTTGGCTACGGATACCAGAATTTGGCAAAAATCAACAAAAATATTTTGTGAGAATCACCTGGTTATGTGGAATTGTATGCTGTATTCTT
Source organism: Crocuta crocuta (assembly GCF_008692635.1). Classification (NCBI taxonomy): domain Eukaryota; kingdom Metazoa; phylum Chordata; class Mammalia; order Carnivora; family Hyaenidae; genus Crocuta; species Crocuta crocuta. Next base: position 16,434,574 of record NW_027530368.1, on the reverse strand, counting down.
ATTATTTGTAAATTGTGTACTACATAACCTTTATAGTGGTAGAAGATTTTGTGTACACAGATGTTTTCTGAAAAGTCTCTTGACTTCAAGACCCTTTAAAATTATTTTAGTGTTTATTTATTTTGAGAGAGAGGGAATAGAGAAGGGGCTGAGGGAGAGGGAGAATCCCAAGCAGGGTCTGTGATGCCAGCACAGAGCCAGATGTGGGGCTTGAACCCACAAATCACAAGATCATGACCTGAGCTGAAATTAAGTTGGTTGCTTAAGCAACTGAGTTCCTTAGGTGCCCCAAGAGTCTTTTGACTCTTAAGCATTTATCGGTTCATCATTGAGGGAAAAAGAAATCACATGTGGGAGCGACTGGAAGTAGCCATGGAAAAGGAAGAAAGTAGGTTAACCTCTGGAGCTTTCAGAAGGAAAGGAAGAGGGTGCTTCAGATAACATGAGTTTGGTGGTTTCTTAGTCACAGATAGAGAATTCCTCTGGAATGAGGTGGGGGATTGTTGGAGGCTGGATCCGGCAGGTCCAGGGGTCCCTGAAGGATGGATGGTGTCGGCGAGGGAGGGAGTGAGAGAACCCCGAGATTCTCTCTGATCACCAGGCAGGCATCTCCGTCCTGTCGATTTTGGTGTCTTTATTTATAGGTCAAATGTTAACATGGCATCAGGAAATGGAATTTTTACAATGGATAGCTCTTTGTGATAAGATGCTTTTGGAAAATGTATAGAAACAGGTTTTACAGAAGTCTTCTTGCAGAACTGCCCCAATTATAGTGAGATTGAGTAACTAAGAAAATAACAAGGTGTTCACATTTTAATAATGCTAAGATTAAGTCATAGGTTTGTAGATACTCTTATCCATCCTCATCACAGCTGTCAGGTAAGGAAAGGTGTTTGTGCAATGTAGGCCTTAGGGAAGGGGCTGCTATACACCATCAGTTAGCAAAGGTATATGTACTAACTTATCTTCTGCCCTTATCTGTTCCTTCTCTTTAAGTTAGGCTCTTTGTCTCCAGGCAAGACTTGATTTTCCAGTTATATGCTTTATTGCACCAGAGAGCCAACCATACCTTTAAAGAGTTTAGCTTATTTCCAATACATAGAATAGCCTCTTTGAGTGCATTTACCTTTGTGTCTACTTTTATGATTTCTTGAATAGCTAGGGCATGAGAGACATTTTTGGTTAGTTGATTTACATGTTGAGCTGTATGAACATCTTGGACTAACGCAACGGTAGAAACAGAATTGTACATGTAAAGGTCAGTCTTTTATGAGTAAGGGTCATTAGCCTGTTCATAGCTCAAGGGAAAGTATGGAGGGAAACAGGACCTTCTGGAGACACGATGTCTGTTCCCATAATCAAAAGAAGAAGTTCCCACAATAAGTTCCTTCACAAGGTGCAGTCATACCAGGGCTGGAATAAGGGGACAAGTCACTCCCGATATGGATCAACAAGGTACCTTAGAGGTCAGTGCTCAAGCAGAAATAATTGAGTGGAGGTGGATATTGGTCATCATCTGATTGGCAAGAGACCGTGCAAACTTGAGGTTAAAACCTCACCAGGAGTTTTCTCGACTAGTGGGCTCAGAATGGCTCCCAACAGGGGATAGGTTTATTGCACTTTAACCAGGCCAAGGTGAGATGATTACTTGAAGTATATTATATACAATGAAATCATCTAACGCAACATTTGGCCTTGAGGTAACATGTATGTTGTATAGAAGTTGAAACCCAGTATGTGTACCACACCAGAGTTTTAGTTTCAATGGTAAAAATACTCTGAGCACCTAATAGACAATTTCTATATTATGGGGAAACATACATGCCATAAAATAATCTATATTTTAAATGATGAAAGTACTTGTCTCATGCATGTCATGCATTGGAGATTGCACTTTTACTTTCTTTTGTTGTCATTGTCTTCAATACCTATACTTTTTAGAACTCTACTTGTTAGAGCCTCTGCTTCTTTCCACAGCTTCAATTAAAGTGCAGTAAAGCTATTTATCAGCACTACATTCCACAGCAGCTGTGGGCTCCCTGCATGTTGATGATCCAGGATGCATACTACCTGGAGGGATAAATGTAAGCCTGGGCCATCTTCCCTGCCTCTGATCAATTTCCTGTAACCATGTCCAGGATCGTGTGAGCTCAGACATTAATTTGTACTGGTATAACCTAAAGTCTGAATTTAGGGAATTATTCTTATCGCCTGAAAACATATTACCTGTCCTCAGATATCAGTGAGTTTTCATTTTGATTGGATTGCTGTTTGGATTACGTATTCTCCATCACCCTTTTCTGTCTCACTCGGAGTTGGTGTCCATTATAAAGATGATTCAGAACTGATTATACTGCTATTCAACAATCCATCACAGTTGGTGGGCTCTTTCCCAATATATGATTATTGACTATCGCTTTGAAAAACAAAGCCTCTGTATTTGTCCTTCTTCCCATTCTGAACAACAGGATCTCTAATTTCAGGAAGAACCGTTTGATGTTCTCCCTGTACTGTTTTTCTCCTAGTGTGTTGTTGTGAAGAGGTGGCAATGGCAGCAGTCTAGTTCCTTGGCGAGTTGGTGAGAGCAGTTGAAGTATGAATATGTTTGCTTAAGGTGAATAAGATAAAGGGTGTTTTCTGTAGTGTTGTTTGTAATGAAACTTATAATGTTTTTCTCTAAATGCCTACTTTAATAAACAACAGTGCATACGAATGAAACACTATGAGTCAT